>NW_028274813.1:63566000-63882000 GCF_037043125.1 Eumetopias jubatus
CCCCCTCCCCTCTGTCAGTCATCAGTTTGTTCTCTGTAGTTATTCTGATTCTGCTTTTTGTTTGTACATTTTTTTTAGATTCCATTTATGAGTGGAATCTTATGGTATTTGTCTTTCTCAGTCTGATTTATTTCACTTAGCTAATACCCTCTATGTCTACCCATGTTGCTTCAAATGGTATGATCTCATCCTTTTCTATGGCTGTATAATATTCCATTGTGTATACGTGCCACATTTTCTTTATCCATTCATCTACCGATGGACATTTAGGTTACTTCTGTGCCTTGGCTATTGTAAATAATGCTTGCAATACACATAGGCAAGAATATAAAATGGGAAAAGACAGTCTTCTCAATAAATGGTGCCAGGAAAACTGGAGAGCTACATGTAAAAAAATACAACTGGACTACATTTTTTTTTTTTTGAGAGAGAGAGAGTGGGGGGAGGGTATGGGGGGAGAGGAAGAGAGAGAATCTTAAGCAGGCTCCATGCCCAGTGCAGAGCCCAACACGGGGCTTGATCTCACAACCCTGAGATCATGATCTAAGCCAAAATCAAGAGTCAGATGTTTAACCAACTGAGCCACCCAGGTGCCCCAAAACTGGACTACTTTCCAACAGCATATACAAAAATGAATTCAAAATGGATTAAAGACCTATATGTCAGACCTGAAACCATAAAAATCCTAGAAGAGAACACAGGCAGGCAGTAATTTCTCTGACATCAGCCGTAGCAACATATTTCTAGACACATCTCCTAAGGCAAGGGAAACAAAAGCAAAAATAAACTACTGGGACTACATCAAAATAAAAAGCTTTTGCAGAGCAAAGGAAACCATCAGTGAAACAAAAAGACAACCTGCTGAGTAGGAGAAGATACTTGCAAATGATCTATCTGATAAAAAGTTAATACCTAAAGTATATAAGGAACTTATATAACTCAACACCAGAAAACAAAATTATCCAATTTTAAAAAATGGGCAGAGCACTTAAATAGACACTCTTCCAAAGAAGACATACAGATGCCCAACAGACACATAAAAAGATGCTCAACATCACTGATCAAGCCTTCTTTCAAAAATTGTCTCCACAGTCTTCTCTCTGCTGTTTTTCCTGATCTGCTCCAACTCCCCCCACCACAGTCAGAATTGAGCTCTGCCTTCCATGAGCCACAGCCCCTACCCCATAAAGACTTCTAACTTAGCATTTGGGATCCTTTAGTCTATGTTGCTTACAAACTGGCTCCTCCTACCAAACTGTGAGCCTCTCCTTTTGGCCTTTAATCTCTGTATTCTTATTAGTAATATTTGGCAAATTAATGAAGTTGATTTTGTTTTCACTTAAGCTTACTTCCCAATGTTTTTGCCCAAACTTCCTTGTGGCTTTAATGAAATCTCCTTAAGACTCTTCAATTTCTCCAGAGTAGAAAAATATCATAATTTAATTGCATACACTATGGAATATGCACAACATAGGATTCAGAGGACAAAATGTTTATCAAGAGTCTGAATGAAATCCTCAGAGAGAAGGCCAGCATGCTTTGATGAACTGTCCACTGCATTCGGACCCAGGGCTCGGCATTGAGGTCTTAGCTCCAACTTAAACCATCATCCTGGGCATGCCAGTCACCCAGACTTTTTGCCTCCCAGTTCTATCATTTATAAACTGAACAAAAGACATGGTTTGTGATCGACAGTAAGTCTTGACAGCAAGTAGGATGCTACTTAATGAATTAAACAGCATCTTTGAAATTCACTTAAAAAATGAAATCAGACAACCTCTTGATAGAAAGAGGTGTCAGGAAAAGAGATGGTTACACGTTACAAAATATACAAAAGGAAAGTATTCTTGACAAACTCTGCCCAGGCCATTGTGCCACTCACACAGTAGGCCTTCAGGGAATATTTACTGGGTTAAAGAAACAAAACAATCTGTAAGTATTTCATTTAAATTGGCAGACATGAAAAGCACCAATCTGCTCCCACAGAGAATCATCAGTGACTCATGCATTGCATGTCCCTCCTGGAAGCCAGTTTCCCTGCTTTGCCATGCTGGAGCCAGGGCCAAATGTCTCCCATAGGCAAACAACTCTGTTACTAGTACTCACACAGCCTCACATACACTCAGGGAGATCTTTCTACCACACATATTCATGACTGTTAAACACACAGTTCGTAGTTGTATATAAGCTCTGTTCTATCACCTTGGTACCCAAATTTTCATCAAGCCAGAGAGGTTAAAATTCACTTCTAAGCAATACTGTGGTTATGTAAACTTCCTAGAAATTTAAGATCACATTCTATCTAGCAGCTGAGTCTTCCCTGGAGTAGCTTATACATTTTTTCAGCCACATACTCTTAGTATGCATGTAGACATGGGGAGGAAATAAAAATATATGAATTGTATCACCAGCTTAATTTTCTCTTTAGTGGATTGGATGTGTGTATATGGAATGAAGAACCTAGAAAGCCCACACTATTCCCTCAGTTACTTATTGGAAACAATGCTCATTCTATGCAACAAAAGGAACGGTTAATGAAGTTTATGTATCATTGGAGCAGATAATTTTACAAGGCTGTGTTCTTAAGGCTCCGGAATTAAGGATTTGACTGTGGGAGCAGGGAGTCTTGGGGGCAGGACACCCCAGATAACCTCACCCACATGCATTCCTCCAACAATGCTTTTCTGTATGTAAACAGAAAATAGAAAGGAGTATATGGTTTTTGTCCTTAGTATTAAATAGCTGCCTTTTCTTCAGCACACTCTTAAATTTCTGCACAATGCACAGCCTTCAGCACCCCAAGGAGCATAAACAAAGGATATCAGGCAAGTTCACCTACTCCCACATCACAGAACAATGCTTGTTATTAACTAAGCAATTCCCAGGGCAAATGTATGATGTGTGGAGCCCAGAGTAAGCACTCAGGTTGGGTCCTTGGAATCTGAGGTCAGAAGCACGTGGTGCCTGCTCAGTCCCCAGGGCTTTTAGAAAACATGAGAATGTGACCTAAAGTTTGTGCTTGCATCTACACCAAAGACTATTTAGGCATTGAGAGAAATTAAAGCACATTAAAGCCTCAAAACAGCTTATTGTTCATGTTCCAAGATTTAACCTTTTCTTTCTTATTTGCTGCTATGCTTTTCTTCTTATGAGTACTTAGGAATGTCTGCTGAATCACCTAAGATAAATCAAATATATACATAACGTGTCTATGTATAAAATAATCCTGCTAGAGCAGCAAATTATATAGATTTAAAAATTTGAAATTTAAAAAGTCCATTGCCATTTCCTAAATAGAATTATGACTCTTATCCTTTCCCTGGATTCTCAGACCCTGGGTTATATCACAAGACAGAATTTATAATCGGTACTTAATTTATCCCCAGATATCTGTAACTATAAGCACTTAAAATACAAATGCAAACAAGTGCATGAAAATATTTCTTTCCTCCTGACTTTTCAGGGAATTTTTTGGCTACAGTCACACCCCATAGGTTTATATGATGCTTATTAAGATGTAATGGAACTTGGGGGAACAGTTTCTCCCCCTTGTTGTCTGGCTCATGTATAAAAGTGAAATAGGTTACTGTTTCCATTTTCATGAGTATACTATTATTAAGTCATTAAAATAATGAAATAATTAAATTACTCTTTCATAATTACCTATAAAATAATAGAATTGAACCAGAAAAGACAGAAAAAGGAAAAACTATATATATATACATGCACAATATTTGCATAACTTTAAAGCCATATGGAAATATCTGAATGCATGAGGTAATTATTTCATAGTATGGGGAGTTAGTATAAGGTAAATACAGCCATATGTCTCGGGCTGAATGAAACTGGTGGGTCACCAAAGTTGTTCAGTCCTTTCTCGTACCATAGGCAATGCTGGTGCTAGTCTGTAATTCTAATTGACTTTATGTGAAGCCAACTGGCTAACCCAGGGTCTCTAAAGAATTATTAAATATCTACGTTGTCAGGAAAATTATGTTCTATCAAATTTCCAGTGAGCTTTTGATATTCTAAAAGTTCCTTGGATAGACTTTAAAATAAATGGTAAAGGGCGCCTGGGTGGCTCAGTTGGTTAGGCGACTGCCTTCGGCTCAGGTCATGATCCTGGAGTCCCAGGATCGAGACCCGCATCAGGCTCCCTGCTTGGCGGGGAGTCTGCTTCTCCCTCTGACCCTATCCCCTCTCATGTGCTCTCTCTCTCTCTCATTCTCTCTCTCAAATAAATAAATAAAATCTTAAGAAAAAAATAAAATAAATGGTAAAGTTTAAAAAAGGGGAAAAACACAGAAAAAAAGATTTATGAAGAAGAAAGACCAACACCATGGGCACAGTGTAGTCCCACAAACACTCCTACCAACTCTGCTTTGAAACAGAGATTTGAAACTTGTAAAAAGGCTGTTTTGAAAAAAAAGAACCACCAAGTTAGGACGTTCTGGGTTAGATAACAGGGACTGATAAAATCCACAGTCTTCCATTCTCACACAGAACATACATGCCTACTCTCCTGAGCTTCTCCTGGTCTGTTCGCTGAGGAGGAAATGCGTGCCACACACCGACCAGTGGAGAATCATCGAAAAAGTAGAGATTAGTGACAGTCAAACAACAAAAAATAGCTCCCTACCCATTGCCTCCCACTGAATGAACTTTTGACATATCGGCAAACTCTTCTTTCCTCTTACTGCTGCTGGTGTAGTGCTCACTGTAGAGCTTGAGGGACATCTGCTCAACAGCATCTCTTTGTGCTTCCAGGTAGCATAGTTGAACCTCAGCCTGGAGAGAGAAACAAAGAGGAACTGCTGTGTTAATCCAGAAGGAATGCATTTCAAGTGATGTGTAACAACTCAAAGAATGGGAATTGGTCACATCATTATACTGCTCCTTTTTGGGTTGGATTTAATGGGATCAGCTGGGCATATTACAGAATTATATTTTAGATCTGAATCTTTTAAGTTCCTCCTTAAAATACGACCTGAATAAATGAACTCTCAGAAGACTCAGTAAATATCACCAAATATCCCTGAGATCATAATACTGTATGATGAGATTTTACATAAAAATTCTGTGAAATTCCTTAATAATATTCTTCCTCGTATTGCCACATATGTAACATTTATTTTTTAAAGATCTCCCTCCTACCCATATATTTGCATGGGCACATATTCTGAACGTTTCTCATTATCTTCCCTGAGAAGAATAAAAAAAGCCTACTACCAATTGTAATAGATCTTCAGTAGTGACAACAGACTACCTTTATTCCTGTATTATTATCTTAATTTTAAAACAGAAGGAATAGTGATTTTGCTTATATGTTGGTTTGAATTGTTACACCTTTTAGAGTTAGTTGGGGCTTACTGTAGTAAAGAGAGGTAGTAAGTTCACCATGCTGTTTTCTATCAAACCAAGGCCAAAAGAATGCTGAATAATATTTGGCATGGAAATGTATTGAATAAATGCTTTATTTATTGCAGCTGTTATGATCCCTGTGGCTTTAGGGTTCCCCAGAACACCAGATGAGACCAGGAATGCTTGCCCATGGTAATGGGGAGGGAGAAACGCTGAGTTTGCATGCACTGTGGACCAAAGGAACTCGTCTTTCTTTTGGCCCTACTTCACTAAATCCAAGCACGTCTGTTCACATTTCTGATAAGCCTTAAAACTGCTACTTCTTTCTAATTTAATTACATATTGTGTTAAAAACAGTTCTGGGTCAGCTGTTGGATAGTTGCCAGAATTCTATAATGTTGAAGAAAAGCCAAGTCAGACATGACCTTCTGCTTTTTGTGAGCCACCCAAGGCTTTTTGCCTGATCTCTGGCTTTATAGACTTGACCATGGAAGAAAAAAAAAAACCCAAAAAACAGTGTTATAAAGTGGCAGCTGCTTAAAAGAGCAAATCAGGACTCTGTAAATGAAAAGGGTGATTTATGAAATGTAAGATCTCAAGCCATTCTGGAGTTCCTATGTTGTTGCCTTCTACAAGCAGCTAATTGCGAATTCTGTAGACTATGGAGAAAGAATTTTCAAAAAATGCGAAAATTACTATATTCTTATCACTGAAGTTTCAGAAATCAGTTAAAAACTGTAATCTGTATTTGGTTCATGTGAATTTTTCTTGCCCAAACTAATTGGTAACTCATAGTCAAAGAACTGAAAAACAATAATCCTCCCAAATGCTAGCCCTTTTCTATCCTTCCCCTCAAGACTGTATGGATAATGTGGAGATCATCCCACATCAAGTATTCAATTGAAAACCCCATTCGAATAGTGTATCTCCACCATTAGGTGCCAAAAGCCATGTTTGATCCCTAGAGGTTCTCATTAGTTTTTAACTCTCCTAAGGCGACAAGCTGGACCACTCCTTGTTCTGGAGAATGATCTCACAAACGTGTGCCACTGGTCACAAGAAGAGTCATCAAGAGTGAGGTCAACTTAATGTAGACATCTCTACGAGGGAAAAATAATTGGAACTCATCCCTTTGAGATCCTAGGCCGTTTCTGTGTAGAAAAGGACACACCTCTCATATGATAGAGATTCATGGAAAAGAGTCCAGAGAACAATGCTGAGAGCAACTTGAAAGATAATTAGTCACCTTATGAAAATGATTGAAATGTTGCAATATAAGACTTTTATTGCACAATATCTCACAGGCATTTGACATAGGAAACTTCCCTGCACTAACAAAGAGATAAATTAGATGGCCCAAGTCTTTCCTATCCATCTCGATTTCTCTCTCTGCTTTCAGTGATTCATTCCTAAACGTGATGATAAAAATAGAACCAAAGTAGCTCCTTCTGCTAAGGTTGAATGGCTTTGCCAGTCTAAATATCTCTGCAGACTGGTTAAATTTTTCTCATACATTATATCTTAGTCTATGATAAATTTTTAGGAGGAAGATTTGAAGAAAATACACTTCTTAAAAAAATAGTAATACTGGATCTCTGACTAAAAGAATTTTATTTATTAGCACTTATGATAGTAGTGGACACTTCTGGACTATATTTTACAAATGGTAGCTCAGTTGATTAAATGACATTCCTGCTGAGTTATCAGCAGAATTGGCAACTTACTCATTAAGGACAATAAAAAGGAATAAAAGAGAATAGATTCAGTGACAGATCAATCTGTTACTTCCTGTTCAGAGAGGCCCAGGGTGCCATCAATGGGAGTAGGTATATAAGAAGAGCACTGTGGATGAGTGAAACAGATGAGCTGGATTTGAGTCTTTTGGTTCGAGGGACTGTTGGAATACTAAAATGAGATATTCAGTAAGCAAGTGGAAATATTAAGCCTGATATATAAACTTAGAAGCAACAGTTGACATTAGGAGATGAAATGAGAATGCCATGGGAGAGCACAAATGATGACAGAAAAAGGATCAGCTCTCACTTATTCTACTCGAGGTCTGCATTACCCCTTGGCTGACCTAATGTGATGGATTCTCTGCCATTCTCCCTCTTTCCTTCTCCACCATCCCCAAATCTGTTTTACAGATGGTTCATTGATTGATTTCTGAATCATAGCTGAGATCGCTGGTTGTTGTAGCTTCAGGGCTTAATTCTGGACTGCTTTTCTTTATTTATACTATTTTCCATGGCTTTCAATGCAGTCTATGTAGTAATGGCTTCCAATCTTCTCCTCTGAGCTCCATGCTTACATATCTAACCTAACCACCTGACATTGCTACTTGGATTTATTTTAGGCAGAAGAATTCAAAACAGAACTCTCCATTCTCATCGTCACCACACCCCCCAGGACTTTCTGTACTTAGGTCTTTCCTTTTAAGCAAATGGTACCATGTGTTGCTCAGGTCAGAAAACTGAAAGCCATCCTTAACTTCTCCTTTTCTTATTTCCCACAGCCATTTACTCTCTAAATTTCATTGATTCCTCTCCCAAAATGTCTCTCCAATCTGTCTGCCCAATCTGCATTCCTGCCAGCCTCGTCCAAGCCTTCATCCCCTTTCCCCTGCAGTACAACAATGATCTTCTAACGTGCATCTCTCCTCATCCATTCCTGCCCCTCCAACGCTCCTTTATAGTGGCCACTGTTTTTATAAAACATAAGTTGGTTTCATACTGCATTCAGACAAAACCAAAAAACCAAAACAAAACCCCAAAACTTCCATGCCCCAAGAGATTTGGTTCTTGCCTACCTCAGATGTCATTTTCTACTTGTCTCTCTCTTGATTCACCATGCCCCTGTAATCCCTGCTCATTTTCAGTTCTTTAAACAGCTCTTTCCTGTCTCAGAACCTTTGCACATATTGTTCCCTTTCTCTGGAACATTCTCTTACTAATGTCTTTTCGTCTTTCAGCTCTCAGTTGACATTTTATCTCTCAGAGAGGCCTTCCCTGACTACCCTATCAAAGGTAGATTCACTCTACTTTTTTTCTGTTTTGGAACAGGGTTAATTTCCTTCCCAGAACGTAACACAATTTAAAATTCTTGTATTTACTGGTTTATGCTTTTTCTGTCTCTGACTCCCGACTCCAAGCTCCATAATGAGGCTGTGTCTGTCTATCTCCTTTGCTATTTTGTATTCCCACACCTTGGCAGCATCTGGAACATAAGAAGGGCTCAGGAAATAATTGTTGAGCAACTGAATTGTACATCCACACCTCCATCCATTTATTACTCATATGTTCATTGAGCCTTTATCATGTGTCAGGAACTGCACCAGGGACTGTGGGTACAAAGAGGAACAAAACAAGAAGGGACTACTTTTCCCAAGGGACTACAGTAGAGTGGAGGAAAGAGTTATGCCAATAGAGAGCTACAAGCATGCCAAGTGAAATGAATGTGGGGGAGGATGGGAATTAAAAAAACGATTGTCTGAAAGTAAGGAATGGGCAATAAAAGCTTGAGAGAGGTGGCATCTGAACCAGATCTGGGAGTATGGGTATGATTTTGTCAAGTGAAGAAGCAGATAGATACCTTTATAGGCAGAGTAACTTGTCTGTTCAAAGGCCTAGAGTCATGAAAGGACGTGGCATGTTCAGAGAATGGTGGCTGGAACTCTGGGGCATTTGGATGAAGAGTCTAACAGTGAAGGGGACAGTCTGCAGAGGATGTCAGGTTAGGAAATTTGGGATGCTATGCAACAACATGCCAGCAGAAGATGTCATTATTTCTGTGATGACCTTCATCTTTTTCCATCTCCCTTTTTCTGTCATGGAAAGAGACTCATCTGATGGGTTAGTCCAAATATGCTCATAATGCACCTACCTCCTGATATACTTTGAGGACCCTGCATTGAGAAGGGAATCAAATTTCCATCAGGCCAGTGTCCCAAATAAATGCCTAAGAGGTTCTAGTAACTTGAACCTCTAGTAAACCTTTAATATAATGTTATTGACTGCGTCCCCCCCTCCCTCCCAATTCATATGTTGAAGCCCTAACCCTCAATATGACCATATTTCGAGATAGGGTCTTTAAGGAGGGAATTAAGATTAAATGACATCACAAGGGTGGGGCCCTAATCCAATAGGAATGGTGTCCTTATAAGAAGATGAAGAGTATCACACAAAGAAAAGGCCATGTGAGGTCACATCGAGAAGGTGGACATCTCCAAGTCAAGGAGTGATGCCTCACCAGAAACCAAACCTGCCAACATCTTGATCTGGGATTCTCAGCCTCCAGAACTGTGAGAAATAAATTTCTGTTGTTTAAGCCACCCAGTCTGTGGTATTTTGTTATTGCCATCCTAGCAGACTAATACTCATAATAAAGTTAGAAACACTGCCTTCTCATCTGAGGTTGAGTATTATTCCTCCACTGCTTATCATTAATAGCATGCTTCCCCCTTTGTTTTATAAGCACCTAGAGCCTAAGTCACTAGGGATACTCCTCTTTAGATTCAGACTACAAATTAATAACTTAATCAGAACATAAGACACAGTGTGCTAAAATATTTCATTTAAATTTGGCTTTGTATGTGGTGATCCAAATTCAATAACCTTCTTTGGGGCCTGAATAATTACTCACCCATATACTTCCCCCTGATATTGTATCTAATAACAAAATAGCTAACCCATGATAAATTTGGGGGGTTAAATTCCCTAACAATCTTGAGGGATTAAACACATAATTACTTTTATAATCACATACAGACATATCCCTTACCCTGGTCCTAAAAAGCACTAATTTATTTAAGAAATGTCAATTATTTCATCATCACTGCATGTTCCAGCATCCTTTTCTGGGTTAAGTATCCTGAGAACATTAAAATTAATTTCACTCTTTCTTAACTCATGCTGTTGGAGGTCTGTCTTCTCATTCACACTGTGCTTCATAGCTTCCCACCACAGCTACCTGCCTCTTTGCATCTGGGTCCACATCGCCTTCCTTCCCTCCTGTTTCTGTGGAAACTTTCCATATTTCTATCTAAGACCAATTCCTTCACCTGTGAACCAGACCTCCTCTTATCTACATAAAGATGATCACCTCTGCAGTAAATTGCCCTTCTTTCCTGCATTGTTTTTTCTCTCCTCTGTATTATTCTCATCAGCACAAGCACATCAGCCAGAAAAATGCCATTGCTTTTCCCTTGGTGAGGAAAAAAAAAAAAAAAAGGATAGGTAATAAATAATCCCTAGACATCAATTGACACTAATCTATCCTCTTGCCAAAGCCCCATACCTCTGCTCTCTGTTATAGCAAAATCACTTTTACATACACTCTCTATATTCACCGTGTCCAATTCCTCTCCGATTTTCTCTTGAATACACTCTAATCAGGCTTTTGTCCACATTCCCCATGCCAATGGTCAGCCCTCAGTCCTCAACCTATCCTGACCTGGTCCAGCAGGGCTAGCAGGCATGCTCTAGGAGCACTTGACCCTGTGTGCAAGACAGCTCAGGCCCTAACCTCCCTCAGGTCTCCACAGAAATGTCATCTCCTCATTCAGGTCTTCTCTGATCTCCTGCTTAAAAATTCAACTCACACCCACCTCCCCCTGCAATCCTTATACTCCTTCATACATATTTGCTGTATCTAGCCAAAACATGTTACTTATTTTGTATTGTTCATCTTCCCCCAGTGGATTAGAAGCCTCATGAGGGCAGGGACTTTTGTCTATGTGTGTGTTGCTGTATCAAGAGCACCCAGCACAGCACAAGGTATAGGACAGTCACTCTCTAAAAATTGGTTGAATAAATTCTACTGAGTTTGAAAATCTGAAATGGTTTAAAACGTACAGAGAAATAAAACAGATTGCTTGAAGGCTGCAGCAGCCTCAGCTTGATTTCTGAAACCATGGGCTTTATTCTCACTTAGAAAGGAGGCTATTTTTTTCTTTGACAAAAGAAAATTATTGAAATATGTATCTTGTTTTCTTTTCTCTAGGAAAAAAAAAAGGAGAAAATCTTCTTTAATTCAAGAATCACTTGATAATGTTTTATTCAGCTAACAGAGTGATCTTATATGTCATATATTATATTGGAAACTAACCAGAACAGTCACACACATATAGAATGAAAACTTTAGCTATTGTCTTCATGTGGTAATCTTCACAATGTGTTTCAAAACAAGTTTTAAGTCTTCTGGGTAGGAACTTGTTTTAGCTTAATAAAATTTGATTTCTCATTAAAGAAAAGGAGGAGTAATTTAAGCTTTTGGAGGAGACATGAACAATGCCACAGTTTGTTTTTGGAAGAGTACACAGTTAGGAAAATCCTTTATACAATGAGGGGGTGAGAGAGAGAGAAGACTGTATTTTTCTGGCAATAACTTTGTCATTTGGAAATATATTCCTACTTTTACTACACAGACTTTTCTTAACCTTTGATGTAGTATCTTTAAGCACACTCCTTTTTCTCTTCCTTATATATTTACTATGACTTCTCTCCCCGCCCCCCTCTCCCTGCCTTGTATCCCGCTCATGCAACTGGCCCAGATTGCCCCTTCTTCTGGAAGCACCTACAGGTCTCAAGACCCCATGGGCCCTGACAAGGACTTCCAGGGCTGGTGAGAATCTACATTTGTGACTCTCCATGATTTTGTTTGGTAGAGCTCCCCATACTCCTGGATTTAGAGCTATCACCTTTACAGTGCTACTGTTTTTTTCTCCCCCCACCCAAGATCCTGGTTATTTGGTACATTTTTGCCTTTGTCATCATAGTACGTGGTTCATAGTTTCCTTAAATAACTCAGCTTTGGGACTGAATTCAAAGTGCATCTCCTTTGAGGGGGGGTTTGACATAACAGTATAGAAGAATCCTGAACTCACTTCCTCCCAGGAACACAACAAATATACAGTTACATATGGAACAATTTCATCTGAAAAGGACCTGAAAGCTAACTGAGCAGCACTTCCACGGCAAAGGATAAAAGGGCCACATTGAGAGGGGTGGGATGGGCAGAGACACAGTCTAGAAAGAAATCTCATCTCAGGTGCCACTGATGAAGGAGAGTTGGAAGGCAGGCAAGCAGAGACAGGAGGTCCCTGCCCTGAGAGGAAACAACCCTCACAAGGATTTTACACCACCCTGGAAGGAACCCTCCACCCTTTCCCATGTGATAGATAGATGACAACAACCTGCTTAGATGACAGGCACAGGGAGGGTTAATCAGATTAAAACAGCCTGCCCACAAACCCACAAAAACCCCTAAAGCCCATAAAACCTCTTGGGTTCCCTTCCTCCTTGGTAGCTTTGTACTATCACTTTGCTATCATTCAATAAACCTTGTTTTGCTGCCCACCACTGTGTCTCGTCTTCCTCTTCGTTCTTCAAAGTGGTGTGACCAGAAACAGCAGGCACCAATAGAGGAAAAATCCTGTAACACCATGACCCACAGTCAAGAGGGATCTCATAATATGAAGCTTATCCCCGAGGAGCAAGGGGTTTTGACACCCCAGCCATTGGGAACTGCAATGGAGACATGAGCCCCTAAAGTGTCTCATCTTGAAAACCAATGGGACTTACTTCTAGGAGAACTATAGGCCTATAGGGAATGTAAAATCTACTCTTAAAGGGCCCATGGACAGACCCAGTAGCCTAGGGACCTAGCACAAAAGCAACACTTTGAAAGGCACCTCAACCATAAGGAAGGAAATTCATTTGTTAATATTAAAGTGTCTTCCAGAAAGGCAGGATGCTGTTGGAATTCTCTCTGAGGACAAAAGCACTAGTGGGCACCATTTTTGCATTCTGCTTTTGTCTTATTGGTGTTGGCCCTGTGGAGGGACATTTTCATATCACCTGCTAGCCTGCTAGCTCTGGTAGGAGCGCCCACCCAAGCAGCTGCAGCCATGGCCAGCCTGGCTGAACACACTGTCCCCATACACCACAGCCATGAGCCCTCAGGCCCCATAGCAGGGCTGGCTGAGTGCTCTCCCCCATGTTTCCAAGCCTCACTCCACCCCACCATATCTGGTGGGAACATGAAACACACACAGGGGATGTTCCTTGAGCATCTGGCTCTGGTGGCCAAGGGGAATGTATTTCTGGTTCCCACACATCCGAAACAATTGAAGAGATAGTCTTTGGCAGGCTACCACCCCGAGGGCACTACACAAACATAAGACTACAATACACCTTCAGTCTTCATGTAGCAAAGGCCTATCTTCTTGTCCTGGAGCTTCAGGCCTGAGGGGCAGATTTTAGGTATGCCATATATCCAGAAGCTACAGAGGTACCCCCAGGGAACATGGGTGGGAAGATACAATAATTGCATCCTCCTTTGGTCTCACCAAAGCTTGCTGATACCTCCCAGAAAGGTGCTTATACACATATCTAAAGCCATGATACTTGCAACTTTGCCCAAAGGATACCTCCAGATCTCCTGGTCTAGAAATCAGCAGAGTTTATGATTGCAGACCCACAAGACTGTAGATATTTAAATATCTTAAAAGATGCTGCCTGAAGTTCTGGCTTACAATTACCCTAAAACTAGGCACTGCCTTAGATCCCTCCCTTTGGAACACTGAGAGGTTTTCGCACACTCTTAATAGCAGAGAACTATCAACAACAAATCAGGCTACTTAGATAATCATAAAAGTCTGAGAAACAACTAAAAGCTAGAGCAAAGTTGAACAATAAGTTCCATCACCTATACAGGGCCATTCCTTCAAGACTTGGAGAGGTGGCTGTTTCATCTAGTACACAGAAACAAACACAGAGAGTCAAGCAAAATGAAGAGACACAAGAATATGTTCCAAATTAAAGACCAAGACAAACCTCAGAAAAAGACCTTAATGAAATGGAGATAAGTAATCTACCTGATAAAGAATTCAAAATAATGTTCATAAAGATGTTTAATGAACTTGGGAGAATGGATGAACACAATAAGAACTTTCACAGAGATAGAAAACATAAGAAAGTACCAAACAGAACTCACAGAGCTGAATAATACAATAGCTGAGCTAAAAAATACACTAGACGAGTTCAACATCAGACTAGAAGAACTAGAAGAGAGGATCAGTGACCTGGAAGACAGGGCAGTGGAACTCACCCAAATAGAACAGAAAAAGAAAAAAAAAAAGAACTTTAAAAAGTGAAGATAGCTTAAGGGACCTGTGCAACAACATCAAAAGGAATAGCATTAGCATTATAGATGGAGAAGAGAGAGAGAGAGAAGAGGGTAGAAAAGTTATTTGAAGAAATAATGGCTAAAAACTTCCCTAACTTAGAGAAGGAAATAGACATTCAGGTCCAGAAAGCATAGAGAGTTCCAAATAAGGTGAACCAAAAAGATTTACACCAAGACAGACTGAAATTAAAAATGCCAAAGGTTAAAGATAAAGAGACAATAGTTAAAAGCAATAGGAGAAAAACAACTTGCTACATATAAGGGAGCCCCCCATAAGGCTATCAGCTGATTTTTCAGCCAAAGCTTTGCAGGCCAGAAGGGAGTGGCATGATATATTCAAATGGCTAAAAGGAAAAAACTTCAAACCAAAAATACTCTACCTGGCAAGGCTATCATTCAGAATTAAAGGAAAAATAAGGAGTTTTTCAGACAAGCAAAACTAAAGTAGTTTATTACCACTAGATTGGCCTAATAAGTAATATTAAAGGGACTTCTTTAAGGTGAAAAGAAAAGGCACTAACTAGTAACAAGAAAACATGTGCAAGAAAGACCCTCACTGGCAAAAGCACATATATTGTAAAGGTAGTAGATTACCACTTAGAAAGCTATAAGAAGGTTAAAATACAAAGGTAGTAAAATTAATTATAACCATAATAATTAGTTAAGGGATACACAAAATAAAAAAATGTAAACTAGTATATCAAAAACAGAACACATTGGGGAGGGGAGTAAAAATGTAGACTTGTCAGAATGTGCTTAAACTTAAGATGCTATCAACATAAAATAGACTGTTATATACATAGGATATTACATGTGAATCTCATGATATCCACAAAGCCAAAACCTACAATAGATACACAAAATATAATGAGAAAAGAATCTAAACATAACATTAAAGAAAATCACCAAACCACAATAGAAGAAAGGAACAGAGAGGAACTACAAAATCAACAAAATGGCAATACATACATACCTATTGATAAATATAAGTGGATTAAATTTTCCAATGAAAAGACAAAGAGTGGTTGAATGAATAAAAAGAAAAAGATCAACCTACATGTTGCATATAAGACACTCACTTCAGATCTAAGGATACACACAGAAAGTAAAAAGCTGAAAAAAGATATTCCATGCAAATAAAAATAAAAAGAAATATGGTGCCACTATACCTATATCAGAAAAAATAGATTTTAAGGCAAAGACTGTAATAAAAGGCAAAGAAGGGGTCAATCCAACAAGAGGATATAACATTTGTAAATATTTATGCACCCAACATAGGAGCTCCTAAATATATAAAGCAAATATTAAAAGACCTAAAGAAAGAAATTGACAACAATAAGATAATAGTAGGGGACTTTTAATACCACTTACAGCAATGGACAGATCATCCAGACAGAAAATCAATATGGAAATATCAGCCTTAAATGACACATTAGACTAGATGGACTTAATAGATATATACAGAATATTCCATCCAAAAGTAGAATACACATGCTTTTCGAGTGTGCAAGAAATATTCTCCAGGATAGATCATATGTTAGGCCACAAAACAACTCTCAACAAATTTAAGAAAACTGAAATCCTATCAAGCACCTTTTCTGACCATAATGATATGAAAGTAGAAATCAATTACAGGAAAGAAAACTAGAAAAATCACAAATATATAAAGATTAAGCAACATTCTACTGAACAACCAATGGGTCAACAAAAAAATCAAAGAAGTCAAAAAATACCCGGAGACAAATGAAAATGGAAATACAACATACCAAGATCTATGGGATGCAGCAAAAGCAGCTTTAAGAGGGAAGTTTATAGCAATACAGGCCTACCTCCAGAAACAAATAAAAAGACTCTCAAAAAAACAATGTAACTCTACATCTGAAGGAACTAGAAAAAGAAGAACAATCAAAAATTGAAGTTAATAGAAGGAAGGAAATAATAAAGATCAGATTGGAAATA
This sequence comes from Eumetopias jubatus, assembly GCF_037043125.1. Lineage (NCBI taxonomy): Eukaryota > Metazoa > Chordata > Mammalia > Carnivora > Otariidae > Eumetopias > Eumetopias jubatus. The sequence continues at coordinate 63,582,507 of NW_028274813.1, forward strand.
AATGAAATAGAGACTAAAAAGTCAGTAGAAAAGATCAATGAAACTAAGAGATGGTTCTTGGAAAAGATAAACAAAAATGACAAACCTTTAGCTAGACTCACCAAGAAAAAAAGAGGGCTCAAATCAATAAAATCAGACATGAAATAGGAAAATTTACATCTGATACTACAGAAACACAAAGAATTATAAGAGATTACTATAAACAACTATACAACAACAAATTGGACAACCTAGAAGGGATGGATGAATTGCTAGAAACATACAATTTTCCAAGACTGAATCATGAAAAAATAGAAAATCTGGATAGACCAATTACTAGAAAGGAGATTAACTCAGTAATCAAAACTTCCCAACAAACGAAAGTCTAGGACCAATGGGCTTCACTAGTGAATTCTTCCAAACATTCAAAGAAGATTTAATACCTATTCTTCTCAAACTCTTCCAAAAAAGTTAAAGAGGATGGAAAGCTCCCAAAATCATTTTACAAGGCCAGCATTATCCTGATACCAAAACCAGGTAAGGAAACCACACACAAAAAAGAAAATTATAGGCAAATATCCCTAATGAGCATTAATACAAAAATCTTAAGCAAAATGTTAGCAAATTGAATTCAACAATACATTAAAAGGATCATACAAGATGATCAAGTGGGATTTATTCCAGGGATGCAAGATAGTTCAACATTCACAGATCAATCAATGTGATATGGCACATTAACAAAATGAAGGGTAATAATCATATGATCATCCCAACAGATCTCAATAGGAAAAACATTTGACAAATTTAGCATCCATTTATGATAAAAATTTTCAACAAAGTGAGTATACAGGGAACACATCTCACTATAATAAAGGCCATATATGGCAAACCTATAGGTAACATCATAGTCAATGGATAAAAGCTGAAAGATTTCCTTCTAAGATCAGGAACACTATAAGGATGCCTAGTCTCCCCACTTTCATTCAACATAGTATTGGAAGTCCTAGCCACAGCAAGTAGGCAAAAAAATAAACAAATAAATAAAAATAAAAATAAAAAATAGAAGGCATCCAAATCGAAAGGGGAGAAGTAAAACTCACAATTTGCAGATGACATAATACTAGATATAGAAAAGCCTAGGGACTTTACCAAAAAAAACTATTAGAACCAATAAATAAATTTAGTAAAGGTGCAGGATACACAGTCAATATACAAAAATATGTTGTGTTTCAACATACTAATAATGAACTGTAAGAAAGAGAAATTAAGAAAACAATCCCAGGGCACCTGGGTGGCTCAGTTGGTTAAGCGACTGCCTTTGGCTCAGGTCATGATCCTGGAGTCCTGGGATCGAGTCCCACATCAGGCTCCCTGCAGGGAGTCTGCTTCTCCCTCTGACCCTCTCCCCTCTCATGTTCTCTCTCTATCTCATTCTCTCTCTCAAATAAATAAATAAAATCCTCAAAAAAAAAAAAAAGAAAACAATCCCAGTTACAATTGTATCAAAAAGAATAAAATATCTAGGAATAAATTTAACCAAAGAAGTGAAAGAGGTGAACATTGTAAGACACTGATAAAAGAAACTGAAGAAGATTACAAATAAAAAAAAATCAATCAATCCCTGGAGGTATCATACTTTCTGGTTTCAAACTATACAATAAAGTTACAGTAATCAAAACAGTATGGTGCCAGCATAAAAACAGACACATAGATTAATGGAACAGAACAGAGATCCCAGAAATAAACCCACACATATATGATCAATTATTGACAAAGGAGGCAAGAATATACAATGGGGGAAAAGACAGTCTCTTTAATAAATGGTTTTGGGAAAACTGTAGTCACATGTAAAAGAATGAAAGCAGACCATTATTTTACAGTAGACCATTTATTTATAGTAGACCATTTACAAAAATTAACTCAAATGAATTAAAGACTTGAATGTAAGACCTGAAACCATAAAACTCTCAGAAGAAAACATAGGTGGTAAGCTCCCTGACACTGGTCTTAGCAATGTGGGTCCTTTTTGTTTTTGTTTTTTGGATATAACTCCAAAGGCAAGGGAAAAAAGCAAAACTAAAGAAATGGTCTACATCAAAATAAAAAGCTTCTGCATAGCCAAGAAAAGCAACAAATGAAAATGTGAAGGCAACCTACTGAATGGGAGAAGTTATTTTCAAATCGTATATCCAATAAGGGGTTTATATCCAAAATAGATAAAGAACTCACACAACTCAACAACAAAAACAAAAAACCCAATTAAAAAATGGTCAGAGGATCTGAACAGACATTTTCCCAAAGGGGACATACAGACAGCCAATAGTCATATGAAAAGATGTTCAACATCACTGATTATTAAGAAAATGCGAATCAAAACCACAATGAGACATCAGCTTATACTTGTTCGGATGGACCAGACAAGAAATAACAAGTGTTAGAGAGGATGTGGAGAAAAGGGAACCCTCACACGCTTGGTGAGAACTTAAACTGGTACACCCATTATGGAAAACAGTATGGAGATGTCTCAAAAAATTAATAATAAAACTACCATATGATCCAGCAATTCTGCTTCTGGGTATTTATCCAAAGAACACAAAAATACTTATTTGAAAAGATACATGCATGACGACTGTGTTCACTGTAGCATTATTTACAACAGCCAAGATCTGGAAACAACCTAAGTGCTCACCAATAGGTGAATGGATAAAGATGATATGGAATATATATATACAACAGAATACTACTCAGCCATCAAAAATAATGAAATCTTGCCTCTTGAGACAACATGGATGGACCTTGAGGGTACTTTGCAAGGGAAATGAGTCAGACAGAAAAAGACAAATACTATATGATTTCATTTATAGGTGGAATCTAAAGAACAAATGAACAAACAAAACAAAACAAAACAAAACAAAAGCAGACCCATAGATAGAGAGAACAGCCTGATGATTACCAGAGGGGAAGGGAAAGGGGAAATGGACAAAGGGGCACAACTTTGGATAGTAAGTAGACTTACGGTGGTGATCACTTTGTAGTATATACAAATATTAAAGTATAATGCTGTGTACCTGAAACTTACCTAATGTTATATACCAATTTCACCTCAATTAAAGTGCATTTCCCTTGTGCAGAAATGAACTCTTTAAAGATATTTATTATTAGCTACATTCTGGCTAAACACAAATAACATTTGGCATTACAGCAGATGAGAGTCTCACGTTGTTTTTCAGTCCTGTGTGCATGACTAAGTGGAATAGCAAAGCCTCCTTCTCTTACAGAATTGGAGCAGGGAGTCACAGGACTAAGGAACAACGTATTTTTTATAGTAAAATTGATTAAGGGCCTTCATTTATTCATTTGACAAATATATCTTGACAGGGTTTATGTGTAAGATATTGTGCAAGTTACAAATCTCGGTCAGACATGGTGCCTGCCTTCAGGGAACCTATAACTTAGAATTACAGAAAAATTACACTAAATAATAGCTAAAATATTCACCTAAGGATAAAACTAATATTACACTTCAAAAATGTTGACAAAGAAACAGTAAGTTTGTTAGAATGTTCTTTTTATCATTGGATAAGAGAGTTATAAAAGTATTTAAAAATATAAATATTTTCCCATTGTTAAAAATTAAATATACATCAAATATTTAACAAGTGTCTCAAAGCTACTTCAATATTATACTCAGCAAAGACTACTGTATATACTAATCTTTGTACATTAGGATAGAAAACTCCTATGACCATATTGGCAGCTCCAGAAAACCTAGCCTTAGGTTCCCAAGGTTTATTTATATTTACATTCATGGATACATGGAAAATCAAATCAGACAACTGCAAAAGATAACTGATTTAAGTGCAAAATGTTATATCTTTAAAAGGTCATCTTTATTTCTACTGACTTGATGCTGTTTGCAAGTCATTAAAAACATTCACGATGGGGCACCTTGGTGGCTCAGTCAGTTAAGCATCTGCCTTCAGCTCAGGTTATGATCTCAGGGTCCTGGGACCGAGCCCCTGCAAATCTGGCTCCCTGCTCAGTGGGGAGTCTGCTTCTCCCTCTCCCTCTGCCCCCCACCCCGCTTGTTCTCTCTCTCTCTCAAATAAATAAAATCCTTTAAAAATATAATTCATGATAATGTTTAGGAAATTGCATTTTAAAGCTATGTCCTTAATGATATTTGTTAAATGGTAAGCATTTAAACAAAGTGGAAAAATTAACATGAACGCTAATTTCATTATGTATTCTGCATTTGTTTGGGTGTAAAGAAAAATGTCTCCTTCCTCCATTTTAATGAAAGATGAGATGCTTACTAAAAACAATCACACCTCCACCTAACAAACCTAAAGAATAAATACATTACACAACCGCATTTGTGGAGAGCCTTATCCACCACCATCCTCCTCTTTATAATGCAAGTAGTTAAAATCATTAAGAATTCAGCATTTTATGTCATGAGCTACAGTCGGAAGGGAGTGTGATTACACTGTGTGGACTGGAGGGGATGATTAGAATTTCGATGTCTCTCCATTACTGTTTCCTTAGCAAATCTCTGCACAATGACACGGGCATCAAGTCTGTGTTTATATTCTACGGCTGCGCCCTTGTTCCCATCTTCCAAATTCCACTACAGCAAATCTTTATTTACTTTCTGGCAGAAACTAAAAATTAAAGATGTATAATGTGAAGATACAATCTTAGCTTCTCTTGCCCTGCAGGACTGGCAGTTCCTTTCCAAGTACAATTATGCTGGCAAATGCTGCTATTAACTCTGTGACTACAACGTGCACTCCAGTTCCTTTGAAATTCTATAAAATAGTTGTCCTGACATGGTGATAGAAAGGAAGGAATGAAGCAGGAACAACAAGACTTATTTTACATACTAATAATAACAATTTAGTTATCAAAACAGAACTGAACAAGTGTGTCTTTATACTGCTCTTTTAAAAATTGAGCCTCCTATGGTTCTAATAATCAGGGCCCATGGCTCAGGAATGCACAGTAGCACCCAGCTCAGTGCCTATATCCTCATTTCAAAGAGAATCATTCAAACCGACATCTACCCTGTCAAGAATCTCGACTTTGAGCTGCTAATGTAGAATAAAAATCAATATAAATTTTGATCATTTGATGAATATTTACTTCTTTCTTTAGTGTTTGGGGATTTAGAATTGAAAAGTGCTGAATCAAGTCATTTTATTTTTTTGTGTTGGTGCCAACACCAATTTACTACCCTCCAGAAAGTTCCTGAACAAGATGTCTCAGGTGGCACGCATGTTGGTTTTTCCTGTCAATCATAACTGTATGTCAGTAGGGAACCATAATCATTTCCCTTTCATACTCTTAGTGTTCCAGAAAGGAATATATTCATTACTTTCCTGGAAAAGGTAAACTTTCTCATTTAGACACAGTATTGTAAGCCTGGGTGTCTGTTGTTTTTGGGGTTCAGCTGAGCTTAAATTGATACAATCTATTAAAAGTTAAACACTTTATCTTAGGCTCCAAGGGTTGTGCACAGTAAATAGAGTTTACAAATGTATTCCTCTATAAGCAACATTCAGTATCACCTCCAAGACAAAGAGCTTTTATAGAAGCTTCCATCTTCCTCCCTATGTTTTCTGAAAAATAACAAGAAAATATCAACTGATTGCTCTAATCAGCAGAATGACTGCACAATGAAGATTTCACACTTTTATTTATAAATGAAACAAAAATGCACTACAGACAAATGACTCTAAAAGAATGTGACAATTAAAACGTGATTCCAGTGTAAGCCTACTTATATGAGTAGAGCAGCATGCCACCATTTTATTATGATACTTTGATACATATATAACAAAAGCTTACTATTCTTGCAGAATGTTTCCATTGTGATTTTTAAAAGAATGGTCTTTCCCAATTTGAAAAAAACTAAACTAATTGCAAGCACCAAAAAGGTAAGCTAGTCTCATTTAAAAAAAAGAAAAAGGGGGCTCACTTCGGCAGCACATATATTAAAAAAAAAAAAGAAAAACTCACATATGACATAATGGCAGAATATTCAATATTAAGGAAACATTTTTGATGGTTCCTTATAAATTAAATAAAAATGGCAGAGCTGCCTCTCCCAAGGATGATAAAGCCCTGGACAATCACTAGACATTATGTAGACAGATGTTTTAAATAAAATAAGTATTTAGATTGCTAGATACCTTGCTATATATGAAGGCAATTATAGGATGTCTTTGTTAAATTACATTTTTCATTTTTGTGAGGGGAAAAAAGAATTGTCCTGGAAACAGTACCGACAGGAAATGATCCTATATCTAAAACAGCTGGAGACTGTAACTAATATAAATTTACTTGAAAATAAAAATGCTGTGTGTCTCTGGAGACATGCAGTAACATGCCATAAAAACAGATGAGAATATAAAAGTATTTAAAAGGAGGGAAAATACATTGTATCTAGAATTATATTGAGATATGATTCACTGATAAATGAAAAATATTTAAAGATGAAGAAAAGAAAGAGAATTTTAAAACATAATAAATATTTTATTTAAAACCATATTTTTAGGGAATATCAAAATATTTTTCTAGGAAAAACCCTGTGCTTTTCAATATATTGGTTATTAATCAATTTATTAAAGTTATAATTAAAATGTAAAGGTAGATAATTGTGTTTAGTTAAGAAATTCTAATGGAAGCCAAGATGCTTACTCTGAGTAAGACAAGGATCCAAATATTGGATGAGAATATTCCATTACATTTCAAAGCCATATGTAACAGCCTCCACACAAAAGCTCCCACTATTGGGGCGCCTGGGTGGCTCAGTCAGTTAGGCATCCAGCTCTTAGTTTCAGCTCGGGTGATGATCTCATGGGTTTTGGCTAGCAGGAAGTCTGCGTGAAGATTCTCTTCCTCTGCCCCTCCCTCTACCCACTCACGTGCACATATGCTCTAACGCGCTCTCTCAAATAAATAAATAAACCTTGAAAAAAGCTCCCATTATCTTTGCCCATCCTCCCATCCCCTTTTGTTAGCTATTGAATTAAAAGGATATCAATATATTAATTCATTGTAAATATTCACAGGCATTAACATCTTAACATGCTAGTCATCTCCAAGCTCATAGATTTCAATATTCTTCATTTCTTTGCATAAATCTACAAGATAACTTTAAGAAAGTTAACTTTAAGATAACTTTAAGAAAAGCTATAGATGAAATCTGTTTTCACAGCATGGATGAGGAGAGCCTGAAAAAGACCTCCGAGTCTTGAATGTCACCTCCCTCATCTATGCCTAAAGCTTACCCTGGTTCTGTTCCTAGGGATCTGGGTATCAGGCAGGAAGAGATCATGCGAAGATGGAATTTCCTATTGGGTCCCAATCTGCACAGCCAGGGAAGATCACAGAGCCTTAGAAGTTAGCTTATGCATGGCAAACAAAAGGGAGAACCAATAGGAGGAAAGTGGAATGAGAAGAATAAAGACAGGGAAGAGCAAGGATAAAAAACAGGCATGTATATGAGTATGAAAAATGGTAATCACAATAGTGCCTACAGAACCCGAAATGAAATGTTCTTAAATAAAATCTTAACTTCAATAAAATTCTTTTGTAGGCTGAAGTTGCAATATCCTCAAAAATGAAACTCTAGAACTCAAACTAAAATTCAAAACATATTTGCTATAGACTGAATATTTGTGTCCCCCCCAAAATTCATATGTTGAAACCTGATCCTCAATGTGATGGTATTAGGAGGTGGGGGTCTTTGGCAGGTGATTAGGTCATGAGCTTTCATGAATGGGACTAGTGCCCTTATAAAGACTCCACAGAACTCCCTTCCCCTGCTGCCATGTAAGGTCACAGTGAACCAGGAAGTGGATTCTCAACAGACACTGAATCCACCACCATCTTGATCTTGGAACTCCCAGCCTCCAGAACTGTGAGAAATAAATGTCTGTTGTTTATAAGCCACCCAGTCTATGGTATTCTGTTATAGAAACCCAAACCAAATAAGATAATATCCAATAATTCTTCCCTTCTTTCTACAAGCTCTCCAAATATTAAGGAGCTACTGGGGTTATTTTCTGGTGAATCTGACACACACACACACACACACACACACACACACACACACACACACACACACAGAGAGAGGCACAAAACTCTGTTACAGTAGTTCCCATACATTCATATCATCTTTATGACTACATAGATTGATCATTATCACTGCTGCTTAGAGCTCATAAAGGTTGGCTTGTTGCTTAGTTGTTTCTGAAAATGCTCACTAGTTCATTGCTATTATATCTGGAGGAGACTGAAAAAAAAATACAAATACATATTTTTTTTCCTATCCAATGACTTGGTACGTACACCTCAAGCATAGTGCTATTCTAAGTTAGGGATAGGTGAAACAAAATTATATCCTCCTGCTTTCTCCTCACTTTTGCTTACCTCAATTATGTCTTTTCCTGCTCTTTATTTTAGGATCAGAGTGAAAAAATTAACTACTGTTATCTCCCAAGCCAAAAGACAGTTATAGAAGGATTCCTAAACATTGCTCTATCCACAGCAAATTTCTTTTTGTTTGTTTGTTTATACTGAGATATAATTGACATACAACATTATATTAGTTTCAGGCATACAACATAATGATTTGATATTTGTATATACTGAGAAATGATCACCACAATAAATTTAATTGACATCTGTCACCACACATAGATACAATTTTTTCCTTGTGATCAGAACTTTTAAGATCTACTCTCTTAGCAACTTTCAAATATAAAACATAGTATAATTAACTGTAGTCACCATGCTGTGCATGGTGTGCAAACTTTTTATTGAATTATAAAATACATATAGAAAAGTCCCCAAATCTTAAGTGTATAGTTTGATGAATTTTTATAAACTGCACACACCCATGAAACCAACACCCAGTCAAGAACCAGACACGGCTAGAATCCCACAGCCCCAACACTCCCTTCCCCCCACAGCTCCCAAAGGTAACCATGGTCTTAACCACTTACCACCACGGATTAGTTTTGCCTGTTTTTTGTATTTATGTAAGTGGAATCACACAGAATATGCTCTTGTGTGCTTGGTGTTTTCACTCAAGATTCTCTCATTATGTTGTATGTAGCTGTAATTCATTAATTCTCATTGCATGAATAGATCACGATTCATCTTCTCAGCTGTTGTTGGAGATTTGGGTTGATTCTATCTTTTGGTTATTATAAGTAATGCTGCTCTGATAATTCTTATACATGTCTCTTGGGGAGAATATGCACACATTTCTGTTGGGTATATATCCAAGAGTGAAAGAGCAAATTTCAACAAATTGCTCCATTATTATTTAATATTTCCATTATTCTATATTTCCCCCTTGTATTGACAACATAATAGGAGGTGTTAGATACTATGCTCAAAATCTGTTTAAGGGAAAGATCTGACCTCAGCCTCAAATGGTGTATTGCAGACATAGCTCCCCTTGAATACCAGAGTCTTCAGGGGCCTGCCTTATCTAGTCTTCACTGTCCATCACTCCTGAGCTGCTCTCATCCTTGCCCACTTACTCTAGCTATGCTAGGCTTCTTTCAATTCCTTGAATGAGCCTAGTGTCTTCTCACCATGAACACACCATTCCCTCTGCCTAAAACGTTCCTCGTTTCTTTTTCATATGGCTGTCACCTTCATATCTCCTTTAGGTCTCAGTTTAAATGTATTTCCTTTCCTGATCATCTCATCCAAATCAGGTGCCTCCTATTATTCTTTCTCCCAGGTCTTATTTATTTTCTCCCTAATAAGCTTTGTGCAGTGGCAGGATCGTAGCCAATGAGGTTTATCCGAGGCGCGATTATTGCTATTTTCTCCCTAATATTTACTATATCTTAAAATTATATTTATTTGACTGAATAACTTCTTTTTGCTTATTTGCACTCTTGCTTTTTCTGATCCATATCCCACTGAAATGTAAATTCCACAAAGGCAGGGACCTCATTGTTTTTATTCATAATTGTATACCCAATGCCCAGAAAATTGTATACTGAACAAATGAGTGAATGAATGGGTTGTTGAGCGTAGGGTGACGAACAATCTCAGTAGGAGACCTGAAAAAGAGGTGATGTCCTAGTAGGAAGCAGAGATCTTTGGCAAGTGCTGGCAAACACCCCAAGTTGCCAATCTGAGAGGTAAGATATGAATGGTGGCATTCAAAAGACTTTCTGAGCTGTGGCAGGATAAATACCCTGAAAAGGGATGCTTTGATTAAAGTCTCCTGAGATTCCTTCAGCTTAAGACATAGATTGGGATTGTCCATGAATTTCAAAGAGGAAAATTTCTGGTGGCTTAATAGCTCCATGCTACACATTTTAATTTAAAGTGATGATGTTTGGGGTGCCTGGGTGGCTCAGTCGTTAAGTGTCTGCCTTCGGCTCAGGTCATGATCCCAGGGTCCTGGGATCGAGCCCCACATCGGGTTCCCTGCTCGGCGGGAAGCCTGCTTCTCCTTCTCCCACTCCCCCTGCTTATGTTCCTGCTCTCACTATCTCTCTCTCTGTCAAATAAAGAAATAAAATATTTAAAAAACATTTTAAAGTGATGATGTTTAATTTTAGCAGGTCTCTATGACACTTTAACCCTGGAGATAAAAGACTCAGTTGAGCTCAGACATGGGGAAAAAAAAATCACATTCTAGGCCACAGTGAGAAGCAGAATTTTTGAAGTCATAGGAGGGAAGAATAGTTGAACAACATATAACAGGATAGGAAAGTTCAAATCACAAGGAACCAAGAGAAAATGAAAATGCTTAATAAATGGTCAAACTTGCTAAGATGAGTTTACAAATCCAAAACCCATCTAATTAGGCTGTCAATTATCAAAGAGGAGAGGGATGGAGCAATTTACCCCTTGAAGTGCCAAGAATTTTTTTTTGAATTTCATTTCTTTCATTTAGGATGGAAGTCTGAAATATTTCATATCCAGAACAGATTCTGTGGATGAATGTCAAGATATAAACACCAATTATAATGCAATTATACTTGCAGGTAGTGTTGGAGCTGCTCTTCATCACATAGAATAGCTTTAGGCCCAGTGATTTTGGAGTTCTTGTTTCTCATTTAACAATATATGCCCTCTACTGTATCTTCACGATTCTTGACGTGACAGCCTCTAGTAGCTTGTCTTATCTTTCACATGATACATTAAATTAAGCTGAGAAACTACATCATGAAAGTTGTTATAAGTACCAAAAACAACAGTTATGTAGCCTCAAAGTAAGAGTATAAGAAGTCTCATTTCAGTAGGAGCTTTGAGGCTTTGAATTTTCACCAGTGTTTGGTTGTTCAGGTATTTCGCTTAGGTGCTATAGCTTATATAATAAAAAAGCTGACCATGTAAGTTAACATCTGGAGGTATAACGATCAAGATTTTTAGAAAGAACCAAGAAGGAAGGAGTTCTGTGCTTGGGAGAAAGATATGTGAGCTGCATGGGGTTTTTCATAGTCATGGGCAATTGAACCAATTTTTATTATGAAGTGACATTAAAACTATTTTGGTGATCTGCTGTTGCCATGTAAGACATATCACAGGAGTAGCTAGTGCCCTTGTATTTGAGTCATTATACCTTCTTACTAGCCAGACTGTTCAACATTCAACATGTAGGCCTACATGACAAAAGGCCTCTCTGTGAAGCTTCTGTGGCACATCTTCTGTCCTATCACTGTTCTGGTTTAAAATTCAAATAATAACAACAAAGAACAAAAGCCTTTTCATGGTTGCCATTTTCTTTAGAACAGAATTCAAATGTCTTATAACAGTACTGAAACACTGTTCATAAGTGGATCCCCTCTATGGGGGTGGGGGGGGAGTCCAACTGTCCCCATACCCTCTTTGACTTCCTTTTCTGACAAATAGCAAATCCCACTTATATTCACATTGGACAAAGCCATGTCTCACAGGTACACAGCCTTTCCACCTCTGCTTCCCAAGCTTTACTCCAACTCTGCAACTCCACATCCCACACAATCCAACTGGTCCAATAACCTTCCACTCCTCTGAATTTCCTCAACAATATGATGTGCCCCTCTATTGTAAAACATGTATCTTTTCCACCTTTAGATATTCATGATTCCTCCATCCTATTAGGTTTTAAACTCCCCAAGAAGAGGATGTGAGCCAGATTTATTTTGATATCCCAGGTTCCTGACACATGGCAGATACTTAGTAAGTACTTGCTAAATGAATGAATGAGGCAAAGAGACAGTCTGGTACAGCTTGTTTCTTTATAAAAATAGCTGAACATATCACTTTAAAAAACCCCTTTACAAATCTGGAGCAGGAAAAGAATAAAGTGAGCCTGGGACATCTTGTGCCAGAAAGCAAAGAAGCATTCACTGACTAATGAGATCTGTCAAAAGGACCTAAGAGCCATCAAGATGAGGCTCCTATTTGGCAAATTTGGGACAATCTAAGCATCCTAAGAAGAACTATTCTAATTGATTGTAGCATATTGAATAAATAAAATCAATCAATCTGTAATTATACTCAAGAGAGAGAATGAAAAAAAGTCTCCCTACTGAAGGTGACTATTACAGCAATTCCTTACCGCAAAACTTGGTAAGTAAAGAGGAAAAACAAGGCATTTCACTTGCTTTTTAAAAGAAGAATTGTAGGGGCACCTGGGTGGCTCAGCTGGCTAAGCGTCTGCCTTCAGCTCAGGTCACGATCCCAGGGTCCTGGGATAGAGACTGCTCAGCGGGGAGTCTGCTTCTCCCACTCCCTCTGCCTCCCCTGCCCTGCTCATGCTCTCTCTCAAATAAAAAAATAAAATCTTTAAAAATAAATTAAAAATATAAAAGAGGAACTGTAGTTCATCTGAAGTCAAAGAGGAAGCTTTATAAAAGAATTAAATACCGGGTAAAAATGTGAAAGAAATATTAGAATTAGAAAAATACCATCTTACAACCCCCAAATAAATAATTGATTCCAGAAAGAATCATCCATGGATTCTAAAACCATTAAGCAAACTTTTAATGGTGAGCTGAATATTCACACGATGTCAAAGCACTGCCCCCCAGATTGCCTGCTAATTACAAGGGAAATCTCTCCATGAAGGTATGTAAGCTGTCACCACTTTATCATCACGAATAATGGACAACCTGATGAGATGCCACAGGAAGTACACTTGCCAAAAATGTTTAACCTTATTCTGAGCAAGCTTCTGGAGAGAATTTATAGTTTACAGGAAATAGGGGCTAGCGGAGAAAGTTACAAGACACTATGAGGAAACAATCAGACAAATCTAGAACATAAAACATTTCACGTGACGATTCACCTGTGTCTTCACTTTGGTATTTAAAGACTGCTGGGACTTCAGTTTGAGTAGATTTCTGAGACAGAAAGAAACATGTGGGAATAAAAGATGACAGAAAGAACAAAGTCACTTTTATATTGGCATTAAATGCACTGCTGTCTTCAATATCTTACTTTGCAGCTTGAGGACTGGCCTTAAGAGGGAACCGTATTTTTTTAAATGATAAATATCTTGCTTTTAGTCAGAATTCCATACCCCAAAAGAAACTCTCCACCATTTTATTGGACATGTAAAAAGAACTATAAGATTTTATATTTACATAATTATATATTTGTATTTTATAGTTCTATCCCAAATAATCTATTTTCCTTGAAACAAGTATTGATTTTGTTGTGTTATCTGACTCTGTCTGCATAGTAACAGGTTAAGTGGATGTGGTGGTTCACTATCTTTCACCTGTGTTAGCTCACAATTCACTGGGTACCCGAGTAAATGCTTCAATTATCAGTGAGAATGGGATATTGATACTTTTTGATAATAAATTACATTTATACCTTTACGGCTTATGCGATTTCACATACATTTTCTCATTTGATTTTATAACAATCTTATGCTGTGCTTGGGTAGATCTGGTATTATTATCCCCACTGAACAGATGCAGAAGCCAGAGATCAAATAAATTAAGTTTGTCCAAAGTCACATAGGTAATGAAAGGAAGATCCAGGGGTTTCTGGCTCCAAGTCCAGTGCCCCCTCTACTACCCATCTCAAGTATCCTCTCTAGCCACAGTCTTGCAACCATGATGTCCAATCCCCAACCGGTCCCTGACTAAGGCAGCTAAAATAGCTGGGCTGTGGCTCAAAGTCCCTGTGTAAGGTATACACATCCGTCACTTTCCTGCAAGGCTCAATATACCTTGTCCTGTGATTCTTGGACTCAATCAAAAACAAAACAAAACAAAAACAACAACAACAACAAAACCCTCTCTACTCCTTCACCTCTAGAAATGACAGATTGTGAAACTTTCGTGGCTAGGTACCACCACCATGTGCTCCTTCTCTGCATACTCTGTCACCTTGCCCTGGTACAGCTCACCGCTCTACCATCTTGTCACTCCTTCCCTTCACATGTCCAAGGTGTGATAAGCAATGCCGCCTCACTGTAAGGATCTTTTTCTTGGCCACTCTGTGGCTGGTTCCCAGTCAATAATAATTTGTTACCATTATCATAATGTACTAATATGCAGGGTTTATAGGGGTCCTGTGGTAACAGAAATTTCAGGCTGGGGTTCTAGTACATGTTGAGCCCTTGTTTATGTGCCATCCCGACTCAACTAGACTTGCTCAACTCTTCCCCCTCCCATTTCTGGCTCCTCACTCCCTCATCCCCTCCCACCTCCCACCTCTCCCTCTGTAGCTGGATTCCACCTGACCCTCTGCTCACAGCAACCTGCCTTTTCTAAAGAGGACATTGCGCCCTAGATGTTTGGAGAGTAAGGTGGTCAGACCCTGCTTATAGTAAATTGTTCCATTCCTTGTTTTCATTTATTTACTTGTTTGAGCCTGGGTCCCAAGGGCAGGACAAACATATAATCCAATGGATAAGGAGGAAGCCAGACAAGGGAAGATGGACCTAACATTTACTGAAAGGCTGTACTTTGAACAGTCTGGTTTAATCCTCTACGTAATCTGGACAGCAACTGGTAAATTCATGGATTCCCTGGCACTTACTCAGATTTCTCTTTCCTTTCCAACACGTATAGGCTTGCATATTCCAACACAGGCTTCATGTGGCAACTAAGGGGTTGTCTGGTAACCTGTGAGATAATCTGCCCTAATCATGTAGCAGGCATCAATGGCCTTTGTCTCCCCAAATTCTACCTAGCAGCCCCCTAGGGAACATTGTCCTCACTGTTCCTGTTCTATCGGAAATAATATGTTCCCAAAATGAAATGTCACTCTCTATACGGTGAGTCCTGACAGAGAGGTTATGAAAAGTTCGGTGATCCCTGTCAGAAAGTGGGGGAGCAAGCAAGGAGACACAGACAGTCAAGGACAAATGGCTGGAGTGGGAAAAAAAAATGAAGAAATATAGAGACAGAAATAGCCAAAAAGCCTTTTATATTTCATCTAGGTTCCAGAAAAGTCACGAGATAGTAAATCAAGAAAGAGGAATGGCGAATTGAGTCATTAAGTAGTCCACCTTCCTCACTCCGGTTTAATTAGTGTTTCCATATTCTCTATGAACACCTAACCTTTCCATATACCCTCAAAATCCTACATTTTAAATATTATTCATAATTTGGTGATGAATTAAATTTCTTCCTAAAGTGGATTCCAGGCCCACTGAGCGGCTCACAGACACCTTTAAAAAGTGGGTTCTTATTTGACACTTGGGGAAAAGCAAATTAATTTTCTATAGTTTTTTTCTGTAATTTTTTCACCAGGCTCTACAGTCACTTATTTTCAGAATTCCCTTAAATCCCTGAACTCGAATGTAGTGCTCCAGCCAACTCCTTTCTCCCACCACCAAAACATTGAAGTTTCTTTCCAGGCTTTTTGAGTGATTGCCTCACAATTAGGAAAAGCCCAGCACACCCGTTAGGTTGTCACTTCTTACCAGATGTTTTTCAGCTGTTCCCAGTATCTTTCTGCTAATTCTCTCCATCTGCCACCTTAATGGTGCCACAGTGGGGAATGGATGCTTTGGTGACTATGTTCTCTGAGTTGTAAAGACCTGGCCCATTGCCTCATCCTGGGAAAATCTGATCTGCATATTTGTCATGTTCCTCCAGCTAGTTGTTGCATTTATTCCACCTACTAACTACCCAACATGGAACCAGTTGTGACGTGAAGTACGGGAGCTCTCACGATCACATCTAAGCCTGCATTGCTCTTCGTTAACTGACACAGTCACATCTCATTTCTAGTAATAATATGTCCTGCCATCAGGACGACGGCTGACATATTCTTGCTCCATCAATACTATTCCTATTTACCTTAAAAATAATTTTTTTTACATCAGCATGCCAATAGCACATCAGGATAGTAAACGGTTCCTTTTATATCACCTTGTCAGTTATACCTTGCACATGGAAATCTTATGCTCATTTGATATTCTCCACAGTTGAATGAAGACAAATCTGGGCCCGCTGAGATCAACAGTCAGAGTCAAAGTTTGCCAAGGAACACCAGTAACTGGTACTTATTTCCAGGCCAGGAGCTGCAAATCAGTGTGTGATCTATTTGTGTATACTTATGGGGGAGATTATTGCTTCCCCTATTATGTAGAATAATGGAAACTATTTTTTCTGAAACTATGATTATACTAGATGTCAAAAAGGTTAGCACCATTAGCTCATAATCCTTTCCAAAGACCCAATAGAAATAATTGTTATTGGGTCTTCAGCAAACATAAGAGTAAGTTCAGGAGAACTGATAAGCATACTAATTACAATGTAACTGTCTCCAGCCATCTATTTATATTTTTAATTCATTTTTTTAAAGATCTGGGTTCACCACTTGACAACCCCATGTGTTATCTTCCAAGATAAAACAAACCTATGGCTCTCTTAAATGAATAGCTTATTTGAAGTACTTGTGTTTATGATCACAAGCTAACGTTGCATGCGAAATGGCCAGTCAGATTCTAAACCTGGGGCTGAGAGAGGATATTAACATCATCCCTGCCAGCATAAACACACATCCCCTGGTCTCATAACACTGACCATTTTGTCTTGAACAAGTAGCCTCTTCCCCATTCCAGCTCACAGTTAACTGAAATTAACAAAAACATCCATCTTTACTTTGATAAAGCAAAAAAAAAATCCCAAACAGCACCTTCATGCTTTACTTAAAGCAGTCATAAACGCAGCAGTGGTGCAACTATCATGTGCTAAAAGTAAAAAGTTCGCTCATTTCCATCTTCTCAGTAAACGTATTAGTTGCTTTGCAAACAAGCAAAGAGTGTCTTCAACTTATCAAAACAGGCTGGCTTCTTCTCAGGTGCGCTGGCCCTTGTAAGGGAGGAAGACAAGGCCTTTAAGGAGCTACTAGTTAGCAAGGGACACAGACTGTAACAAGTAAGTATAATACAAGGCAGAATGGGGTAAAAGAAGAGCAACATACAGGAGCTGATCGTATCCTGGGAATTGGAAAATACTTTGTGGAAGAGGTGTTGTTTTCACTGGGCCCTGGTGGATGAACAGAATTTGACCAGTAGACAAGAAAAAAATATAGTTAGGTTGGAAAAAGAGTATAAATTCACCTACCAAGCTCCACCATACTTCATATAATCACTGATATTTTGCACCCCTAAGAGTGTTATTTAAGTTTTCAATGCAGTTAATTGAAACCCTACTAGATGCAAATCAAAAGGTTCAGCCTTAATTGAGATATTTTGAAAATTGAACCCATTGCTTCAGGCAGGTGCTACATGAGATTCCATTAATATAGGTAATTAACATTAGCCTCTGCTTTAATTAACATGCACACTTTAATTAGCAAAGCATTAACCAACATTAAAAAATCTGATCTTCATGCATCACAAAAAACTGCAAAGTTATGACTACTATGTTATTTTTCTCCAAGGTTGTAAATCACAAAACAGCGATCAGTTTTGAAGTACACACCAAATTTAAAATATTTAACAGGGAGATACATATAATATGAGTGAAATCTCTGTCAAAATGAAAAAGAATGTTCTTTAGAAAATATGGAGCCAAAAGTTTTCACATTTTAAAGATGAATTACATTACAATCTTTCAATGATCATTTGGAGGGCAGACTTCAACTTGAAAAAAAAAAAACCCATAGATTGTCACCTTTCTACTTTTCTTTTTCTTTCTTCTGTCTTTCTTCCTTTCTTTTTCTTTCTTTCTTTCTTTCTTTCTTTCTTTCTTTCTTTCTTTCTTCCTTCCTTCCTTCCTTCCTTCCTTCCTTCCTTCCTTCCTTTCTTTTCTTCTTTCTTTCTTTTTCTTTCTTCCTTTCTTTCTTTCTTTCAGAGAGTGAGAGAGAGCACGTACATGCACAAGGTGGGGAGGGGCAAAGGGAGAGGGACTCTCAAGCAGCCCCTGCGCTGAGCACAGAGCCTGACTTGGGGCTCCATCTGAGGACCCCAAGATCATGACCTAAGCAGAAATCAAGAGTTGGACGCTTAACTGACTGAGCCACCCAGGCGCCCCTGTCACCTTTCTTATACATAATAAACAAATGATTGTAATACAGTTAACATTATCAATGTGACTACTCATCACCTAACCTCTTCTTACACTTCCCAGAGACCAAAGAAAGCATCTGCTACAATGCCATTTAATACTTGCAGTCTCAATGTAGCAGCCATGTCATTTTTTTTATTTATTTAATTTTATTATGTTATGTTAGTCACCATACAATACATCATTAGTTTTTGATATGGTGAGCCATGATCCATTGTTTTTGTGGGCATGTCATTTTTAAAACAATCTATGTTGCCTTGCTTTATCTTAAAGATCCAAACGTGTTAGAATAGTTTATTGTCATCCTTCCATGGGCTGGACAACCAACAATTAATTATTAAAAATGCATTTTTGTTAAATACAAAACTGACTTTCGTGGTCTTTGCTTAGTATAATCAGCTGGATAAGCCAATTTTCAAGTACTACTAATACTGAGCCCTACCTTTTTAAAAAATAATTTTAATGAAAATACATGGAATAAATGGTACCCATGTAACACACCACTGTATTCTTTTGTCCCAAGACATGTTAAAATTATAGCAAAAAACACTGCAAGCCTTTCAAAATACACACTTACAGAAAAAGTGATATTCTGATTAAGCATTAAGAAAAACATCCATAAGATTGCACAAAATTAAGTCCCCACTTATCCCTTACTATGTATAAGGCAGTATTTTAGACAGAGAGAAACCCAAGTGACCATGATAAAAAGTGTCCCTCATGAGTTTACATTTAAATTGGAAACTGAAAATATCAGACACCACAGCCATTGTGGTAAATGTGGGTGCAATGAGAAAAGAGCTAGCAGGTTGCATTCATAGATTTGTAGGCTCATTTGCTGTGGTAAGCAGATACTACCACTGAAACTGCTTGCTCCTGGTGACTTTAAAGAGAGTTGGGCTTCTCTCCTGTTCCCACCACAGACCCCTTCACATGCCTACCACAGGATCGGCATGAATCAGTATCTTTACTCTCTGAACTCCTTTTCAGCTGGCAAATTAGGAAATGAGTATTTCTTGGGTTTGCAAAGCCATTCTCCAAGCTGTTACAGTGAATTCCTTGGCCCTTTCTCCTGTGGCAAATCAGGGCCTGGGCTCCTGAGAGACCATGTGGGAACATTCTTCGTGGATCAGTGCTGAGGGCAGTGCCCTGGAAACTGATGCAAGGGCACCTCTCAATTTTGTTGAAATGCATGTGAGGCTTTCTGAAGTTATTCCTCTATTCTAGAGATTATATTATGATAAAATTCCTTCTATGGGGTTGCCATATCAGTATTATCCACATCGGGCCCACTAAATTTACTTGGGCTGTTAGGGAAGTTCAAGGAGGAGAAACTGAAGCCGCAAACGCTGACTTAGAAATGTGTGACCAACCCTCACAAATATCCCCTCTGGTGCTAAGTTCCAAGGATCTTCTTTAGAGAAGCCTTCAGAGATGTCAGAGTAGACCCATAGCACAGGCACTGAGCCATTTGTTTAACTGCATATAAATATTTAAGACAAGTGAGTTTGCTCTCCATTAAATTGATTTATTCTCCTTCACTCTAGATAATGTTTCTCAGACCACCAGCTTTACAATCAGCTGTGGATTCACTAAAATGCAGATTCCAAGGCCCAATTAGCCTCAGATGAATCCTAGTTTCTGGAGGTGGGTCAGCTTTAACCAGCACTCCCAGGTGATGTTTACTCAAAGTAAATCAGAAGAACTTCTAAGAAAAAGAAACCAGTTCCTTTTTCTATTTATCATATTATAGGAAACAGTCATAAAAATAAGCAAAATATTCCACACCTAATCTCATAGCTTCCACGCAGATTAATATGAGAGAAAAAAATAAATTTTGAAGGGGAGAAAGATTTATTAAAATAGAGTCACTTTTGATAATTAGCAAAATTTGATGGGCAGATAATAAAAGTCACATAAAAATAGAAAGATTTATGTTCACTTTGAATATATTTTTATAGTCATCTCTGCTGTAAATATTGCTTCATAGATGCATTTTAAGTATGGAGTTTTCAAACACACTTCTTAAAAAAAGTCGACTTAAAAAACCAAACAAAACCAAAACCAAAACCAAAAATCAAAGTTAGCTCTGCTGGTAGAATACTCTACTTTTATTACTTTTACTTCACCAATAGACGGCTAATCTTTATCATGTTTCATGTCAACCAACTCTTTATGATTTTTACTGAAATAACTAAGAAAGAGAGACTTGTCTTGAGAGAAAAAGACAGATTTATCTTAAAAAAGACAAATTTAAGATATATTGGCTTTCTTTAGATTCTGATTGTATTCCCCCTAACACAATCACCATAAATCTGGGAAAATACAGTCCAACTCACCTACCTACACAAAAAGGTTAGGTTAGCAGAAAAGGTTTTCTTCAGTCTGATTCCAGTCTCCCTTTCCAATCTTATATTCCATTACTTTCCACACAACCCTCTTCCCTAGACCATTGTCTACTCATTACTGGTTCCAAAATAGGAGCTTCTTACCCCTGTGTCTTTGTAAGCAACATTTCTCTGCATGAAACACCTTCTCCAGTCTGTTCTCTTACTTACATGAACCCAAAAAGTCCTCTAAGACACCATAAACACTAGTTCCCCAGTTCTAACTCTTATGCTTCTATTCCTCCACTATGTATCATAGACCACTTTGCACTGGTAATGACCTAACTGTTCAGGCATGTGAGCCTTATTTTCCTAACGAAATCATGATCTCTTTAAAGTCAATATCCCAGAGTCCTTAAAACTCTGCCTCACACATCAGAGTTACTCGAAAACTTGTTATCAACATTTTAAAAGATTTACAACAACGGGGTGGGGGGTGGTGAGAGGGGGAGAGGGTGGAGTGGGGAGTGAATTGGCTGAAGGTGGTCAAAAGGTACAAACTTGAGTTATAAGATATGTAAGTCCCAGGGATATAATGTACAACATGATGACTGTAGCTAACACTGCTCTGTTGTATATCCAAAAGTTGCTAAAGAAGTAGGTCTGAAAAATTCTCATTACAAAGAAAAAAACTTATAACTATGTGAGGTGATGGATGTTAGCTAATCTTATTATAGTAATCATTTTGCACGCATGCACACGTGCGCACACATATATAAATTTATGTTGTATGCCTTAAACCTATACAATGTTACATGCCAATTACATCTCAATAAAACTGGAAGGGGTGCCTGGGTGGCTCAGTTGGTTAAGCGACTGCCTTCGGCTCAGGTCATGATCCTGGAGTCCCGGGATCGAGTCCCGCATCGGGTTCCCTGCTCAGCAGGGAGTCTGCTTCTCCTGCTGACCCTCTTCCCTCTCGTGCTCTCTGTCTCTCATTCTCTCTCTCTCAAATAAATAAAATCTTAAAAAAAAAAACTGGAAAAAAAGTATAGCTTAAAAATCAAACCAATCAATAAAAGATTTACTAAAAGATCCAGTAATGAAATGTGCAAATAATGCTATATGGCTTTTAAAATTATACATTACCTTGTATTTATCCCACACACACTTCTGAATGATTGAAAATTACTTTGGGGAATAATTTTTCTGATGGCTTTTTATTTTCCTTCCCCTTATCTTTCTTCTTCTCCCCTGTATTTTCCCTTCCTCTCAAAAATGAACAATATTTGGATGAATAGGAGTTATCTATTGAATTGAATCATATTCAGTTTGGTATAATCAGGGTATATTGTTTGGTATAATCAGTTTGGTATAATCAGGGTAGAAGGTAATAGAAAAGAAAGGGTGATAATCTCCCCCAGTTGCAACCAATTCACTCTTTCACTCTGTCCCATTCTCTCTCTCTCCTCAGAGACTGAATCTAACATTGTTCAGATAAAGAGTACAGGATCTTGTGGCAAAACATGGCAGAATCAGTGGGATACTTTGGCCCATCAAGGAAGTTGTAGGGATCTTCTAAAAATCAAGCAGAACCATACGTGAGTGGTATACAATGCATGATATAAATTGAAACTTGAATTCTGTTCTTAATTGAACATTAAATAGTAAGTTTTATGGTGAAAGCATAGTGATTTTTATGCTTATCAATTCATAAAATATTTTATTACAAAACGGTCTTATATCTTAATTCAAATTAAATTATTCAAATAAAACTCATTTTTCTGATGAGAAAGTAATCTCTGCTACAGTCAACTATTTCTTAATCTGCTGCATATTCATGCTTTTCCTGATAGTTATTTCTCTTTCAATAATCAATTTTACCCAATGACACAGTGTTTCTATTGATGAATTTTTCTGAATTCAACTCCTCAGTTTGTATTTTCCTCACCAAAGTATTTTACAACCAAAAGTTAAGTGTTAAACAAGATTGAGATTGCAAATCCTACATACATCATTTTGTGAACTTATAGAAGTGCTTAGAATATGACTTTTCTGTATCCTTTACATATTTTATAAAAATAGCTGTTTAATATTTTTAATTGTGTACAGGTATCTTCCTAGAAGACTATCAATGGAGTATATCTCGTTCTTAACTCATAAGCCCACAGAATTGGGTTTTGCGTTAATTTAATTGGTTTGTTGCATTTGTGATTGGGTTCCTCTCCGTTCACTTTCTCATAGAGGAGAAAATTCTCATTTTAGTCAATGCCACTTCATTCCATGACAGAATATCCCCTAGGGAAGCCCGTAGGGTATGAAAAATATGGGACTGTGGCAGGAAAAGAAACTCCTGAATCTCAGTGGTGCAGGCTTCAGAGCCCAACTCTTGTGAAACTAGGGTTTGTAATGGCCTCACAAAGTCCCCCAGCCACTTGCAAATGACATACCAATATTAAATTGAGCATGACATTTTTTGAAAGAGGAAATTACATAGCAGATATATAGCTGCTAAAAATTATGGGCATTTTATAGGGCAAAGTCTGATTTTTAATAATGATCTAAAATAATGACTTTTAAGTTTGAACAATTAGTAAGAGTTTAAGGTACAATGGTTTCAAATTAGACTTGTGCACATGGCAGAAGAACCCAAATGGCCCAAGACAGGGGTCTTCTGATTTGCTACTATGAGTCTGTACAGGTTTTTAATAGGCAGAAACTGGATATTGCCAATCATTCAACTTGCATGAACATGAAATGGTAGAAATTAATTATTATGGTTTTCTGTTGAACATGCTAATTCATGACTATAAACAAAATGAGGCAATCTTTTGTTTAGTCTAGTTTGCTAACACAGACCACAGAAAGCAAACAAACAAATACAAACTTGTTACTTAATACTTAACAATTTCTTCATGTTCTTTGAGATAAATATAACTATACCCATTTTATAGATGAGGAAGTTGGTACACAAATCTTATTTATAGATTAATAAAAGGAAAAGGAAAGAAAAAGGGCCAAACAGGATAACTAAACCTTCAATGGTAGAATACCTAAATGGAAGCCAGATATGTACCAATTAATACAGTGACTCTTCTGCACTTTAAATGTTAGAACACATAAAGTTGCATGGGAGAAAATCAGTAAAGGATTTAAAAGTTTGAGAGATGTGCATTCAGAAAGAGGAATGGGGAGAAAATATCAAGTGAGGAGAAAGGTTGAACAAATTCAGAGCAGAGCAGTTGAGTTTTAGCTTGAATGGAGAGTAGTTTTCCTGACTGGAAATGAAAAATTAATTTGGTGTGATGCCTGGAAGTATCTTTAAAGAAAAGGCAAAATAACTTGGATTTGATGCAACAGGGAATGATTATAATGCATGGAATTTCCTTCTAGGAAAACTTCCTGTGTTTTATAAGGATCAGAAGGCAAAAGAATGCTTAAAAGTAATCCAGCTCCATGATATTCTGGGTTTCTAAGAGAAGGAAAGACAATCAGGTAAGAAGCTGGTGGAGTCATCTAGACATAAATAGATTAAGGCCTAGGCTACTGGGACAGCTGGGAAAATAGAAAAGTATGATTCCAAAAGGCCTTGTCAAAGAAGATTCAGTACAAGTTGGTGGCTGATGGTTCCCATTTGGGAAATAAACAGAGAAGAAGAGTGAAAATGGCCTCTGGTATCTATTGCTAAAGGCAGGACTGGCAGGGTACTGGCAGGGTAATGACAGAAAAAGTAGAAAAGGTTAAGAGCTACATTTAGTTATTATGGAAAGTTTTAGGCGTCAACACCATATAAAACTGGCAATCTTCTACAGGCAATTGAAGATGGAACTGTAGCATGAAAAATGGGTGAAGACTGAACTGAAGAGCTACATCTGAACACCACCGCTTATGGTAGTGGTAGTGATTGAATTCATCATAAATGATGACTCCTAAGAGAATATTTACATAGAAAGATTCAGAATGGACTTTGAAGATAGTCAGAGGTGGGACGATAAAGCGTAGTCAAAAAACAACGAATCTAAGATATAAGGGACCGAAAGGAAATTGCAACGATTTGTTGTTTATAATCTCTGTAGGAAGATCTTCCACAGTACATGAAGCTACAAGTGACCCCACACAGACTGACTATACTCTCTGTAACATTTAGATACCACATCACCACCATTCAAACAACTGAGAAAGAGTGATGAATCTGTTAAACCCATGATCCTTGGCTGCCATGAGACACACAATCGAACAGGCATGGGCACCTTGTTTAAGATACAGAAAGTGGTTGGAAATGTGGAGGAATGGACAAGGCAGACAAAGCAGAAATGTGGGCACTGGGCACCCAAGGTCAGGGCCATTAAAATATGTGAAAGGACAGAGAGGAGCTACGGGGGCAAATTCCCATGACTGGTCAGTATGACAAGCATCACATAACCTATGCAAGAGCTGAGCCTTTCTGTGTCCTCATAGGGCTATCCCTAGTTGTTTCTATGTATTCCAATCAAAGTTAAAATAATTAGGCATCATGGATAATTTTTTCTTTAATATGTCTCACTTTATGGCTTAGAACAAGCAAAATTTACAATCCTCTTTGGTAAGTCATAAGGATTACATTTTAAAGAATATGAAATAGAAGAAAGAGAGCTCTTGGAACTACCCAGACTAAACCAGCCTTCCTAATAGTTTTTGTTATTTTCTTAAAGTATTAAAAAAAATCTATGAACAGTCTAGGTGAATGTAAAACAGGCCCAACAATGCTGCTTTTGTTATTACTGCATCTTCATGGGGAACACTCGTCCGATTAAGACATATTTGAGCTGGTAATGGATTTCTGTTTTAGGTGACACAGATTTTTGTAAATTAATTGTACTTAGCATTTAGAAGTTAGACTGGATCACCAGGACTTCTTTAAAAGGCAAACTTCTGGGGCACCTGGCTGGTGCAGTTGGAGGAACATACAGCTCTTGATCTCAGGGTCATGAGTTGGAGCCTCATGTTGGATGTACAGATTACTAAGAAAAATAAATAAACTTAAAAAAAAAAAAGAAAAAGGCAGGGGCGCCTGGATGGCTCATTTGGTTAAGTGTCTGACTCTTGATTTTGGCTCAAGTCAGGATCTCAGGTCATGAGATCGAGCTCCACATCATGCTCTGCGCTTAGTGTGGAGTCTGGTCTCTCCCTCTCCCTCTGCCCCTCATTCCCCTGTTTGTGGGCTCTCTCTCTCCCACTCCTGCTCTCTAAAATAAATGAATAAATATATTTTTTAAAGATTTTATTTATTTATTTAACAGAGAGAGAGAGAGAGAGAGAGAGAGAGAGCACAGTAGGGAGAGCAGTCGGCAGAAGGAGAGGGAGAAGCAGGCTCCTCCTGGAGCAGGGAGCCCGATGCGGGACTCAATCCCAGGACGCTGGGATCATGACCTGAGCTGAAGGCAGCCACTTAACGAACTGAGTCACCCAGGTGCCTCTATAAATAAATAAATAAATAAATAAATAAATGTATATATATTTATAATTTATATATATATATTTGTAAAGGCAAACTACTGTAAGGTGTACTGGGCTCCTTGCACAGTACAAAGCTAAGGTGCTGCAAGATGAAGTACTGCAGAGTAAATTGCATATACTTGTCTGCATTGTACATGACTAACATTAATGGAGTTTCAATTCAGAAAAGAAGAATAAGACCCCAATAACAAGCTACCTTTTAAACTCTGACATTTATGGCTATGAGACAAACCCAAATCTACAAAATTATAATAAAACCCCAAACCCTAGATAATTAATTCAACATCTGTGTTAAAGAAAGAAAGAACAAGAGCCCTTCTTAGGTTCCATTTTTAGAACTGATCTATACAAAATGTGAGCCGGGTGAGCTGCTTAGAGAAACTCGGTGTCTCCAACAAAGACAAGGAACTTTTTTCTGCAACTCGCTTTCTACCCTCTCTTCATTTGTTAAACCGACTTAAAATCATTTACCAAATCAATCTGCAAACCTAGCTTAGTGACCAACCAGCTCTTACTTTTTAATATTATTTTTATGAAATCCAGGTCACTTCAAAAAGGGGTTATATAAAATTAACCATAAATTATTTAAAGTGATTTGTTTACTACTGCATATTTGTTCCATATTTGCATATTAAATTTTCAGACTGCTGAAATTTATATTTAATTAATTCCTATTTATAAAAAAAGAAGAAATAATGCATAAGACTTGCTGTAAAAGAAGTCCAAATGTCTCTTTATAAGTGATAAACATAAAATAAAAATAAAATTACACTGGAATCTATTGTAGCCTTTCAGTTCATGCCTTAGAAACATAAAGATATTTGCAGAAATTTAATGAAAACTTTGCAGCACAATTAAATGTAAAATAAGTTTTCACATGCATTTCTCCTGCCAATTGGCACACATAATAGAAAATGGTAGAGAATAGGTTAAACAGTCTAAAAGGATTTTAACCTTAAATTTGACAGAAGTTAAATGGCTGTGACATTGGGTTCTTCTGCTTTATTCCAGCTAGTAATCCACCCTCAAAGTTCCTGTCAGGTAAATGACCTTGTATTTCATTAACTGATAATTAAATGGATTTATTCCACTAACGGTTTTAATTAAAATGCTAGAAATATTGATTACCCCTCTCATCCTTATTCCCCCAGATGAAAAAAAGGTTTTAGGAATGTTTATTTAGAGAAGACAGAGAATTAAATTAGATTGAATCTCTATGAGACCCGAAGACTGGTTCTTTCATTTCTGCTGCTCAAGCAGAAAAAGGTTTCAATTTTTTGATGTTTGATTAATTATTTTGAAATCCATTTATGCTTACCTTGGTGTTTAATTAAAAATGTCATTTTTAGCATAATTAAATTGGCTATCTGTGGAAGACTAACTTCAAACTTATATTTTAAAAATGCAATGCCTTTTTTTTTGGTAAAAGAAACTTTTTAGTTATTTGCTTTTTCGGTAGAGCTACTGCCTCATGAATGAAAAACTAAGGAGAGCTGGAGCTTAATTGGATTTCCTACATTTGCATATTAGGCCACATATGCTTACGACTAGTGTAGGTTTATCTGGCTGTGCTCTTTAATCCATTAGTGATTCACTCATTCTAACAAATACAGGGTATGCTCTTCCAAATGCGTTGGATTTCATAGTGTTTACACTGACAAAATGTACCTCATAAAAGCTGTCTTCACCATGCCTGGGTGCTTTTCTACAGCACTGATTCAAGTAAGTTAAGATACAGTTTCTATGTCAGTTCTGTCAAAGCACATACAGGCAACTGGAAAGCATTTTTGCTCAACATCAGACCTGATCATGACAGAGTGGGAAGTGTAATAAACAGGAAAGGAAGACCTGATCCTTCTTGCGTAAGGCAATTGACCAAAAGGGAATGTGCTCATATGTGTTCCTCAAAGAGGCAATTCTAAAAATGATCACCATTATTATTTATAAAACAGTGCTAAAAAACTAATTTCTCCAGAAGTGAAGAGTAATTCATAAAAAAAAAAAAAAAAGGACAACCTGAGAGGTAACTAATGGAAACCAAATCTGACTCAACAATGAGATATTTTGTTGTAGCTTTAAAACCCAAATCCAGCTCAAATCAACACATTTTCTAAAATGTCTGTTTTTTTGAGTAGCTCCTTCCAAATTCTTCTCTAGCTAAGTTTGTGACTTCTTATATATTTCTGGTTTGCTGAAGACACAGAAATGGGAACACATGCAATTCTCATGCTTATGACGAGGCTGCAAGAAGTGATGGGAGGCATTTGTATTATTTCAAATGGGAAGACAATAAAGGGGGAGAAATACTGATCCAAATTCCTGTTTTGGTGCACTTTCATATCTCATGCTTTGGGTATCTGTTTGTTTTTAATAACCTAATTTTAAGGATGCACTGACGCACTTTCTCTTTTGATGGAGAAAGGCAAGTGTAGTCATGCTGATAATATAATTCTTTTAATTCTTCAAGTAACTCCAGAAGGGTTCTTGAATATGTTTGTGCTCTGAATAAAAAGGTATATTTCGTAGAGTTGGGCAGAGTGGATTCGTGGTGGCCCAACGCTCCATAGACATCAAGTTCTGAGCTTCAGTTGCTAAAATGAATACCTAACTTTCAGCACTCATATCCCTAAATTAACCTAGTAGTGCCAACATTTATTGGCTAGATTTTAGCAGTGTAATTTCAACTGTGTGGCTTTACTCAAAGATTGTTATAAGTCATCGATACATCTTTCTCCTGTCATGATCAGAAGAAAATTCTGGCCAAAGCTTTTACCAGACAGCTTCATTCAAAAAGTGAGGAGGCCATTTAAAGTCAGCTCAGACTTCCTAAGAAAAGGTAAGGAAAAAGGGCTGCCATCAGCAAAAAAGAGGAATAGAAAAACAAAAGTGAACAGGATTCCAAAGCTTAGTTTTCTTACCAGTAAAAAGGAAACATACTTGGTCATACACCTCAGTTTTCTCATCTAGCAAATGGGAATAATGCCAAGGGAGAAGGATCATTCCTTTCTGAAAGCATTGGCATCTCCTTCACTGGAAGTGAAGACCAATGAACACCATTCACAAAATGATATTTGAATCAGCAGTTCAAATTTGCACAGAAGAACAAAGACGCAGAGATAAGAGAAAATGGCCTGAGTTACTACACTTTAAAAATGTCAGGTTTCATTTTCATAATAATAGAAGCAGTGTTTTTCATAATATCTATCGTTTCCGGTATTTAAACAACAACCACTTGTCAAGATTGCTAATAGTCTTAGCACATACCCCTACTTTCTTGACTACGGTTTTGGGAGCTAGTGACTTGGTACGCCCTCAGATGCATATGGAAATATTTTCAAGTTACTAATTTGGTTTTAGCACCTTTCCCATGAACTTTAAGAAACTAGCCAGGCTGAAGAACTTTATTTTTATCACGGATATATGACATATTTTAACCTGTCTACATACAAAAGTAGCGCTGTTAACAATTGCAACTTTCTTCAAGTATGCTATGAATCACTGTATTCCTTTTCCCTTTTTTCATGCACCATTGCCACTCTCTTACCTTCAGCAGTTTTGCTAGATTTCAATGAAGATGGAACTAGAGGGCACACATTAGAATTTTATATCAGTTCAAGAAGGGGAGAGAAGAAAGACATATGAAGCCAGAATGACATTCATTGAAGGTTCCCTAGGGAAGATAACACATGTTTTTGTCTCTTACCTGCTAGGCATGCTAAATCAGTGCAATGATAAGCTAATTTATGAAATATATTTCATTGAAACCTGGACATCTTTACTGTTGCTAGTTCAGCCATTAGAATTTCAGAAATAATGGAAGCCTAATTTTGAAAACATAGAAGATGTGAATTCTCTGTATGCAGCTTAAGATGTCTAACTAAAATAATTGTTAACCATGCAGGTGCTTAGCCTAAACTCAGATTCTCTACCCGTGCCTCTCTGAAACTTGTCACACCAGTGTTGAATGCCATTATTTTTCATTACAGTATCAAAGTGATGGGGCTTTGGGAAATCCAAATATATATAAATAAACCTACTATATATTATTATGTGTTTTCAGATGTACCACTGTCATTTAGCTCTTTAAATGTCCTTGATTATGCTGTGTAACTCAAATGTCCAAACTTGGCTTCTTCCCTGCTTTTTTAAGACCCAGTCTGGACCCATTTTTCTTCAGAACTATGACTTTAACAAAGCTTTTAGGTAATCACAATCAGAAGAGTGGGAGTAGAAATGAAAGTGATGACTCCAGCCATGTGTGCTTCAATGTTTCTAGGTGGGCACCATTAAAATACAACGCCATCGTGGTAGCCCCTGAAACCAATCCTGTTTTGTTAGCAATAGAGCAGATAGTTTTTCACATAATCAATCCCTTCTCCAAGGAATGGCAAATTAAATGTGGATCAAATTAAAAGCATCTAAGCATAAAATTAGAGTCAAAACAAGAATTTCCCATTAAAAAGTGCTATTCAGCCTTGTGTGATATTTTTTGAAGACTCCTTCTCCCTGCCATGCTCGGATCCTCCTGCCAGGTTCCCAAGAATTGTATATAAAGAGTGTCTGCCTCCCTTACCATCGTCTTGCTCCTCTCGCCAGACTTCCTTGAATTCAACACAGCCTTGTTTGAGGCTCAACATGAGTGAGCAACTCTGTCACCCACACCAGAAAGTGCCATCAGGGAGTGTACAAGGCCATTTATAAAGGAGATTGTTTACCCACAAGTATATTGTCAATCAGCAATGATGGGAAAGGAAGTGCAGCAAACATTACTGATAGCTTAATGGCATTTAAATAAGATATTCAAGGTTGAGGGGCACCTGGGTGGCTCAGTCGGTTAAGCGGCTGCCTTCGGCTCAGGTCATGATCCCAGGGTCCTGGGATCGAGCCCCACATTGGGCTCCTTGCTCAGCGGGGAGCCTGCTTCTCCCTCTCCCTCTGCCTGCTGCTCCCCCTGTTGTGCTCTCTCTCTCTCTCTCTCACTATCTCTCTCTCTGTGTGTCAAATAAATAAAATCTTTAAAAAAAAATACTCCAGGTTGAAAATTTCCTTAATGCCACCTTGCTCTTTTAACAGTACACCCCATAGGATGAAACAGTTTTTCTTGTTACTATGCATAGGGATAAATAATTGGGTTTTTAATTTAGTGACCTGGCTCTCCTTGTACACAGAGTCAGAATTTAAGTAAAATTTAACCTTTCAAGATCAGGTCACTCTCTAAAGTAATATAAGTAATAAAATATTCTTTTTCTTTAGCTAGATAATAGTACCACCCCAAGCAATGGACTGACGCATGCTTTACAGCAAAGATGATAACAAAAGATTTAGGACTGTCACTGAAATGAATCCGTAACTGAGAGGTGACTGGTTTGTAACTTTTGTGCTTGAATGATCCATTGATTACAGTAAACACACCTGTTCGTCTGTCAAAGACCAGAAGCATCATGGCATGGCAGCTTTTTAGGAAAGAAGAGTCTCTCTTAACAAAGACAGAAGCGAATTTTATTGGGGTATCATATGAAGAACTTGAGCACTCTGTGTAATGAATTAGGGAGATTAAGTGAAAAGGCTAAAAAATAATTTATATATTTAGAGACACAAATGTTTCAGGATGTGAAAGTTGCTCAGTAGAGAGAAGAGAGAAAAGAAAACAGGCAGAGAGAAACAGAGAAGCTGTGGGATTAAAAAAAAAAATCTTGGTCCCCACAATACAATAAAGAACTAAAACAATCCAAGGACTTGTTATATAGACTTTGTGCCATTTTAAAGTAAACTAGAAAAAAATTTCAAGTACTTAAAACCCTTTTTACTTCCTAGGCCAGTAGAACTCTCGGGAACATCTTGGAAACAAAACCCCTTGGGCAGTATTTACAGAGAGATCAAGGGAATGTCTCAAGAAACCAGCACTGTGTTAGACTTCCTTTGCTCCAAGGTCACCAGATGAAACCCAGCCAGTTTAGAAATTCCTGACAGCTCTCCTCTCTGACGCTGGCCTGGAAACACTTGAGAGGAGAGAGAAATGACCTTCACAGAAAGAGCCACTTCTCTGGACATTATTTGACAGCCTTTGGAGGGTAGCAACTTCCCATCCCTACCACCTCTTCAAGTCCCTGAAGTGCAATCCCAACTCCATCTGAACTGAAATCTATGTAGATGGTTGGGCTTACAATGCCTCCGTATCATTCTGTGGTAAAAAGAGAAGATCGCCAAACAAAATCAGACCACTTAACATCAAATGATCTGTCAGAAATGGTCTACTCCAGGGAATGTCTCATCCTCAAAGGTCTGCAACTGAGTAGCTTTCATAAGTGAAAATTATGAGCTCTCTCTATGTGTATACATATATATGAGCATCTATTAATGTAGGATTCATTAGTATTTCAGAATGTCAGGTGAATATATCTATGAGAAACAGGGGAAAGAGGCAAATAACCAAAGTCAGCATTATGAGAAATTCAAGGCTATGAATTGAATCCTATGTGAAGGTGAAGAACCATGCATTTTTCATTTCTATTTCAGATGGCTTTGGATGGGCAAAGAATGAAGACTAAGTACCAAGTGCATTACAACTCAAATGTCCATTTATGTAAAGGCTATGTCTTATTTTTACGTTTCCCCCAATGACACATAGTTGGCATAAGGCCACACTATAACCCTTCTTCAACAACACAAATGTCTGGGTTAAAAAAAAAAAAAGGAAACATGCTTATGAATCAGGAGGGAGGAAAACAATTGGGGGGGTGCAAAGAAAAGCAGGAGATAAGAGAATGCAGGTAGAAAATGAAGAAGGCAAGAAAAAGAAAAGCAGAGAGAGGCAAGCAGGAAACACTTTTCTTGACATAATATGCATCCTTGTAGATGGGTTTTACCATTGATTCCTACTTTCTACTTTCTGATTTCAAACACTCATTAGGACAACACAATGGTAAGACAGTCCCTTTCAAGAGATCCAGAGCATTAATCTTCCTTATTATATTTGTTTCAGAGCTATACTGAAATGTGCACATTTGTTCTAGTTGCACTAGTAAGTCTCAATTTATCCTCTTATTTTGTCATGAAAACTTTATCTTAATGAAAAAAATTCTAATACTATGTGAACTTTAATTGTATTGCCAATTTCCTTGTCATACTGTATTCCCACGGTAGAGTATTAACACTGATATACTTTAACTGTGCTTCATGTATAAATTTATACACACAGAGGCATATGCATTTTTTAATGGGATTTACCTGAGTAATGCTAATAGGGAGCCACACATGTAAATCCTTGTGCATCGAAATGAAAATATATCCTACATATTCTCAAATAAGGTTTCTTGGGGGTTCATTTAATGTTTGTGAGGAATTCATATATATTTGTAACCAGTTCTAATCATCTGAAGGTCACAGAAATTGGAACATTTTTTAAATGCTCCTTTCTGTGGTGAATGAATGGAACAGACTATGTTCAGATTTGTTGCTTTCTTCAAAGCCCATTTCAAAACAAGATGCCTAATTTTAAGGACATTTTCCTCCTATTTTAAAAAACAAATCAACTTTGTGGAAGAAAAAATATATAGCTGCCAAGTATATATAAGTTCAAAAGTTTTTCTATCGCCTGAAATAGAGATGCAAGAAATTACATTAAAGTTTTAAACAGAAACAGAAGTTTTCAGTCGATGTAGATAAAAATCTATTAGAGATAAAATTGTTTTGACAAAAACTGTGTAAATACAATGCCACTGGCTGCAAGCCTATTATTGAATGCAAGTGGAAAATAAGAATAGCACTCCTGAAGGGGCATTGCTGAAGTGACACAAAATAAACACAACCATTTCAGTATAATTTTTCACATTAATTATGTTCTCTTATCGTAGATGTATAACTAGCCAAGTATAACAACAATAACAAGATAGCACTGAAGTTATTTTGCAAACAGGAAAAAGCAAATAAAATAATACTGATATGCTAGTTATTAGATTACTAGCCTTTTATCTTGTAGAATAGCTTCCCTGAACAAAAAGACTATATTAATCATTTCTGTTCCTCCAAGTAAATGATATTGCATTTCTGGAAAAATAATGTTAACAACATTTTTCCTTAAAGATACCTTCATTTATTTGCTGATTTGCCATCTCCAAATCTCCAACTACTAAGAATATTTTCAAAAAACAACTTTTTGCATAAGAATGTTAGCTTCTTTTTTTCCCCCTCTCGCCAGGCTAAAATGTAATACCCTAAAAACAAAATGTTCCGCACTTTCTTTAATGGAAACTCTGCACTGTTATTTGCAATTTTATCAAGGATGTACCTATAGATTGCATCCTTTTTAGTCTCCTCAAATAACTTCTCCTTTACCCAAGTTCTAATTGTAGCTCTCTGTTTATTTCTCACTGAGTGGAAGATAGGCACCACACTGAATTCAACCAATGGATGGTCTTCAAAGTTTGTCCTCAGAAGGCCATCATTTTTGTCAGTTAATCTTAGAAGTAACTCCCAAGTTCAACTCCAATATGTTTGGTTAACATATGTCCTTCAGGTTTTCAACCCAAAGATAGTAAAAGTTCTCCTCTTTGCCTGGAAAGTCCTAGCTTTCTGATTTTCTTTATTGTATTGTATATTATTGTATATTCCACTTTGTCCACTTACCTACTTTGTATTCTTCCCTTTCCTTCAGACCTACCCTTCTGTACACTGAGCATGCCAGATTTAATCGAATGCATACCTGATTATTCACTACCACCATAGAGAGGAGATGGGCATATTTTTTCTTTATTAGTCCCAAAACATTATTTTTAGTGAAAATTCACAAGAATCTTCCAGGGAGTAGGAGAAGAGTAAAACTATTTCTTCTGCATCTCCCCTAAATATGGTATCCGTGATGTGCTTTGAACGAAATCTGAGGATTCTGTGGGTAGTTCATCCAGTGACAATAGTTTATGAAAACATAGTCATCAAAGGGAAATATCAGCAGCTAATGATTCCTTACTATTTCACAGCTTTAGATTTTTGTTTGTACATTTGTTCATACACTTTTGTTTGTACATTTTTTGACCGTACATTTATGTAAGAGTCCCATGCTGTTACTACAATAAATTTTCTGAAGTAGTATTTTGGTGTCATTTCTAAGTCACATTCTTTGAAGCTCAGCATTCATAAGGTTTAGAACCTTGGTCTCTTGGGGGGATAATAGGATATTAAAATATACCACGAGATGTGCCTAAGACTCTCAATCAATTGAGGGCTATCTGTGAGGGCTGATGTGAACACAGACAAGAGAGAGTTGGTCTCTATTCACAATGTGAAGCATATTGAATAACTAACTTATTTTAAGGATTGATTAGAATAGATGCTTATGCTTGCATTTTACATATGTAGATATTTATAAATTGTTAGAAAAAGAAAATTATTTCTTTTCATCTCCCTAATTTAGTTATGAGGAAAATAAAAAAGAAATGTTGCAGAGAAAACTGGAAAGACATGGACCCCAAAAAGAAGTAAGAGGGCTCAATCCTCTCTAAGGCCTATATCAAAGCTCTGCAGTATTTTTAAATGTTTTTAAATGTTTTTTTAAAAATGATTTAATATAGTGAGTTGAGATACATTACATTAGATATAATTAGACCTAGACAGGAAAGGTGGTTCTGAGAAGCTAATGAAATATCATTAAGGTTGAATATAAGATTGTTGATTAGGATAAAGCTAATCCTGATTAGGATAAACAAGATAGGAGCTAGAGATCTTATTTTTCCTCTTATTTATATATTTATTTTGTGAGTAAAGAAGAGGTATGCTACCACACCTTATTGGAAGGAAAAAATAAAGAATATTACCATTTTTACATTTTGTTAAAATACTCCATCATGACGATAATGTCTTTTCCACTTTATTTTTGGGAAAGGCATTTGCCTTGAGATATATCTATATTAGGGTAAAAGATATGAATAAAAATTGAATTTACTTGCTGTGTATTATGCCTTCATGGCAAAGAAGTACAACAAGGCCCCAAGCAGTCTGGCTGCTCCTTCCCTCCAAGATCTCACCCCACACCAGGGCCCTTCTAGAAAAAGATTTTCAGTCCCTCATTCCCTTTCCACCTTTGTCTATTTAGTACCTAGTCATTATTTAGATCTCTGGTCCGTTCTCATTCCTTAGTGAACACTGGCTTGACTTCCCTGACTAGATCAAATCAACTACAAGTTCTCCTAAGACTCTGGACTTCTCTCTTGTGGTATTTTTCATAGGTGCAATTTTATTTTTATTTGGGCAATTATTTGATTACATTCCATCTTCCTCAAGCCTCATGAGGGGACAAGTCCCCATCTGGTTTTGCTCACTACTGCTTCCTCAAAAGCTTAGTGTGGTTCCTAGCTCATGGAAGGCACCCGATAAACATTTGACAACTGAATGAATGAATGAACAAATACATGATCTTCACTTTGTATCAAAATGGTTGGCATTGTATGGATACAAACAATCATTGGTTCTAGTCATGAGATAGATGAGGATGACTGTAGCATCCTCTCTGTAGAAATTTGATGCATACGTGAAACCTCTTCTCCAAGAGTAAATATCTCAGTTCTTTGAGCACATCAATGATTAACCACAAACCATAATTTCATGTACATTCAGGCAAAAACAACTTAGGTATTTCTGGATCACTTACAATTCCTTTAATCATCTTCGGGTCTTATCTGTAAGCATCGATACATCATAACATTGACATATTGTGAACTATTCAATAGCATTTAAACATTATATATTGCACAGATGTTAGTTCTCATAGATGATGGCAGGGAAGCAAAGTAAATCCAATATACATAAGCCATCTAGACTTTGAAATTTAGAGACTGCTATTGCCATATTAGGACCAAAATTCCCACTGAAGCACAGAAATTCATAAAGCATTTCATATTCTTTAACTTCTCCTTCCTCTATATTTCCAGAAGAGATCATTTACTCCTTCACTTTAGCCAATGTTTTTGGTTGGCATTATAGTTATAATTATGTGTATCATTAATTTTTCCTTATCTATAACCACCTTAGGAATAGGAACCAAGTTCTGTTCATTGAATACCACCTCCAATACTCTATCACACCAACAACCATGCACAGTGCTTTGGTAGTTAAAACACAACATATGTGTTTTAAATAGAGGGGAGGAAAAAAATAAAGTAAGAGAGAGCGAAGGAGGAAGCAAGAAAAAAAAAAGGGAGGTAGATAGAAAAACTGGTCTTTCCATTAATGATACCATTTTGCTTGGATCAAGCCATTAGATAATACTATTTGCTGGAGTTGTTTTGCATAAACTCAACAATTTTTAAGATTTCACTACAATATACAATCACCTACTGATTCGATTTTCATTCCTTCTCACTATCTCTCTCCCCTCAATTATCTGGCTGAAATGCTAATTTACAGTGAAATAAGCAAAATGTTGGATGCAGAAGAGAAAAGGAAACAAAACAGAAACATATAAAACACAGAGTTAAATACATTGTCTATTAGGCCACAGGCTGCTGCCACCCTCCAGTGCATCTGATATCTGCCTGTATCAGAATGGAAGTTCGGGACCCGTTAATTCTACCACGCTTCTCACCCTTTTATGCTTCACAACTACTCAGGAAAGAAACCCCTTTTTCTGTCTTTTCACCTACCCTCCAACATTACTACTTCCACTTCCTTTTCTGCTTACCTTCACTATCCCTTTCCCCAAAAGTAGGGGCTGCTCATTCTTCCCCTCTACACTCTCCATAATGTGAAGAGAGACAGTCTTTGTGTTCCCCATAGCCTTTTCCTAACTATTGCACCTTTAACCTAATTTAAAAACATGTCCTTTAGGGGCCCCTGGGTGGCTCCATCCTTAAGCATCTGCCTTCGGCTCAGGTCATGATCCCAGGGTCCTGGGATTGAGCCCCACATCGGGCTCCCTGCTCGGCGGGAAGCCTGCTTCTCCCTCTACCACTCCCCCTGTTTGTGTTCCCTCTCTTGCTGTGTCTCTCTCTGTCAAATAAATAAACAAAATCTTTTAAAAAATAAAAATAAAAACATGTCCCTTGAGACTTATCTTGAATCTCTGTGTATGGCCCATTACTCTTGGATTTTTCCCATTCATTAGTTGAAGATTATGGCACCTGGCTCAGGATCTTTCTCTCTCCCCCACCCCAGTCTGCTTTGGAAAATTCCATTTTACATGAGGCTGACTCTTCCCACATTCCAGTTCCTTGATTTCTTCAATTTTGGTAAACTAACCACTCTGTAATCCACTCCCATAACCACATTCTTGCCATATCTATAATGTAAACTCCCATGTCCCACTTCCCTGACCACTTTCTGTCTCTCATTGTTAATGCATTTACTCTTCCCAGACATGTCTAGAGTAATTATAATCCCTGCCCATATATCAGCAATCTTTAGTCTTCCTGTTTTTTCCATCCTAGATCTCAGGGTTCATTATACCAACCACCTCCTTGCCACTATTCCCTGACTCTTGACTCAATTGAACATAGTCTTATATATGTTACAAATAACCCCCAAAAAACCCCAAAGCAATAAAAGAAAACCTTTATGTAACATTGCCCTTTGGCTATGATCTTTTTGCCCTACCCTTTCACAATCAAATATCTTGTTAGAGTAAACTGTCTTTTCTGCAATTCTTCACTCTGAATTGTTCTTAGACCCACTACAGTCTGGCTTCCATCCTCCAGGATCCCAGTCCTTCCTCCACAACCACCTACCTCAGAATACACTGCTTTTCACCCACTGCCTCGTCCAAAGCCAGCAGTTGTCTCTGTTCTCCCTTCCCCCCCACCACCAGTTACCAAGTTCCACTTATTTATTATGATGTATCATAAGTTAACATCCATTGCACTTATGTTATGTTCCAGGCCCCGTGCTAAGTGCTTTATATTTCATCCTCACAACAACCCTGTGGAGTACATAGTCCTCTTATTCCGATTTTATACATACAAAAAGTGTAACTAGAGATGAAAACTAGGCCAAGATCCTTCTACCTCCTAACCATCTCTTGGACCCGTCCTCTCCTCTATTTTCCCACTGTCACTGCCTTGTAGCAGCTCAACGAGAGGCTCCCTTCCTCACTGCTTCTCCTTGCTCTGTTCCATGTTCCCCATCTGTGCTCTCCACTGCTGTCAGAGACTTCTAAATTTCATGGCTTAAACATTTCCACAGGTGCCCTTTAACCGTTACAGTAGAGCTCAGTGGTCATACTTACCACACAAATCCGTTCAAGGCCTGCCCCCCTGTCCTCAACTCATGCCATTTTCTTCCTCCCCCACACCCAAATGGAATTACTTACTGCTCCCT
The DNA here is from genome assembly GCF_037043125.1 of Eumetopias jubatus. NCBI lineage: Eukaryota > Metazoa > Chordata > Mammalia > Carnivora > Otariidae > Eumetopias > Eumetopias jubatus. The sequence goes on from NW_028274813.1 coordinate 63,622,123, forward strand.
AACAGTGTCACACTGTGGTTGCTGCACAAAGTATACTTGCATCCAATGTATTTTTTTTTTTATAATTGGAGCATTTTTTATTTTATGTACAATGAGTTGACATTGAAGTAGGTATCCTGGTTATCTGCAGTTAGCGTAGGTTATCTTGGATGACCAATTCAAGGAAGTTCACTTAATCCAACTTAATGAAGCCTATATCCTTCGCGTACTGACGGAAACACTGGCGGCACATACTGAGGCCGTATTTCCGGATCAGACCGTGCCGGTTTGAGCAGACGCGGCAAGAACGAGAACCCTGGCCAAATTTCCTCGGATGGCTCCAGTACAGCTGCTGGTGACCCATCTTGCTCTCTCGGATGCAACGAGGCAAAAGCGCATCCAATGTATTTTTATTCAGTCTTTAACAAGTCCCTGCCTGGGAAGCTTTGCGACACGTAGTGTAGACACCTTTCTCCTCCATTGTGACTTACCACATTGCACTCACAGCATGGAGTTACATGCCACTTTTTCACGCTCAACTAGGAGTTCCTGTGGGGCTGACAGGACTGTGGTTTTCTGAACTTTGAACCATCAGTTCTACCCATAGTGCCCGTCAATATAGAAGAACTCAGATAGTTACTTCTCGATCTCTTCTAATTTAGCTGTCCTGATTTGAACACACACACCAAAAGAATGTTTTCCAAATTCTATCATACACCTAAAGAAATGTTTTTATAATTTTCCAAGGGCAAAACAAATGATGTTTTGATAAGTTAACATTCCTAATGAAGATGGCATCCATGAATTAGAGTAAAACAATCCATTTGCTTGTTTTGATGGGCAAGTCATTTGATTGCCAGCAATTATGTTATATGTGTATAGATATTTCTGCACATGTACCATTTGCTGCATTTCAAAGTCTGCTACATTTAAAGGTATATAGATTTTTAGTTTAAAATGTCTAACAGATACAGGGACACCTTTATTTTAAAGAATTTTTTAAATAAGTATAAAACATTTCTGGGCAAAATACAAAGTCCTTACAAATACTAGTCTATATACAACTGAGCAAGAAGACAACTATTTGCATGTAAATCAGTAAACTTAATGGTGGATTTCAGGTCTCTGGAGAACTATCTAACATAAAGCAACAAATAAATTGAATGGTACCACATTGTTCTCACAAAAGCTAATCAACATGGCTTTATAGCACCCTGTTCTTTGAAGTAATCGCCTCTTCTACCATTATTTGGCTTAACATATATATTCCTACAACTTTCACATATGTATTCATACTTTTAAAAATTAAGTACTGTAATTAATCACCCATTTTCAACATTCTTTATGTGTGTAGCAAAATATGTCCAGAGAAACACAATCATTTTCATATAAGAATATTTGACATTCTTTTCCCCCCACTATACTTATCAATACCTTGAATGTAGCCATTGTCTATTTCTATGGGTATTCTTCAATCAGATTTTGTTCCCATTCATTCATCTATCTTAGCTCCTCACTCTAAGACAGCTTCCTAGCCACAGCCTAATTAATAATGGAGTTCTCTGTTGATGGTAGTACTTTCTAAAATTACTTTCAATTTAATAATTACACATGGATCCGTGATGTGTTTGCTTCATGTGATTCCTTTTTTTTTTTTTAGTGAATGATACAAATTAAAATAGACAATAAAACATCAATCATAGGGCCCTCATTACTTACGTTGTACATAACTTACATACACTTTAAGGCTTGAAGCAAAGACTTTTTACTCTGACCATGACTCATACATCAAGCTTTTTATAATTCCCTGTTATTCACAGTTGTATAGAATTGGCAAACTGCCTTTCCATGCCCCATCCCTTCACTAAAATAAATTGATTCCCAGAGTTTCCTAGAAAGGCTGTAACTTTATTTTCCAATCTGAAAACAATTAATAAAGTACTCAGCGGTGAGTCCCAAATAATACAAGACAACTTGACCTTGGCAGAACATACACTTCATTGGGCTAGGAATGATTTTCCCTTTCAAAACCTCCCTGACTAAACTCAGTAATATTGAGGTCACTCTTGAGCCCCACTGAAAATGGACCCTAACCAATTGTTATGGCTACATGATTCTTTCAAGCATGGGGTGTATTTAGGAAACTGGATGATATGGCAGATGTCAATCATTTACAGAGTGGTCTGAAAATCAAATCATATTCTGTTAAAACTATGGCCATTTCTACACTGAATCTATCCCTACACCTTCACCACTCCTAAATGCCTAGCTCTTAAAAAGAATAACCTCAACAAGAGAATTACTATTAATAAATTAGGTTGGATAGTCATGATGTCTTCAGCCTATAGAAAGATACAGAGTAAGCTTAACTCATCACTGTTTTCAAAAAAGCTTAAAACTAGGAGGAAACAGTAATGCATAAGTAAAGACAGTGCCAAAAAATTCTAAGGGAAGACTTCAAAGAGAAAGTGAGCTTTGAACTCAAACTTGAAGTTTGTTTAAAACTAAGATAAATCAGGGATGCCTGGGTGGCTCAGTCGGTTAAGCGTCTGCCTTCAGCTCAGGTCATGATCCCTGGGGCCTGGGATCGAGTCCTGCATTGGGCTCCCTGCTTGGCGGAGAGTCTGCTTCTCCCTCTCCCACTGTCGCTCCCCCTGCTTGTGCTCTCTGTCTCTCTCTCTCTCTGACAAATAAATAAATAAAAGATCTTAAAAAAAAAAAAAAAAACTGAGATAATCAGAAGAAGAAAATCATTCCACATGAAAGCAACAACATAATACCAGTTACCATTTACTGATCATTTACTATGTGGCAGGTACCACACTGAGCACTGTACATGCTTAACATTGGCTAAGAATACTACAGCCCTGTGATTTGGGTACTTTTGTTATCCCCATTTTGCAGATAAGAAAATTGAAGCTTAAATAGCCTATGTAACTTGTTCAAGGTCACCCAGCTACTTGGTGGTAGGAGCAGGGTTTCCTCCTATGCTGTCTCACTCCAGGAGCCATTCTTCATCACTATACTCTACTGCCTGAAACACATGTGAAGAGCTTTGGGGGCAACGAGGAAACTGGTCCAACTAGTAATGGAAGCTATATGAAGTAAAAACAGAAAGAAATTTTGCCATATGAATTAGACTGTAGGCTGCCTTAGAACTAGAAAATTGAAATTTGAATTTGAAATAAGGAGCAAGGGAGCAGCATTAGAGAAAGACAGAGCTGGAGAGACATGCAGAGGCACAAACTGGTTTGGCGAAGTTGGGGAAATACTTAGGCCTTTGGTAACTGTATTTGGTGAGCTTTGCTGCAGTAACAACCTCCAAATGTTGGGGGCTTACAAAAACAAATGTTTACTTCTCACTTACATTACATGTCTGCTAAGGACGGCTGTGAGTGAGTTGTGAGTTTTCTCCATCTGTCTTCTTCATTCCTGAATCCAGGATGAAGGAGCAGCCCTTATTTGGACATGCAAGTATTGTGGCAGAAGAAAAGAGTGAGAGAGCTGACAGAGAGACACGCAATGGCTCTTAAAACATCTGCTCACTTACCACTGTCAAAAGCAAGTCACGTGGCCAAGCTTGGGCTCAAGATGGATGGGGCAAGGGTGCATCCTGCTCCACAGGAGGCCTGCAAGTCACATGGGAGTAGGCAAGGGTGTATAATCCTCTTACAGGAAAGGGGAATGAATCGTGGGAACAATAATGCCATCTACCAGAGGAAGCCTGTGCTCTTTAAAGATGCTGTCACTATAAATTAAAGCAGCAGACCGAAATGAGTAAACTTTATAGAAGGGGGTGAAATCTCTTGTTCTCCCCACATAGAGGGCTCTGTCTTGAGGAGAACAACTGCTGTTCTATTTCCATATTTTCTGGTGTAAAAGCCTTATGGTGTATGATTTTATCATCTTGTGCCTAAAATCTGTCAAAGACTGAAAAATGAGTCAAATATAGTTTATATGAATTGATGGGGTGGATATGAATCCTTTATGTTCTGTTTCATTACAATTAAAATGAAATTAAATCAGAAAAATAAACAGAGAAAGGACCCAGTTAACATGTGTCATACCTCCTTGATTTTCTATTGTAGATGGCATTACAATTAAGATGACTTTACCTGCTGACTCTTTGTGGCTGCTGACCTAATAAAATATTCTAGTTGCATACAAAATATATGTGGTACAAATGAGTGATAGTTAAGAATGGCCTAATCTAAATACATTTTGGTGCTAAAGAAGTTGCCCCCAAGAATGCAAATCATTAATGCAAATATAAACAATGTAATGGTATTCTTAGAATGAGTTGTCTCCAAGACTTTCTTTGGAAGTTTTGAAACCTACAAAACTGCTGTCTGAATCTTAGCTTTACACTGTCTGTTTGGTTTTCTTGCTCAAATTTGTTGTCCCTACAAGTCCTTTATAGCTCCCAAGGTTTTTCCAAAAGGTCACTGTTTTCTCTGGTCCAAAGTCTGGTTCTTTGATCCCCTTCCCAGCTCCCCCATCAAGCACTCCTGTTTGGATTCTTACACACGGATGTATATCTCTGGAAATTTACCATTTTATCTGAGTACAAAGTTTGCCAAATCCAGAACATTCCCATTAAAGATCAGTCTTGTCTGATTTTCAATTAGAAAATGGTCTGTCTCTCTCCTTTCTTGCAATCCTACCAAATCTTTTAGGGGAAGCCCAAGTTTTCCCAGAAAACAAAACTTGAAAGTTTGGGGAAGATGACATACTGGGATGTGGGGTAGATATTAAGTACTTGATAGGTATTTGTAGAATAAATTGACAAATGGATATATTGACTGATCATTGTAGCAGTTATGCCCTTCCTACATAGCAAAAGCTCCTAAACTTTCATTCAAAGACATTTAAAGAGAATACAGTATGTTTTTCATATAAGATACTCAATAAATATTTGTCATTTAGCTGGCAAGGAGGAGAAAGTATGGTCAATGGTTCATAGCAGAAAAGATGTCCAATCACATCATCTCCCACCTCCCCCATTTTTTAAAATAAAACAAGCATTTATAAGCCCTGGGGAAAAGGAATGAATATAATAATGAAAATTCTACCTCTAGGAAGAGAAAGTTGCCTCACACTCCATCACCTACAATGCCATTTCCTAAACACTATAGAATGCTATCAGAATGTCATCAAGGTCTAAGAAGGCTTCTTTTGTATTATAATGATCTAGTACATATAACCATATTTATAAAAGAACACTGACAACCCACAGCATAACCACATCTACAGTATATTGCATTTGCTTTCTAAAGACCTTTACCCAAATTGACAATCGAAATGCTGCTGTAAATTTTTAAATCATTTTAAACATCTCATTTATGTGGCAAATTCAAAAGCTTATTCTAAGGCTACTTTCAACAGAGTAACTCAAATCGTCTTATGAGCTACATCTTATTGGTGAAATGCTGGAGCGCTGGGTTCAATCATAGCAACAAACTTTGAAGCACTAGAAGAATGTGAATAGAATACCATCTTTTCATGCTGCAATTACGGCTCTCAGGAGATCAATAAATGTATTTCTCCCACTTTTGTACAACTGCACAACTGTAATATATAGTGTTTACTAACTCTGTTTTGCTACATTTATAAAACCTATTTAAAATCTAACCAATCTCAATCTTAAAAAATCATAAACTATTCAATCATGAAATCCAATCATGAAATCATAAACTATCCAAGAAAGCATTCCGAAAAGTGGAAAATTGGTAAATATAAAACCTGTCATTATAACATCATGAGCTTATTTGCATAAGCACAGAAGTGGTGCTAATCTTAATCTTATACACAAACATAGGATACTTAAAGAATAATTTTCTAAAAATAACACGGTAAACAATAGATGGGATATTTCAAGCACAATGTGAGATTTTAGTAATATAAACATGAGAACAAAGCTCCCTAACAAAATGAAATACTATTTTGGAAAATGAGGCATGGGAAGCATTTTTCTTAATAGAAAATATGAAGTATAAAATATCTTGATTTAATTTAAACCTCTCTAGGTATAATCAGTGAATTTTGAAAAATTCACCAAAATTATTGACAGTAGAAGAAAGACTAGAAGGAAATATTACACAGAAGAATGTTAGCTATTTTACCATTCAGTGAAGAGAATTGTGACTTTATTTCATTTTTACTGTTGTCTGTAGCTTCTTGGTGTTCCTCAATGAACATCCATTATTATTATTACAAAGAACAATGCATCATTTAGAATATTAGAGGAACTAACCCCTTTGAATCAGGAAAGGGTTACACTGTTAAGCAGACCTTATGCATTCTATGTGGGAAGGCTTACTTTTTACCTCAGATTTCAAAGAACACTGAAGGCTCACATTATCAGGTTATAATTTCACTCTGCTGGAGTTATTGCTTGCATATAAATTCTAGCAGGAGACATTAGCTGTGATAGGGATATTTTCTCTCTAATCCAAAAGCGTCTTGCCTTTTTCCCTGAACTATTGTAAAAATTATTACAAAAATGTCTTGGAAAATAAAATCAATGTTGATACCTAACTCCACTGCATTAACAGGTTTTTTCATCAAATTCTACAAGTAATGCATTATATTGCTTGTCTTTTCCAAAACAGCAACATGAGGTAATTTCCATTATACTCTTTTTATAGTTGGAAAAAAAAAATCCTTCATTTTCTAAATGTTGAACAATACAATAAGCTGCTTGCTTATATTCTCATCTGGGACCTTATTTCTAATTTCAATTTAAAGATGGTTTGAAGTAAATTAAACGGGCCTATGAAACAAGATCTTCTCAAAACCCAAGTTTAAAATGAGATGAGATCTTCAATTAAGAATTTTACATATTATATTGTGACAACATTATTTAATGGTGACAGGAAGAGGCAGCTGAGAACTGCAGCCTCAGTTTGCATACAGGAAAAGAGAAATCCACATATTAGAAAAATAAATTTCTGGCTATTACAAAGAAATGGCCCATATTCACCTAGCAATTGGAAAGCACTTTTCTTTTCCTTTCACATCAAGGTCATTCCAAACTAATTACTTCGTTTAGTCAATGTAATATGGCTGAGGATTGTCATACTTACTAAAGATATCATTTCAAGTTACTGAAGAAGTTTGGTCATGTTTAGAAATCTAGGATCTAGGGGCGCCTGGATGGCTCAGTCGTCGGGCAACTGCCTTTGGCTCGGGTCATGGTCCCAGGGTCCTGGGATTGAGCCCCACGTTGGGCTCCCTGCTCAGCGGGAGGCCTGCTTCTCCCTCTCCCACTCTCTCTGCTTGTGTTCCCTCTCACTCTGTCTCTCTCTGTCAAATAAATAAAATCTTTAAAAAAAAAAAAAAGAAGAAATCTAGGATCTAATCCTTACAGCTGCCTAACAAATGAATGTTTGCATGCAACTAGCTCACTAGAACACGTCATGACCTTACATGTATGTTCTCTGATTAGGAACAAAGCTTAGGGTTATCCTCTTACATTTACAGAAAAATCCCACTTATAATACCTGGAAATCCAGAGATGTGGGGCTAGCTTAAGAGCATACTTCTACTGGATCGTGGTGGGAAAATTGCTGAATGGCTTTCATGTTGAAAAAAATGTATGCCTGCTTTTTTTCATTTCTCTCCCTTTTTTTCCTTTTTTAACTTTTTGAGAAACTAGTACTTCAGCAAATCAAATAGTTACACTGTGTTATGATGCATGGTGTTTTCATAGTAATGTGACATGTCTAAATGACAAAACACTGGCTATCTACCAAAAATGTAAAGTAGTTTAAATATTTTTCCAAAGGAAAAAAGGCCATTATTAATTTCTTCAGCAAATTTCTTTATGTAAAATGGCAGCCAACCAACTTAATACCAAATCTTCACAAAGTACAAAGAAACAAAGAGTTTTAGGTATGGACGATTTTGTTTATGAAATTGTTCACTACCCACAGCTTCTTCCTTCTTGGCTCGAAGAGGTAAAATTATGAACCTTGAAATTGCTTTATCTCCCCTTTGTTCCTAGAGAAGGAGCAATAGAAGATTCCCTCCTCAAACTGCACATCCCTCCCTCTTTAAGAGATCTGAACTGCAGGTGGTTAGATGTTTTTATTTAGAAAAAACTTATTTATAAATCACGGATGGCTATAATCTGGCACTGATTCTCCCTTTTGGGTGGCTCAACTTATATAATTTTAATAAATGTTTATTGTATTCTGACGTCTCACAGGTACTGCCACTGTAAAAAACAAACAAACAAAAAACAGTGACACACAGACGTGTGTAATTATCAAGAGAGATGAGCTTCCTTACAATTTAGAAAGGAAACAAAAAAATAACTCTCCTATTTTGGGGGAAACTTTTTCTATTTTTTCCCCCTTTAGTTGGACACCAAGGAAAAAAAACAGAAAGGAAGAAAGGAAAAGAGGAAAGAAGGGAGATGTATACTGTGTTTCAAGGGCCTGGCATATGTACCCAAACCTAGCCATATAAATGAACCCTTTCAATTTGGAAATTAAAAAAGCAAAAAACCAAAAAACTTCCTTCTATTATTCCTTCCTTTTTTCCCTTGCAGTGGTCCACAGTGAAATTCTTTCCGGAAATCATTCACCCAGCCCTAATTCTAATAGAAGACTTCAGAGCAGTTTGTGTCTAATAACAGCTCTGTGGAGGCCCTTGAAATTCTAATAAAGAACCATCAACCTATCAGAAGAACATGTAATTTTATGTTCATTACTTCTTGGTGCCTAGCTGTAGAATTTGGATGGTTGCACCTCAATTAAAAGTTGAATTGAAGTTAATAACATTTAAATAAAAACTTCAATAAAAAGTTAAAGTTCTATTCTTAATAGCATTAATACCCTCTAATGACCGCTATGGTCATTACCACCAGATAACTGACCTCCTTGACCCTTTCCTGACTGAGACACCTTGTAACACAATTATTTAGCAGTAACGAGCACTTGATGGGAGATTATTGTGTAACCAAGCACCTTGACTTACCGTTCTCAGTCTTCTCCATTCTTCGACAAATGTTGCAGTTTTCCATTACAAGTTTTTCTGTTTCTAAAAGAGAAAGCTGGTCCGGCTCCATATCAACTCCTCCCACCCTTTGCCCTGGAGGGGTTTATCAGATAATTGTTAAAAGTCTTAAATGTAATTAAAATGGTATAGAGAAGGTCTACTGTTATGTGTAGTGACTGCTTCTATTAAGGACCTTAATCTCCACCATTTGAGACCACTCTACGAAAAAGAGGGGGGAAAAATGAATGCTTAAAAAAGATGTTAAATGAGGCTTTCTAAATCTCTTTCCAACTGGACTTTGCATATGGTGCTAAACTGGAAAATATGGAAGACAAAAAGACGTCCAAAAGGATGATTTCAACAGGAGAGACTTCCACAAATCCTTTAAGAACTTCATTTCCTGTTTTCCCTTTCCTGGAGACTGCCATTAACTGGGGGTAGGGCCAGAGAAGAAAGGAAAGGGACACTAACCCAATTTTCTGTTAAAATAACATCCTAGTAGGCTCAGTTCCTGAAAACATTGGGAAATTCTCATTTCATAATGTATCTTATTTTAGAGCACTGTTTAAGGAAAAAAATTAAACTTACACTGCTCTGAAACTTTATATTTTAATTAAGAACAAATCATGTTGATAGAAAATAATTCCGATTTTTGTGGCAACTCATCTCATAATCCAGAAAAACAATATAATTCCAAATACTGATGAATAAATAACTAATTTTCTTACAAGTGAAACTGGGCTGCAAACGGAAGTTAGGCAGTACTGATATATGAGATACCCCTAGTTCAAAGTTCATTTATTTTATTTCTTTGATTTTCACCATGAGTTTTTTATTGCAGTAGGAGATTATGCAAAGAATGAAGACCAGATAGTCTTCGATTCCTCAGAGGACAGACAAGATGAACTGAGCATTTGATGGTACTTTCAGATGTAAGCAAAAGAATTTGTGCTCAGGATTTTTCCACTAATTTAATGTGTTGCTCTGAGGAGTCATATAATCTCTTTTTCTATAAGTCTGTCAGACTTTAGGTCTATACTGCTTTAGGTCTATATACATGTCCATAAGCTCTGAACAAAGCCAGGAGACTGAATAAAAACTTCAGCTGGTATCAGCCTAAAGGTCCAGTGATTCCCAATCCTTTCAAGGTTAAAAAAGAAAAGAAGAAATATCATTCACTCATTCACCAATAAAACAGTACCTACTAAATCCTGTGTAAGGTATTGGTACAAAAACAAAGAGGAAAGCAGTCTAGTTCTTGCCCTCACAGAGTTTATAATCTAGCAAACAACAATAAGACAGAATGAAATATATGAGAAATAGGTGTTGCTTCACCGAGAAGCAACATGCTGAAGGGATGTAACAGATGTGATTAATTCTGACTGAGGGAGAATTAGGACGACCCTAACGGGTGAAGTAAGATCTGAGAAGGACTCTGAAGAAATTCATTTAGGATGGATAGAGAGAAGAGAAGAGCACCCAGCCTGAGGAAACAGGCTTGGACCTGTGGTCGAGGGTGGCCCTGGAGAAGTGGGGCTGCGGGGATGGGCTGTGCGACAGGTCTAAGGGCCAATGAGCCCAGAGAAGTGATTTGATGCTGGATAAAGGAAAATTTTGAATACTTCATTAAGGAGTTCAGATTTATTTGTGCCAAGGCTTTTGAGGTGGATGATGTGATCCAACATGTATTTTAGGAAGATGATGATGCAAGTGGAGTGATCAGTATCCAGAGGTAAAATTGAAGCTGAGAGCCAATCAAAGTCCTTGAGATTACTCAGCCTTGGCACTGTGGCTGAACACTGAGAGACTCAGGGTAGGGTGGGCACTGCCCACATTCACTACAGGGTTAGAGGCAAACAAGTCAGAACCCCCTTAGAACCTCATCTGTAAAATACAAACTATTTTGCAACTCCCTGATTCTATCTGTGGGAAATCAGATTTCCAGACTGGTCTCAGCCTGATCTTATCTGGCTGGAATGATAAGGCCTAGACCAAGTGAGTGAGTGAGTGAGTGTAGAAAGGAGATGAGACATAAGAGAAAAGCACCCCTATGGCTCAACCAACTGCTAGTGTTCCACTGACGTGTAAATAAAGGCATTCTTGACCAATCATCCTTGACCCAAGCTGGGAAAACAAACCAAATTAGACATTTATTTGGCATTATAATGGGCTTGCTGTTTAGTCCCTACTGGTCTCTATACATATTAGACCAAAGCCAGGCCCAAGTACAGTCAACTAAATAGCATCCGGAATGACCCCTGAAGGGCTGGTAAAATGGCCGCCTTTTGGCTGAAATGGTTGAAATGGTGCTTGACTCAAGTCTTTCCAGTAGATGCCAGAAGCAGAAAGAGCAATGTTTCCCAAGCAGCTGGTGCTCAGGTATGACCACAGGTGAGGCTTCCATAGACCAAAAAGAAAAACTGTCAAGCAAACATTTTTACTACACTGAAAGAAAATGGAGCAAGAAGGGTTTTTTTTTTTATTTGTATAAAATATATTGTTCTTCCAGGCTGCAGTGAAATAGTTTCTATTTAATTGCACAGAAATCCTAAGAAGGTTACAGCAGTGAAACATTAAAATTCTAAGGGCAACTAATAACATTAAAACTTTATAGCCCCAGATAGAATAATTTAGACAAAAACAACATGAACATATGTTTTGTGTAATAATAACAAACATTTATAGCTGTCAAGAGAGAAAAACACAGGTTTATGCACACCTTAATGGTGTGCATGGGTGAGCATGAGTATATTTAAAACATAATATATTACAAAAATGACAGCAGGCATGGCTCTTCTGGGTACTATGTTAAATCAATGAATAAATTACCAAAAGTGAGCTGTGGCTGTTTGGATGTGTAATTGAGCTTAACGTATGTAGTGTTATTTCAAAAGAAACCGTTCAAGGAGTTTCGAGCCCAATCCACTCTGCATCTATCCTAGGCAGTTTACAAATAGCAATAAATGAAACCGTTTCACAGTAGGAAGGAAGTTTAGTTATACACATTACTTAAATGGAGGAAAAGTTAATTTTAATATGCTTTGCAGGAATTGAAAACAAACTTACAATAATTTGCTTATGTTCACCAAACTGGAAATTGAATTGTTAATATTTGAATTTAAATTTATTTTAATTATTCACTACATGACTCACAAAACCACTAGAAATTATCTGTTTAACTTAAAACAAATATATATACAAGCCTTCATAAATATGTTTATTATTCTACTTGTTTTAATTACATCATTTGAATGCCACACTTTTTCAAAAAATTATTAGAACTACAGAAGATGAAGTAAATTTTAAGCTTGTTTGTGTCAACAAGTTAATGGCAACTGGTAATAACTGTGCTGCAGACAAAGCCATTAATGTGATTTTTAGAATAAAAATAACTTCTCGTAATTTTCTTTCTAATTATAAGGTTGTTTGTCTTACTTAGTACTCTACCACAGTTTTATGAAACAGGGAAAGAGGTATGTTTTCTTCTTTTTCCCTTGTCTGTTTTTTCTGGCCTTAATCATCTCATATTTTTCTGTAATATATAAAATGCTGTGACCCTTTTACATAGAAAAGCTGAGACAAAATTCCCTAAGAGTTCATTCCTAAACCATTTGAATTACAGATCTTGCCAAGCAGCCAAAAGGGCCACTCAACAACTGTAATTTCTTTTGAGGGGATTGCAACTTTAAGCAATCTAAAGTGTTATGATGGGCTTAGGTAACAACCAGGCTGACTCCTTATTTTTCATTTCTTGTGTGTTAATAGGGTCATTATATCATGGCAGATGCAGGATGCAGGACTGTCATGTGTTTTATGAAAAGGAAACTATTTTTCTTGAACAGCGTATTTTCATCTGTCCTCTTAGTCCCGCGCTTGGTCGTCATTTACAGCCACCTAATACAACAAGTATCTTCCAATGCTCCCCACAGTTGTGTGGGGCCCTGGACTCGTAAACCCAGACTCGCTTTTCATTCGTGCTAGACAAATAGCTTCCTACTAGCACCAAAAACAACTATCTTCAGCCTGCACTTAACAAAGATCTTTTTAATCAAAATCACAACACAATGAGATAGGAGGCCATCCTCTGCATCTTCACCACTACTTTTGCTAACTTTGCCACTATTAACTCACTTCGCCACTCTATTCTCTTCTCCCCAAATTTTGCACAAACCAACCAATTTACTGACTCTGCCAAACACTAATCCCCCAGGGTTTCCAGGCTTCTGTGGGCAGATGATGATTAACACAGCTGGGGCGGTCGGATGCAGACAGAGAGTGGAGCCCACTTAGTGCTCAGTGCTCCTTAGGAGACCAAGATGTGGAAAATGCTCGGAAATACTGCTTTATGAGCTGGGAGTTTAAAGACCAGGCCATATATGCTGAAATAGGTAAAGCTACTTAGAAAAAGCTCCTTAGCTTACCCTCTTCGGAGTCTTCTCCATCTGTGACTGTAGCCGTAGGTCTCTCACCCCTAGGGACGGACCCCACAGAGGTATTGCTGGCAGGTAAGCGGCAAGCATCAAATACTTTGCAGAAAGAAATTTACTGAGGCTCCTATGGGCAAGGCCATAAGAGCCAGAGCCTTTCCCTGACTATATTCATTTTCAGCAGCCCATTTTCCTTTCCTGATTTAAACTGAGTCTTACAGAATTAATGGGCAAGGAATGGGGGAATGTGCGAAGTAAGAAAGGGATCAGCAGCCAAGTTAGTGTTGAATCAGCAGCCAACTGGCATGTTTCAAATGTTGCCCTATGAATACTAGACCTACCAAGAATTAAATACTGAACACAGAGTCATAGAAGCAATTTACTGTAGATCTCTAGATATGTGTTAAAATCTTAACCTCAAAGACCTTTGACAAGGTATAATAATTATTTCCAATAACAATAACAAACATTAAAATCATAATTAAAGAGTTCAGATCCTGTACTTTTTATTTCTCAGAAGCTGGTCACCTTAGGGTACAACGCTAGAGTTCAAAAAGTATGAAGACGTCACACATTGAATCTGTGGCAGTATTTTTGCACTGAGGAGGAACCTCAGGCATCCCAGGATGCTGTGTGGAAGACATGGCCTATAGCTGATTTTTCTGGCACCTTAACAGCTCCTACTGCTACCATCTCTGTGACCACCCAAGGTCCCTGTGTTGTAAGCATATGGTGCTGAGTATGGTTGCCTCAAAGTGGCTCTTTCTAGATTCAACTTTCCATTTTCCTTTTCATATCCATCCCCTCCAGTTGTGGGCTCAGTCCTTGCTTCCAGCTGTGTTTTTGGTTCTCATGCCCACCTTCTCCCTGGATGCTGTGATTCTCCTTCACTGCATGTCCCACTCAAAGCTCCTCACTTTAGGGGCACCTGGGTGGCTCAGATGGTTAAGCGTCTGCCTTGGGCTCAGGTCATGATCTCAGGGTCCTGGGATCAAGCCCCGAATCGGGCTACCTGCTTGGTGGGGAGCCTGCTTCTCCCTCTCCCTCTCCTGTTCCCCCGCTTGTGCTCTCTCGCTCTGTCTGTCAAATAAACAAATAAAATCTTTAAAAAAAAAAAACAAACTCCTCACTTTAGTGCAGACCATGGCTCCAGCCCCCCGCTCACCAAGCATGAGAACAGGGAGTCAGAAGCCTACCCTGGCAACAACTATAGGAGTTTATGTATGAAATATCTCTGATCTTCTTAGCAACCATGGATGAATTAGTTAACCATTCAACTCTGACAATACATTCATATGTATCATTCTTTGTTTGCAGGTGCAGAAAAAGGATTCTCTTGATAATCCTTGGGGATGGTACCTTCCATTTGGCTACTGCTTATTGATATAGGGACTTATTTCAAGCTCTCAGTGATCAAATTCTGAAATATATCTCTTTGTCCCGATCATTATTTTAAGTCCCAAAGTCAGTTCCTTCCCAATTCTGAAAATTATTGATAAAATCAGTCTTGGAAAAAACTTCCTAATTTATTCATTTTTCCCCTCCAAAGCATATCAATCACTATGCTATCACTACTATATTACATGATATATTCTTATTATAGTTTGTTTGAAATATTAACTTTACCAAATCAACATACCTTTTCCTTTTCATCAGAACTATTTTAAGATATTGATAAAATTATGAAGCACTAAGTAGTTAAAATGAAATAGTAGAAACTAAGTAGTTGTACAGTGGTATATACTTTCCTTCAACAACTTTCATAATTTTTATTAAACTTAATGGAATTGCCAAGCACATTTTATTAAGATATGATAATCTTATAGTGATTATGGGAAACAGGAAAATAAACAAAAAAAGAGATACATTTTATTGAAATCATACACTTGATTGTCCTTCCTGAGAACTCAATAACAATTGCTTAAAATTAAGTGTTTGAAAATTATAGTATTGTATAGCTGCCACACTTTTCATTAATTCACAACTTATATGCCTAGGATGTCAGTGAGCTAACCAACTCATAAATAACCCTGCTTAAGATGTCAAAAAAGGCAAATTTCCAAGTATGGGCCTAGTAGGCTGCTTTTTCTTTTTTTTAAATTGTGAATTGCAAAGCTATAAAAGATTTTGCATTAAAAAGATACTTCACCATAGTTTTATACAACTGGCCTAGATTCCATCATATCAATTAAATCAACTGAATCTACATAACTTCAGAGTGTAGATCAATTTACAAAACTGATACAAATATTTAGAGGACTAACAAATAAATAACCTAAAGAATCCCCACATAAGATGAGGATTTTGATTTATGTTGTAAATTTTTTATTCATTAACCAGCATTTTTTGAGAGTAGTCTTTGAGGGACATATGCTGAGTACTACAGTGTTCAGAACAATGAAAAAGAAATAGTTTCCCACCTTCAGAGAGCATTCAGCTTGAGGAATCTCTTTTTTTTTTTTTTAAAGATTTTACTTATTTATTTAAGAAAGAGAGCATGAGCAGGGGGAGGAAGGAGGGGCAGAGGGAGAGGGAGAAGCAGACTCCCCACTGAGCAGGGAGCCCGATGTGGGGTTCGATCCCAGGACCCTGGGACCATGACCTGAGCCGAAGGCAGATGCTCAACCGACTGAGCCACCCAGGTGCCCAAGGAAGATCTGTAATACAAGATTCAAAGACAGAATGTGCTGAGTGCTACAGCTGAAGTAGAAAAGCTATAGGCACATTCAGGAAATTGACAGTCACTCTTACTCAGATGGGTCCCGGGTGGGAGTGGAAAGGACAGAATAGGGGCAGATGGGCAAAGATCTGAGGAGTAGAATGAGAAGAGCAAAGAGAAAAGACATGTGGCTATAGCAAATGAAAACAAAGGAGACTCAAAGGGACAAAGTTAGGAAGGAGGGAATTTGATAGGTAGGCTATGGAGAACCACCGAAGCATTCTAGGTGGAAGAATTACAGTGCAAATGGAAAAGAGGCAAGAGAGTCACTGACAAGGTCAGTTGGGAATCTAGTTGTAGACCTGTGCCCTGTGTGAACTCTGAGTTCTGCAGAGGTCGGGGCAGGGAGGGCTGGACAAGGCTCAAGGGGCAATAAGCAGGGTGAAAAGCCTTGGGGTTCTGGGTCAACCAAGAAATTCCACTTTGGTTTTCTGTGTGTGTGTGTGTGTGTGTGTGTGAGAAAAGCATCTTTTATTTTTACATGTTGGTTTGTTTTATATGTTGTGGCTATGAGTAAGATTTAGTTTGAAATAAATTAATTGGTTAATACTTTTTTAATGAAAACCACCAATCAAAATCACATGTTTTATTTACGGACTGGGGAGCTGAGACTCAGAAACTGTTTGATTTGGTAACCAAGAGGTCATGAGTGAACACTGATGAGGATAGTTTCACTAGAGTACCCGTGGCCAAAGACACCAATGTAGCCATGAGTTGAGAAGCGGTTTTAAAAAAAAGAGAGGATGGTTTGGCAGTGAGGAAAAAAAAGAAGTAAAAGTACTTTGAACATTAGCAGGTAGAGAAAGATTCAAAGTGTAGAATACTCAGCAGCTGATAACGATTCATTAAAACAGTGAATCTGTTGCTTACAATTTGTGTGCCCCCAGTAACAGAAAATCCAACTCCACTAAGAGAAGAAGACTAAACACAGAAGGAAACTGTCAAAAATGCTGAAGGTAGGATGGCTCCAGGGTTGGTTAATTCAGCTCTTCAATGATATAAAAAATCCACATTTCTCCTCTGCTATCTTTGGCATATCAGCCTTGACTTCAAGAGAGCTCTATGCGTACTGCAACAAAATGGTTACAGCAGCTCAGCGTCATGTCCTTGTGAAAGCATGCAGTGTTTCTTCTTATTCGTCTCTTTCTACAAGAAAAAAAAAAACTTTTCCAAAAGCCCTGCAGAGACTTTTCTTCATATCTCACTGCAGAAGGACATCAGTTGGTTGTGCCCAAATGAATCAGTAACACGGAAGGGGGGCCCTCTTGGTTGTCTGACAGACTGTGAGTCACTGCCTGGGCTGGAGAATACATTCCACCGCCCTGAACCACACAGTACAGAAGGAGGACGGTAATGGCTGTTGGTAAGGCAGTCCACTTGCCTGCAAATGAAGCCTAATAAGCATTGTCTGATGCTGCTGTTGATGATTATGTCAATAGTGCATCATCCCCAACCCATTTCCTTCCTAGGAGGAGAAGTGTGCCTATACTTCCCAATATCCAATTTTATCACTTATGGGAAGAAAGAGAACTATCGATTACCTAGGAAAAGTATGCACAACAAGAGTTTCTATTTTAAGGGATTCAATGAAAGAAGCCACTGTGAGACAACATCTGCTTAAAATGCAGGATTTCCAAAGAGATCCTATCTTCAGACTCTGTTACCTGATTCTCCTTTTGCATATTCGCCAAAAGAGAATAATCATTAAGCTTTTTGTGTACAACTGACACTAAAAGAATCTGCAGATAACGATAGAAGATGCTATTTGTGAAAGGTCTGGAGCAGAAATACAACTGAAAACTACGATACAATTGGAGAGAACACAAAAGTAATTACAAAGGAAGAATACCACTCAGAGCATCAAATTTACCTTTATCCAATGATATCTTTGTTCACATCGCTGTTCTCTTTGTCCTTTGTTACACCATTAATAATTCTTAGCCTTCAACCAAAAAAGGGGGTGGGGAAATTTGCAATTACTGATTAACAGTAATAGTTACTGAAGTCAGTTACAAAGTTCTCACCTATCAGGAAATGAAATGATTTCATTTCACTCTAAAATGCAACAAAAATCAATAGTAACACTATTTAAGGATAATTTTAAAAAATACATTTTGTTTTCCATTGCATCATATTACTCTAATTTACTTGAGAGAAAAAACATCATGACATAAGAACTTCATTAATGATAATGGGTAGTGGGCCCAGAAAGTCACCATTTTATAAATAAATATGTAATTCTTAAAAAAGTTTGTGAAGTAGAGAAACAATAAGTCAAAAGCAGGGGTAGTGAGTGTAAAGCCCTTGCTAAATATACAACAGGTCAGGTTGTGGACTCTCCAAAGTCTTGAATAATGGGAAAAATTCCAACACATTAAGCAGTTGGCATCCTACAATAGTCAGTATCACTGATATTATTGAGCCTCCTTAGCATTGGAATCATGAGTTTACATCATGTGGTTATTCGCTTACTTTCAGCTAGGAAAGAAAGAAAAGCTTTGGGCATGAGGGTCTGAAAAAGAGAAAAGAGCTGAGACAAAGAGGAGTTTTTCAAAATTCCTCATAATTCAAAATGCATTGCCCTCAAAGTATGGATGAACTTTAGAAGGTTCAAATAAGTACTGATGTTCATATATATTAATTTCTTTCTAGTCCCACAACTGGACCAACAATTCCCATCAGAAATTATTTAACTGGTTTTAGCCAGATGGAACTATCCAGTGAAATTCAGTATTTCCCTCCATCTATCTAATGAAAGCCAGAAGAGGCATCAAATGAATGACAGCAGGAAAATAAATTTGACCAAGCTGGTTTGGAAAAATGCATGAGTGTGTGTTTTATGGAGACTCTGTTCGTTCCAGAGAAGTGATCCAGGTCATTTTACAGAGCAGAGCTCCTCAACCCTATGTTTCCTCCAAAGGTCCAGAAGAGTATAAACTATATTATGTTAGCTAAACCTCATTCATCATTTACTAGAAGCATGTGTATGTACACAGATTATAGTGCACCAAATATAATATGTCAGAGATTAGACTTTGTTAGCGATTCAAATAGTGGTATGATCCAGTTCTGCCCTCCCAGTTTATGTCAATTGAGAGACCTTTACCTTCTCGGGTTCAATCTCACCTAATCTTGTTAGAGAGCTTTAGAGCAAAGACTACAAATTTCATCAACCAGTGTGCTGGTCAGCTGGTAAGTTACATTAGACGCTTTGAAGGAAGCAACTGAGAGTATATTCTCTCAGCAAGTCTGTTTAAATAGAATTTTTTTTAAAAATCTAACAACCTATTATAACAATTAACCAACTAGACCTGAATCAAGAAAGTACAAAAATAATAATAAAATCATGTTTTTTTTCTTTTTTGTGGCATAAATTACTAGTTATTTTAGGAGAAATAGGCGAAATGGCTCTTTTAAAGATTGTCTTATTCATAATAAAAAGCAAGAGGCAAAGCAAATAGGAGAGAATTGTAGGAAAAAAAAGAGAAGGTGGTAAGATAGAACTGTGCCATTATTTATACAGTAAGATAAAGTATCGTGAAAGATGAGAACAGAAAGTATAATTCTGTCCTTAGCTTTAATAAGAATATTCTATATCAACCAATTAAGAATAAAGTATATTTTTAGCCCAAATAATGTTTAAAGTGCATACAACAAAGAAATTTAGGGTGTAAATGCTGCCCTGAGGAGTTTATAGTCATGGAGCGTAATCACCTTAAAAGTTAACTATAAAAGATATAAATGGAAGTTCAAGACAACAGTGGAAATGGTGTCACAAGGCTGTGTGTGATTAATCACCAAACATGTTCTACAAATAGTAAACGCAACACAGTTTAGAGGGGATAGCAATCACTTAGGACTGGAAAATGATAGGGAATCTCTACTGGGACGGTGGGGTTTGAATCTCAATCTTGTTCTCCAGTCCCTCCTCATCCTAAACCCTCCCTCTAGGCAACAATTGTCCCACTGACTAACCACACTGAATTGTCCTTCATTCTAAATCCTTCCGCTTCCTACCCTCTGACCACCCAATATTTCTTCTTTCTCTCCTATCTCAGAAGATACATCCTCCCTTCCTGAAACTCACAGCCCCACCTGATTCACTTCTCCCTCATTTGAATCATTGTGCCAATTCACCCTCCTTCTTGTCTTTCTTCAAACTATCTTCTTCAACTGTCCCTTTTTAACTAGTTCTATTCTTTGACCTATAAACATGACAGTGTCCCACTTATTCCATGAAAAGTCCCCCTGGGACAGTGTGGTCTCAGGACCTTAGGGGTCACAGAAAGACCAGGGGTGCCTGAGTGCAGCAGAGCTCCCGGGTATCGGGGCGCGGAAGCCTGCTGCAGAGACAGAGCCGAGGAGTGGGCTCTCAACTCGGGGTTGCCATAAACCGTGATCCGCGGCACAGTCGGGCCACTGCTCCTCCAGCAGGGACCCAACAAGCGGCAGAGCCGGGGAGACTCCCCTTCCTCCCCCGGGGAGGAGCAGCATGGGAGCGCACTGCAGGGATCTGCTGGGTTTGCAGACTCCAAACAGGGTTGTGTGCCAGAGATAGAAATGCTCAGTCACAGGCCGGGTGACCACGGAGTGCAGCCAGAGACCGGGAAGATGGGAATGATTGAGGGCTTTTCTCTGGGGGCACACTGAGGAGTGGGGCCCCAAGTTCTCGGTTCCTCTGGGGCGGAGATTGGGAGGCCACCATTTCACTTGTCCTCCAAAGCTATAGGAAAGCTTGCAGGGAACAAAAGCTCCCGAGAGCAAACCCGAGCAGATTATTTAGCCCGGACCCGGCAAGCGCGGGGCAATTCCACCTCCAGCAAAGACATTTGGGAACAACGGCAACAGCTCCCCCCTGCCCCCCAGAAGATCAGCAAGAACAGCCAGCCAAGACCAAGTTTACGGCAGACCTCCAGCGCTAGGGGAATACTGCACATAGAATTCATGGCTTTTTTCCCATGATTCTTTAGTCTTTCAAAGTTAATTTTTTTTAACTTTCTTCCCCCACCCCCTTATTCAACCAACATCTTACCAATCCCTTTTTTAAAAAATCTTTTTTATTTTTCATTTTTAGAGTCATATTCTATCCCTTCATAGTAGTTAACCTTATTTTTGGTATATATATATATAAGTTGTTCTCACTTTAAAATTTTGGGTTACAGCTTCTTCTAACAGATTAAAATATACCCTAAATCTCTAGTGTATGGCTTTGTTCTAGTCTCCTGCCTGATCATATTCTCTCCCTTTTTTTTTTTTAACCCTCTTCTTTCTTTTTTCAACCAACTTCTTATCTTATCAATTCCTCTTATAAAATCTTTTATAATTTTCATCTTTACACTCATATTCCATCCCTTCATGGTATTAACCCTTATTTTTATACATATATAAGTTTTTCTTTCTTTAAAATTTTGGGAGGCACTTTCTTCTAACAGACCAAAATACGCCCCAAATTTAGTGTGTGGTACTATCTATGCACCAGCCTGATCATATTTGATCATTTTCTGTTTTTTATGTTTGTTTGTTTTTATCTTTTTCTTTTTTTTTTCTTTTTTCTTTCTTTCCCTTTCTTTTCCCCCAGTTTCAGGTCTCTTCTGATTTGTTTAGTGTATATTTTTCTGGGGATGTTGTTACCCTGTTAGCATTTTCTTCTCTCATTCATCTATTCTCCTCTGGACAAAATGACAAGACAGAAAAAAATCACCTCAAAAAGAAGAACAAGAGGCAGTACCAACTGCCAAGGACCTAATCAATATGAACATTAGTAAGATGTCGGAACTAGAGTTCAGAATAATGATTTTAGAGATACTAGCTGCGCTTGAAAAAAGCATGGAAGATATTAGAGAAACCCTTTCTGGAGAAATAAAAGAACTAAAATCTAACCAAGTCGAAATCAAAAAGGCCATTAATGAGGTGCAATCAAAAATGGAGGCTCTAACTGCTAGGATAAATGAGGCAGAAGAGAGAATTAGTGACATACAGACCAAATGATGGAAAATAAAGAAGCTGAGAAAAAGAGAGATAAACAACTACTGGATCACGAGGGCAGAATTCAAGAGATAAGTGATACCATAAGACGAAACAATATTAGAATACTTGGGATCCCAGAAGAAGAAAGAGAGAGAGGGACAGAAGGTATATTGGAACAAATTATAGCAAAGAACTTCCCTAATGTGGGGAAGGAAACAGGCATCAAAATCCAGGAGGCACAGAGAACCCCCCTCAAAAATCAATAAAAAAGGGCCAACACCCTGACATCTAAGAGTAAAACTTACTATTTTACTATTTCTCTTTGTCTCAGAGACAAAGAGAAAATCCTGAAAGCAGCTCGGGAGAAGAGATCTGTAACCTACAATGGTAGAAACATTAGATTGGCAACAGACCTACCCACAGAGAGCTGGCAGGCCAGAAAGGACTGGCATGATATATTCAGAGCACTAAAGGAAAAAAATATGCAGCCAAGAATACTATATCCAGCTAGGCTGTCATTGAAAATAGGAGAGATAAAAAGCTTCCAGGACAAACAAAAACTAAAGGAATTTTCAAACACGAAACCAGCCCTACAAGAAATATTGAAAGGGGTCCTCTAAGCAAAGAGAGAGCCTAAAAGCAGCATAGACCAGAAAGGAACACAGACAATATACAGTAACAGTCACCTTATAGGCAATACAATGGCACTAAATTCATATCTTTCAATAGTTACCCTGAATGTAAATGGGCTAAATGCCCCAGTCAAAAGACACAGGCTATCAGATTGGATAAAAAAACAAGACCCATGATATGCTGTCTGCAAGAGACTCATTTTAGACCCAAAGACACTCCCAGATTGAAACTGAGGGGGTGGAAAACCATTTACCATGGCACTGGACACCAAAAGAAAGCTGGAGTGGCAATCCTTATATCAGTCAAATTAGATTTTAAACCAAAGACTATAATAATAGATGAGGAAGGACACTATATCCTACTTAAAGGGTATATCCAACAAGAAGATCTAACAATTGTAAATATCTATGCCCCTAACATGGGAGCAGCCAATTATATAAGGCAATTAATAACAAAAGCAAAGAAACACAATGACAACAATACAATAATAGTGGGGGACTTTAACACCCCCCCTCACTGAAATGGACATATCATCTAAGCAAAAGATCAACAAAGAAATAAAGACTTTAAATGACACACTGGACCAAATGGACTTCACAGAGATATTCAGAACATTCCATCCCAAAGCAACGGAATACACATTCTTCTCTAGTGCCCATGGAACATTCTCCAGAATAGATCACATCCTAGGTCACAAATCAGGTCTCAACTGGTACCAAAAGATTGGTATCATTCCCTGCATATTTTCAGACCACAATGCTTTGAAACTAGAACTCAATCACAAGAAGAAAGTCGGAAAGAACTCAAATACATGGAGGCTAAAGAGCATCCTACTAAAGAATGAATGGCTCAATCAGGAAATTAAAGAAGAACTAAAAAAAATCATGGAAACAAGTGAAAATGAAAACACAACTGTTCAAAATCTTTGGGATGCAGCAAAGGCAGTCCTAAGAGGAAAGTATATAGCAATACAAGCCTTTCTCAAGAAACAAGAAAGGTCTCAAATACACAACCTAACCCTGCACCTAAAGGAGCTAGAGAAAAAACAGCAAATAAAGCCTAAACCCAGCAGGAGAAGAGAAATAATAAGGATCAGAGCAGAAATCAATGAAATAGAAACCAAAAAAACAGTAGAACACATCAACGAAACTAGGAGCTGTTTCTTTGAAAGAATTAACAAGATTGATAAACTCCTGGCCAGACTTATCAAAAGGAAAAGAGAAAGGAACCAAATAAACAAAATTATGAATGAAAGAGAAGCAATCATAACCAACACCAAAGAAATACAAACAATTATAAGAACATATTATGAGCAATTATACACCAGCAAATTAGATAATCTGGAAGAAATGGATGCATTCCTAGAGATGTATCAGCTACCAAAACTGAACCAGGAAGAAATAGAAAACCTGAACAGACCTATAACCACTAAGGAAATTGAAGCAGTCATCAAAAATCTCCCAACAAACAAAAGCCCAGGGCCAGACAGCTTCCCAGGGGAATTCTTCCAAACATTTAAAGAAGAATTAATACCTATTCTTCAGAAACTGTTCCAAAAAATAGAAATGGAAGGAAAACTTCCAAACTCATTTTATGAGGCCATCATTACCTTGATCCCAAAACCAGACAAAGACCCCATCAAAAAGGAGAATTACAGACCAATATCCTTGATGAACAGAGATGCAAAAATTCTCACCAAAATACTAGCCAGTAGGATCCAACAGTACATTAAAAGGATTATTCACCATGACCAAGTGGGATTTATCCCTGGGCTGCAACGCTGGTTCAACATCCACAAATCAATCAATGTGATACAATACATTAATAAAGAAAAGAACAAGAATCATATGATCCTCTCAATAGATGCAGAAAAAGCATTTGACAAAGTACAGCATCCTTTCTTGATCAAAATTCTTCAGAGTATAGGGATAGAGGGTACATACCTCAATATCATAAAGGCCATCTATGAAAAACCCATAGTGAATATCATTCTCAATGGGGAAAAACTGAGAGCTTTCCCCCTAAGGTCAGGAACACGGCAGGGATGTCCACTATCACCACTGCTATTCAACATAGTATTAGAAGTCCTAGCCACAGCAATCAGACAACAAAAAGAAATCAAAGGCACCCGAATCGGCAAAAAAGAAGTCAAACTCTCACTCTTTGCAGATGATATGATACTTTATGTGGAAAACCCAAAAGACTCCATCCCAAAACTGCTAGAACTCATACAGGAATTCAGTAAAGTGGCAGGATATAAAATCAATGCACAGAAATCAGTGGCATTCCTATCCACCAACAAGATAGAAGAAAGAGAAATTAAAGAGTTCATCCCATTTACAAGTGCACCCAAACCCATAAGATACCTAGGAATAAATCTAACCAAAGAGGCAAAGAATCTATACTCAGAAAACTATAAAATACTCATGAAAGAAATTGAAGAAGACACAAAGAAATGGAAAAATGTTCCATGCTCATGGATTGGAAGAACAAATATTGTGAAGATGTCAATGCTACCTAGAGCAATCTACACATTCAATGCAATCCCCATCAAAATACCATCCACTTTTTTCAAAGAAATGGAACAAATAATCCTAAAATTTGTATGGAACCAGAAAAGTCCCTGAATAGCCAGAGGAATGTTGAAAAAGAAAAGCAAAGCTGGTGGCATCGCAATTCCGGACTTGAAGCTCTATTACAAAGCTGTCATCATCAAGACAGTATGGTACTGGCACAAAAACAGACATATAGATCAATGGAACAGAATAGAGAGCCCAGAAATGGACCCTCAACTCTATGGTCAACTAATCTTCGACAAAGCAGGAAAGAATGTCCAATGGAAAAACGACAGTCTCTTCAACAAATGGTGTTGGGAAAATTGGACAGCCACATGCAGAAGAATGAAACTGGACCCTCTCCTTACACCACACACAAAAATAGACTCCAAATGGTTCAAAGACCTAAACATGAGACAGGAGTCCATCAAAATCCTAAAGGAGAACACAAGCAGCAATCTCTTCGACCTCAGCTGCAGCAGCTTCTTCCTAGCAACATCCCCAAAGGCAAGGGAAGCAAGGGCAAAAATGAACTACTGGGACTTCATCAAGATAAAAAGCTTTTGCACAGCAAAAGAAACAGTCCACAAAACCAAAAAACAACTGACAGAATGGGAGAAGATATTTGCAAATGACATATCAGATAAAGGGCTGGTATCCAAAATCTATAAACAACTTATCAAACTCAACGCCCAAACAACAAATGATCCAATCAAGAAATGGGCAGAAGACATGAACAGACATTTTTGCAAAGAAGACATCCAAATGGCCAACAGACACATGAAAAAGTTCTCAACATCGCTTGGCCTCAGGGAAATCCAAATCAAAACCTCAATGAGATACCACCTCACACCAGTCAGAATGGTTAAAATTAACAAGTCAGGAAATGACAGATGTTGGCAGGGATATGGAGAAAGGGGAACCCTCCTACACTGTTGGTGGGAATGCAAGCTGATGTAGCCACTCTGGAAAACAGTATGGAGGTTCCTCAAACAGTTGAAAATAGAGCTACCATACGACCCAGCAATTGCACTACTGGGTATTTACCCCAGAGATACAAATGTAGGGCTCCAAAGGGGTACATGCACCCCAATGTTTATAGCAGCAATGTCCACAAGAGCTAAACTATGGAAAGAGCCAACAAGATGTCCATCAACAGATGAATGGATAAAGAAGAAGTGGTATATATATACAATGGAATATTATGCAGCCATCAAAAGGAATGAAATCTTGCCATTTGCAACAATGTGGATGGAACTAGAGGGTATTATGCTGAGCGAAATAAGTCAATCAGAGAAAGACATGTATCATATGATCTCACTGATATGAGGAATTCTTAATCTCAGGAAACAAACTGAGGGTTGCTGGAGTGGTGGGGGGTGGGAGGGATGGGGTGGCTGGGTGATAGACTTTGGGGAAGGTATGTGCTATGGTGAGTGCTGTGAATTGTGTAAGACTAATGAATCACAGACCTGTACCTTTGAAACAAATAATACATTATATGCTAAAAAAAAAAGAAGATAGCAGGAAGGGAAGAATGAAGGGGGTAAAATCAGAGGGGGAGATGAACCATGAAAGACTATGGACTCTGAGAAACAAACTGAGGGTTCTAGAGGGGAGGGTGGGGAGATGGGTTAGCCTGGTGATGGGTATTAAAGAGGGCACATACTGCATGGAGCACTGGGTGTTATACACAAACAATGAATCATGGAACACTACATTAAAAACTAATGATGTAATGTATGGAGATTAACATAACATAACAAAAAAATAAATAAATTAATAAAAAAAAAGTCCCTTTGACCTACATCCTTACTCTCATCTGGCTGCCAGCATTCTGGAAGTTTCACTGTTGAGCTTGTAGATTTCCACTTAATCCCCAGTTTTAATATGGCATCCTTGCTCTCAGTTATTCCAGACATTCCTCAAGGTTCTATCATATTTCTCCTTCATTCTCATACAATAGTCCTTTCTTGTCACTATCAACTTCCAAGGCTACAGCTATTATTTCTATTTTGACTGCCAAAGTTCTGTCCTTAGCATTGAACCCCTACTCCAAGCTTCAGGCTCGCATTTTTGACTGAATATTGCACATAATATATAGATGATTTTCAGGCTTCTCCTATTTCTAAATCATTGTTGTGTTTTTTGCACCTTGGAATCACCTGCAGAAGTTACAAAAATACCTGTGCCCAAGTTATACACCCAGATATTCTTATTAATTGGATACCAAGGCCATTATACTTAGCTTTCAAAACTGCTCCTTATCAAAATGTGCCCAACCTCCATAAACACTAACATGATTCTCCTAACTGCTCATGCTCAATTCCTTTGAGTCACCATTAACTCTTCCCTCAGCAGCCCCCCATTCTCCAGATACCAAATCCTAATATTTCTTCTTCTATAATATCACTTCTATTTTTTCTTTATATTATCACAGCCATTGCTTTACTTCAGCTGCCTCTAGTTATTGTACTAGATTCCTAATTCAGTCCTTTCTCTCTCATCCTACTTTTGCCATCTGTTTTCTGTGGCTAAATCCAATCATTAAAAACACTCATGGCACACTAGTAAAATACAAAGTCTTCAGCTGATATTCAAAGTTCTCCATTACATATATATATATAGCTCAAAACTTACCAGGCTTTATTTCCCACTACATCTTCATTCCTTCCCGTAAACACATAGACACCCTATGCTTGAAAGAGCCAAACTATTCACTGTTCACCACTCTCTAGATGTCCCTCATATATTCCCTTTTCCGTACTTTTGACCATGTTAGTTCCTCTGTCTGGAATGCTCTCCCTCTAATATCTTCCTACTAACAATTTATCAGAATATTAGAGGGCTTCACAAAATCCATTTTCTCTTAGGGGTGGGCGGAGCCTTCCCAGACCCCATCAGATTGAACTAGTGTCCCCTCCCCCAAATTCGCTGTCTCTATGTGCCTTATTATAGGATTTATCACACAGCCTGCCTTAATTTAGAATTACATATGTGCAAATCTGTCTCCACTGATGGGCAGTGAGTAAGGAGAGGTACAGTGTCCTGTCCAGAGCTATGACATCACAGTGTAGTTACATATTCAATATTTATTGATTTTAAGGATGGATAAGAGCAGTATAGATATAGAGAATAGGAAAAGCCCTGGGTAAAAAGAAGAAAAGAAAAGAAAGGGGAAAATGCATTTGGAAGATGGTGAACTAACTAAAAGATTTATGAAATGAAACAGTAGCATAAATCTTCACTAGGCAGGTGGAGTCAAATGACAGGGTAAGGGGTTTGGCCTTTACCCTGTCATGTAAGGTTTTTAAAAAGAATGAATAAGACTGAGTATCTTATATATGTTTGGAGCCTAAGTTCTCCCATCAGTAAAGTGAAAATGATTCTAGGAGTAACAAATGCTAGTTCTGTTGGGAAGAATAAATGAGGCTATCCAGGTAAAAGGCTTGACACAAACCTAGAGCATAGTAAGCCCACTCTAAGTGTTAACCCCATTAAAAGAGTCTGTTATACACACACACACACACACACACACACACACACACACACACGTCTATACAATAACATCTAAGATGTCAAAAGTAAAGAAAGCTTTTCTGACTTTGATTTCCAGAGTTAGAGAAAGGACAGAATGAGAGAAACAGAGACAGGGACACAGGCATGCAAGCATAAATGTCCAAGAAACAGACTTGGGCAGTTATCTTCTACTATATTTCACTGGACACATACTTCCTTCTTTTATCTTTCTCTTTCTATTCCTTCTTTTTCCTTTTCTCCCCTCTCTTTTCCTTTGTCTTGGTCTCTTGCTTTAGGCTTTCCTTTTTCTCTCTCCTGTTATTCACTCAGCAAGATCCAGGGCCTGGCTTCACCCTGCAGGGGGCAATACTAAACAAGTGTTGGCCTCTGCAAACTAACTAGAAAGATGGGAAGCCACCGCCCCAACCTTGTGCAAAAACGGCTTAGAAGCTGCCGTAAGATGGCTCCCTGGGCTCCAGCCCAGCAGGACCTCCAATCTAGTTAACGTTTCCTGAGAAACATTAACCCTCATTTAGGCACAGTGGGAGGTAAGACGGGGAATGTTCTGTGAGTCCTGGTGGCAAAGAGCACTACATTTGTTACCGAGAAAAGATCTCCATTTCTGTTAGCACCGGCACCACACAGATGGCTACACTCCAGCAGATTTCCAAGGAGAAGAAAAAAGCAGCATGTGGACATCTCGTTGCTTTTTGACCTCACTGGATGGGAGAGATACTCTCAGTGTGAGAACAGTTAAACAAACGTTTGGAGGATTCAGGGTGGCGAGTGCAGGTGTGTGTACATTTGAAAGCTGCTGTTTTATAAGAAGTCCTAGGTGACTCAATAAACACAAGAGCCAGAGCAGAGTAATCCCGTTAGCAGGGCTCTCAGCTCAGACCGCTCCCCTGCCAGAAACAACACATTCTGGGAAAAAAGGTAAATCACACACTGAGGTAATTGTTCCACACCTTCAAAGAATTTACTTATTAATTTAAAGTGTTTTTAGAAGCAATTCTGTATCTTGCCTTCCGATTTGCGCTTAAATACTTACGGATTTTTTTTTAAATGTTGACCTCCACTATGGATCAAAAAGTCTCTCTTAATGTATTTATTATATATTATCTTTAAAATCAATAAGGCTGAGTTAGGAAATGTGAGTTCTGCCCATACAAGAGGGCTGCTTTACATTGAATGTAACTTTGTATACAATCCCATGCATCTTTGCAACTCTAGGTACTATAGATTCTGAGATTAGGTACCTCCTTGACTAAATAGGGGGAAAAAAAAAAGACTACCTACCTCCTCACGTCAATGACATTTGTCTCTGTTGACTAGAGACACCGAAGAATTTCACTCCGATTTTTGCTGAGCCAAACACTTCTACCCTCAAGGCCACCACCAGCAATGGAAATATAGTGTAAAAAATTAAGATAAGCTGTGGTCTTACATATCATATAGACCATGACAGTGATGCCCATTAGCTGTCCTTTGACTTACTATATATTTTTATCATCTCAAATCATTTTTTCAGTCACCTCATTAGAGTGGCAGATCATAAAAAAATTCCTCATCTTGGTTCCACCCATACATCTGATAATATGCAAATTTAAGTGCCTCAAGAAGATTAGAGGAACTATCTTTTATTCGATTCTATCATAAATTTAGTACCTACAACTGATCTTCAAAGAAATAACTCACCTTTGTTTCTGTCTTTCAAAAACACTTTTGAAGAAAAGTTGCCCTTCTGATAACAAAAAAAGCACCACTGAAGAATCCACAGTTGAAGAAAGGGCTCTCCCTAGGTACTGCATATCAGGACTATGTTTATATAATTGAGCAGAAAAGGAACTGGATCAGATACTGGCTTTGAGGAAGAATTCGGCATGAAAGCAATGGAATTGGTAATGCATTGACTACTCATTTGCTTGCATCAAGAACCACATTCCATTTCAATCTGCCAACATCCTAATTAAGATGATCGGAATCTTGGGTGATCTATTATTCTAGATCTGAGATAGCCCAATTTACATTAGACAAGATGTTAGATTGCGTGCTTACACTGAGATGATAAGACCCACTGAGCATGTCTTCCCTCATGCCTGGCCCAGCACTGGGCAGAGTTCTGTCAGCACTCAATAAATAATGGCCAGGCCTTTGCCTGTTGTCTTTCTCTCTACCACTTCAGGCACAATTTAATCTGACCACATCATTTCTGGTTCCTTTTGACACATACAGCTGTGCTCCTTTTTGCATGAGGAAGGCAGTTAAGTCTCTCAAGTAATTCTACATGCATGCATCCATGTATATGGGACTAGCAACACATAAATGCAATTCCCATTCATTACTTCAATGTTGTTTCTGAAGATCTTGTATTAAGGAACATGTTACCTACATAAGCTTTTGAGCCAGAAAAGGGAAGAATACAAAGACAGTGCCTTGGAAGCATCAGGATCAAATTCCATTCCAGGATAATAATATCCAGCTGCAGTATTACCCAAGAGGCACTACAGAATACAGAGAAAATACTCTCCAAATCAGCTTCTTCCTCCCTGCTTCAGTTAAAGAAAGTTACCCATAATTAATTATTTTTAAATATTTTATTTATTTATTTATTTATTTATTTATTTATTTATTTGGGAGAGAGAGAGAGAGAGCACAAGCAGTGGGGTGAGGGGGAGCAGCAGAGGCAGAGGGAGAAGCAGGCTCCCCACTGATCAGGGAGCCCAACGTGGGGCTTGATCTCAGGACCCTGCGATCATGACCTGACCCAAAGGCAGATACTTAACCAACTGAGCCACCCAGACACCACAGAAAGTTACCCATAATTTATTAACATAATACCAGGTTAACACTCAGGTGTCTGATACACAAAAAATGTGTGCTAATATTGGACTTGCCCTCCCTAGAGGGCTGAATAAAGTCCAGGTAGTCTGTGACATAACCAGGTCAGAGGCCACACGTATGGCCCTTCTTAGCCACTATCTAAAACTGTCATTTGTAGGGCTGAGCAAACGTATTTAAGATATGTTCTTAAGCTTGCTCTAACTGCTATTGTTGAACAGATAACATTGATGACCTTCATAGTCTGAGATCCATTTCCAAAGGGATGACAATCTAAGATGTCAATCTAAGAACCTCAAAGAAGGCAGATAAATAAGCACAACCCTGGAGTTCAAAGCACCCAACCCTCTGTCTCCTTTCACTAAGGAAATGAAGATGTTCGATGGAACCCAGGGTAGGTCACCCTTCTGGTAGCTGTAAAGCTTTCTGAATTTACGATAAAATCTTCATATATTCTTTGTGCTGGAAATTTATGTTTCTTTTTTTTTTTAAGATTTATTTATTTATTTGACAGAGAGAGAAAGAGAAAGCTTTGGGGGAGGGTGGCGAGGGAGAGAATCTCAAACAGATTCCCTGCTGAGCATGGAACCAACACTGAGCTCAGTCTCAGGAGGCTGAAATCACGACCCGAGCCGAAATCAGGAGTCGGATGCTTAACCGACTGAGCCACCAAGGTGCCCCTAGAAACTCATCTGTTTCTTTAAAGAGGACAAAGGAACCACTGTGATGCAAAGTTTGAGATATCACATTTGGGACATCCTGGCTTTGATTCTAAGACAGCTGTTAATGATGGCTGAATAGGTGAAAAGTAAAGAAACAGAGACTAAGAATATCTTAAAGGAGGCAATGTGCAAAGTTTAAGAATGCTTTCTTGCTTTCACAATTTTTGTTTTTTGCCTTGAAAGGTCAAAAAAAAGGGGGGGGATGCAGCCTTTCTTAGGTGTGGGATGTTTAATGTTTTGAAATCCCTCCAGCTATATACCATTCAAAAATTTAACATACTGAAAGCCTAGTTTTAGCTGATAAACTTTAACCAATCTATCTTAAAATAAAATACATAATTACAAGCATATTTTCAATTCTTGGAAGTGAGTACTGAAGCTCTATTTCTAGAACTGGTGAATTCTGTTCTCTATTTCCATGTATAAAAGATCTCACGGTCCTGGGAAAACACTTTTTTAAAAAATGAAATACAACAAATAAGGTATGCTGCCGAGTCCTGGGGGAGAAGTTTCCCAGAGTCTTTGAATTTCCTCCTATCCTTCTTTACAAGATTTCTTAAGACCAAGTCCTTTTCTACAGTCTCTCAAACAAGGTAAAAAAGAAAAATACCCCCTAGATATATTCTTTAGATTTTCTATTATGCTTCTCAAGTTCTCAGTAGCTTCTGAAGTAAACTTAAGATGAATTCTGGAGTTATTTTTTTTATTATGTTTTAATTTTAGTTCCTTTCAGGTCTAAGATGAAATAGATGATCATAACTGCTATGCTTGGAGATGCATTTCATGGCACAATTTGTACATGACCTATGCAAGGTCACGTCATGGAAAGAGAACTGACATGATAGATAACAAGTCGAATCCAAGCTTTTAGTCTTGGACAACTTCAGGGTAACCTATTTAAGCTTGCTCTATTTCATGCAATACGGCAAGAAAAGTTTCTTTTTAAAGAGTACATAGTAGGTATATAGTCTGTATAGGGCTCTCCCTCTGGTTTGGATAGTGTCAGTTACAGATATATGAAGAATTATTTCTCAAATCACTGATTGTTAAGGGTTATTATTATTATTATTATTATTATTTTGGTCACATCGTGAGCCTTGGTGCAGACTGTGGCAAGCCAGCCTAACACTTGTCCACAATAAGATACCATGTTCCAGCCACGCCACACCTTTTACACCTCGAGGTCTCTGCCCATGTTTCATGCTGGCAAAAATCCTTCCCACCCCTCATTTAAAACATCAACTCCCCTGTAAATCTTTCTTTTGATACCCCCAAACAGGGTTCATTATTTCCTTCTCTGTGTACTCACAGTGCTGCATACCTATCTTAAGTAGAGTATCTATCAGACTCTATTATAATTATTTGTTTACTGTCTTCATCACCAGAAATGAAAACCTGTACATATACCCTTATCTAGGATTTCTCATGTGCCAGGCACTGTTTTAAGCACTTTAGATATGACAGCTCTTTAATCTGTACCCCAGTCCTTTTGCAGGGGATATTATCACTGCCTCCATTTTACAATGAGGAAGCTGAGACACAGAGAGGTGACATCGTTCTCCCAAGGACACACAGCTAGTGAGCGCCTGGAGTTGAACTCGGGCAGTCTGATGTCAGTCTGAGTCTGAGCCTTCCCTGATATCCTTTGTGTTTGCCCCACAGGCGAAGGCAGGCAGGTCATAGATATTAAACAGATACAAAGAATAATCATACCGATTTCTCCATAGTTCCCTAAGCTTAAATGAGAAATATATTACCTTTGTCTTAAATGGATTTCACCTTCACCCTTGACTACGGAGGAGTTCATGTGTCCAGAGAAAATCCAGCCCAGACTGGGGAAGAGAGAGCTAGCTGAAAGGTAGAAGGCCTGCGGTTTTGCTGGCTCTGCCAGGTCAGAGTCAAACTCTCTGCACCTCCCTCAGCTTCCACGGCTGCCAAAACCTACAGAAGCCTCTCCAGGAGCTGTTTGTAGGTGTATGACTTTGCGCACACAGCATAACACAGAATGCTTGACATAGAAATAGTATTAATGAAAAACACTTAGGTTATTCTCTGTAAACTGATGAGACTCGAGGAAGACACTTTTACTTAGGGGATGATTCAAACAGAGAGGTTTTTGTCATTGTTTCTTTAGAAGCGAGGCACCCAAATCATTAAGAACCAGATGTATTTATTCTTCCTTCCGACCTTTAAATTTATATCTCAAGTCCCCACAGATGATTGTCACCCATTTTACCATTTAAATCACTTTTTAATTCTTATATTTTATATATATTCTGTATTTTTCTGATTAAAATTTGTAGAGATTTGGAAAATTCAGAGGTATGTAAAAATATCTAATTGCATATTATAGGACTGTCCCAATGTTCTAAAATTCTCTCCTAAAACGTTATTTTAAATGGCTGTATAATGTTTCATTAGGATAAGATGAAGCATGATTTAATTAAACAGTCCCTGTTTTAAACATTTTGGTTGATATCAATTGTTTGCTATTATAAGCAACAATGCGACAGACTTTCTTTCATGTTGTGTGAGCACCCTGGTTGTATGAGAATTGCATAGTCCTGCAGGAAAAAGGCCTTCTTAGAGACTATATGACAGTGGTTCTCTGGGAGCTGGTGGAATGCAGATTCTGGGGCCCCAGCCAGGAGGTTCTGATCTCTCAAGGCTGGGCCTGGGTAGGTGCTCCTCTTTTTGAGAAATGCTGATACTGTCTCTCCGTGGATAATACTTTCTCTTCACCTGGTTACTTCCTTACTCCCTTCTCAATATTAACCCCCCACTCACAAAATGAGCTGATTTCAAAGCACCAAATTCAAACTGGCCCTGGTGAAGAGAGCTACTCATTTTTAGCCTCAGTCTTTTATTAATTTAGGTGACTGCTCCATCTCTGCAGTTCCTCATTGGCACCTCCCCACCCTGACTCCCACTTACCCCACCTCCACCCACCCAGGGTCCACACCACAGCCAGGAACAGCTTTTTATGCTGCCATTCAATGATGTCATTTCCCTCCTCACTACAAAACCCTCCCCTGTATGACCACAGGCCTCCCAGCTTCCCTCACACCCTCCTTTCTCTCTCTCTCTCTCTCCAGCTGTGCTGGCCTGCTCATAGAATGCTGCCTCCTCAGAGAAGCCCTCCGTGATGCCCCAGTCTAAACCACTTCTCCCAGCCCAACCTCTGGCTGCTCCCTTTTCTTTTCTTTCACAGCACATCACCATCTATAAAGGCACTATTAGTAGATTTAAGTCTGTATCCCCACTTCACCACTAGATCCATGAGACAGGCCCTGAGACTAATTATTCATCACCAGCATATCTGGCTCTGAGCAGCACCAGTAAGAGGCAGTACTCCAGGTGGCAACCTACATGGGCTCTGAGGTCAAAGGGCTAAAATTCAAATCTGAGTTCTGCTACTTAGGACCTGTGTGACCTTAGGCAAGTTACTTAACTTCTCTGTGCCTCCATTTTCTCCACTGGGGATTATATGGGACCACTGGATAGGTTTTTTGCGAGAATTACATGAAAGAATCCACAGAAGTGCTTAGAACCACATCTGGTATGTAGAATGCACCCAATACAGGATAGCTTTCTAAAAGGAAGCAATCAGTATGCTTTGTTAAATAAATAGAACACAACAGACTTTTGAGTTGCATCTTTTCACATCATCACTGCCCCGCACCCCAGCCAAAGCATTAGCCCCAACAACTTCTCCCTGCAGCCCGTTCCTTGAGAGGGCTCTACTTCTGCCCTGAGAAATCTGCTGAATACATTCTCCCTTCCATATTATTAGTTCCAGCTTTGATCCTTTCGTCACGTCACTTCCTAAAATGTGTGCTCATGTGCCAAGCCCCTGCTCTTCCTTCCTTTGAGTATTTCCTGAAATGTGACCTCCTCCGAGGAGCCTTCTTTAAGTGGAACTGAGCTCATCATTCCATTCTCTGTTTCCAACAAATAAGTTAAAGGTTGTTGTTTGAGGTTCCAAAGCTACAAATCTTCTGAGCTTTTCCCTGGCTGCATGGTCTCACCATTGCAGCGCAGGTAGGGTTTCTCCTAAAGAATGTGAGTCTAAGAAGGTAAAGGGTTTGTTTAACGTGCTCTGTATACATTTCACACAATGCCAATCCACATGGATGCTGAATAAATGTGACTTGATGATGATTTAATTACTTTGTCCATGCCAGGAATAGAAACCATGAACTCTTAAATCTGTTTCCCCCCACATTGCAATGTGTTTCGATGCTGAGTCTATTATGAGACTGGTTTTCTGCATGCACTTTCAAAAAAGGATAAATACAAAAGAAAGAGAAATTACATGAAAATATCAAATTAATAAAATTATTTTCCACATCATGAGTCCAAAGATACCTGTAGAACAGCAGTGCATTCTATCAGTGCTTCATTTAAAGTTTAACTGCATATGCTTTACGGGTTATTTTGTAAATCTAAAATAGATAACCAAAACATGTCAATACTCATTTTTAAAGTACTTGTTGTATTCGGTGCATGCACCATTACGGAGAACTTACACTCAGAGCAAAAAGATTTGTAGCAAAGCATATGACCTTCTTCCCACTACAATGACCATCCCCTAATTAGGCAATGCATCTGATAGTCATTAACAGGAATGAGATAATGAATCACTTTCTCTCTTCTTTGTTAATTTGCTGTAACCAAGCGGCTAATGGATGTCAGAGCT
This sequence comes from Eumetopias jubatus, assembly GCF_037043125.1. NCBI lineage: Eukaryota > Metazoa > Chordata > Mammalia > Carnivora > Otariidae > Eumetopias > Eumetopias jubatus. The sequence goes on from NW_028274813.1 coordinate 63,659,187, forward strand.
GAGTGATTGCACTGATTATAGTGATTTATAGTTGCAACAAAACAATTTAAAACCATTCTGATTATTCATGTTAAAGATGCTTTATGTTTTGTTTACTAAATGTTTTATGTCCCCCTTTCTCCTACCCCTAAAGTATTGTACCCCTCCTACTTTGCCACTTTTGACAAAAAAAAAAAAAACCTCTTCCTGGAAAACTTGAAAGTTGTAGGCTTTTTTCTATTGTTTTAAACTAAGCCATTTCATTTTGTTTATTTTTTCTCTATATATATCTATATATCCAAAGAGATATATAGATATAGATAGATAGATGGATATAGAAATAGATATACAAAGTTTACCCAGTAGAAACAAAAAGCCTTAGGGGTAGGAAGAAAACTTCAGTGGTGCCTAGTTCAAAAGAAGGCAGAAATGAGAGGAAATCAGGCAAACTTCAAGCCACTTACCTTGGGGCTTCCAGTCCCTTCCTCGCCCTCCACAGACACATCAGTAGCCAGAATCTCAGCTTTGATGGTATCCAGAGCCCTGAGAATCCAGCTGTGTTGTCGTTTGATTTGCCTCTGCAACTCCTTCCACTGGCTTGCAATCATCCGCAGCATGTCCTTCAGCCCTTCTCCAAAAGGAGGGGAAAGCACAAGTTACAGACTTGACTGCATTTTTTTACCCAGTATTGTCTTTTAGCCAGTAAATTAGATGAATATTTCAAATAGTAAGCTTAATTTTAAACAACCCTTATCATCAGCTGCCATATAAGCATTTGTCCCCGAGGAGAGGGGCTGGGAATTTTTGCCTTCACATAAGGCATAAGGACACACAAAAAATGGGATCACCACATAGATGCATGTTTGGGGAATCGACTTAGCTTCAGTATATTGACTAAAAAAAAAATGCATGTTGAACAAAAATCAAGATATGTAAAAATTACTAACACTAAAGCTTCACATTTCACAGAAAAGGCCCTGTGTGTATCTGTATGGAGACTCTACAGTGATCAGAAAGATATACAGAAATAGGTGAAGTGAACTCGATGAGGAATATAGTAAATGGGCCAGAATTAAGACAGCAGTCTTTTGCATTAGCATGTCCGATTAATGCCGCTCTTTCCTTATTTAGCTGTGGTAAGCTCAGAGCAAGAGCCAAATTATAATTCATCCTGTCTTATGGTCTTTTACTACCAGGATAAGTATAACCAAATGACAAAACTATTTTTTATTTATAATCTGTTCCTTATAAATACATTAATACTGGGTAAGTGTTGGTTTAAGGCCAAAACTCTGCTAATGCAATGACCAGCAAAAAAATATGCAAAATGTTAATGTGTGCCAATTGTCAGGGAAATAATGGGATATATCTAGACCGCCTGCCTTATATCTGTAATGATATCTATAAGTACCCTAATGCATATGCATTATAACTATTTGCACAATTCTCATTCATTATCTTAATGTTATTTCCAGAGCACCTACATCAAAAAGCATGTCAATGTGAAGTTTTCAGGAATGTGATTTCTATTGAAACTCAGGCGAACAGCAAGCCCAAAATAAAATGAACAGACCATTTGGAGGCAGTATTTCATCTTATAAGTATCACAGCATTGTATGCAGTATATGAAACATTTATAAATCTTGAAGGTCAATCTGATAATGTAAATATTAATAATACATAAGGAAGTGAATATATGCAGTAATTTACAGCAATGCTTCTTCATTCTTAATAGTCTGGAGACATAAAGGCTTGCAATATTTCAGGAGGATTTACCTGCTTTGTGAGATGCAATAAGCTCGAGAAGTTGGTGTCCTTCCTCCTCCACAGCTTCCTTGAGAGCACAATGACTGTCTACATTCAACTTAAAACTCTGCAAGGAAAAATATGAGCATCAAACCCTGGCAAGGCAGTTAAACATAAAATATCCATACAAAATGACTTGCTACTTTTTATCAAGAACCACACAGCCCAATTTACCCAATAGACAAACTAATTTGCAATACTAAAAGCTATTGATATTTGGGATCTGGGCTCAAAATGTTTCCATTAGATTAGCAGAGTGCATCTGTTTGGAAACAGCTGACAAATCTAGAAATTCATTAGGTTTTTATGAAAAGTCACATCCCATAGGCTATATCAGGAGTAGCAGTGTTCTATAAAATACACTGAATTTCTACCAGCACATATGAGCTCTTTTCTTCACTTTTTAAAAATGTTAGTGATAGGACTATTTATGAAATGATAAAAAAAATTGGCAGCACAAAACATATTAGCCTTATGTGCATATATATAAATCCATTAATAGAGCAAGGTTTGGATTCATCTGTTTCTCAGATATCACACAAACCAGAGAATATCAAGGTGGATTGAGGTGCTGTACTGAGGAGTCAAATGCTTCCTAAATCTCTGATTTTTAAAAGCTTATTTCTTACCAATGTGACTCTGCTTGAAAAAGGAATACATCAAGCACATCAGGGGCATTTTTCACTCATGACAGTCATCCAGAAACCAAAGACTTGCTGGTATGACTGAATCCCAACTCAGAGCCATTTCTTTCAGGAAGCCTTCTCGATTGCTTTACATGGAGTTACATACTCCCTTCTCCCTGCTCCTTACATGTGTTTCTACTGTAGAATTTATCATCTGTATGCTGCTTTATTTCTATACTTGGCTACCAAATTATAAGCAATTTTAAAGAAATGTCAGTTTCACATTCATCTCCAACTCATGTCACACACAAGTTGTTCAATAAATTTGCAGAAATAATAGATATCCGTCAAAATGGATCAATAGCACTCTCTGAAGGGGGAGCCTTCCATTTAGGTATTTCAAGAAACACGGGTGGTTTTCCAGATTCCCCACCTCTGGAATGTTAGAAGGCATTCCAACCATAGGAGGTCCAGTGGAGAGTAATCATAGTAACCAATCTGTTGAGTCAATGGCTAGTCTTCAGGGCGAAAATCGATTCCTTCAGTTGACTAATTAGAACACAAATTTGAAATACTGTGCACCAAATGTTGGCTTCCCCATGACAGAGCTCCAAAATATATAACATATTTTGCTATCACTGAACACTCATTGAGCAATGGCTGTATGCACAGCACTAAGCTTGGTGTTAAGAATATTTAACAGAAGTTCATGCTACAGACCCAGTTAGAATGTAATTTGGATGAAAGAGGTTAAACCACAAAAAATTGTGAAATTAGGTATCATTCATTCATTCATTCATTTAGAAACCATGCATTGTGCCTGTTCTGTACACTGGACTGAGTATTACTGACTTAAGGGGTTTAAAAATGGTCTCTGGCATCAAAGAGCAACTAAACATGTTACTAGGAAAACAAAGTACAGGCTGAGTCATCTTGGATTTTCAGTACTAAATCTGGGCTGTCTTTTTCTTAGTGGAGGAAAGGGGGTCTTCTTAAAGCTGAGAAGAAAAAGCAGATTAAAAGAAACTGGATATGAAGGAGATAGGGATAGACAGAGCAGACCATGAAGTATAAAGATAAGAATTTTGACTAAAAAAAAATTTTGACTCCAAAATGATAAACCATTTCATCTGACTAGAGGCATAAGAGACAGTAAAGTTTTAGCCAAATATGACAGAAAGAAAACAATATTAAGTTTCCCCACAGGCTGTTCACTCTTTCTTGTATTGTCCTCTTTCAGCTACAGGTATATGGTTGGAAAAAATAAAGTATGGCAAAGTATGGGAAGCCTAATGCTTTTGGTCAATACAAACACTATGAGATCTATGAAAAATTAAATATTTATTATTTTATAGCCAAAATATGGCTACATGTACTTTTTGCCCCTGCAGTAGAAATCCTCAACTCTGAAGCAATGCCATGTGGAATAAGGTTCATGTATGTTTCAGGGAGAAGGGACAAGGAAAAGAAAAACACTTGAGATCAATGTGAGAGTGCCACAATTTAGGAAGAAACCTGTTCTAGAGATTTCATTACAACTGTAAATTTAGCCTAGTGCTCTCTCTGATTCTCTGTTTACTTACAACAGACTTGTGCTGAATGGTTAGTAATCATGAGCTTCTGAAGAGGTGCATCAGGCCTATGTCTCAGAGCAAAAGAGAACCTAAGGACCTGTGAGTAGGTTGGATAATTTGACATAATTGAAGCCAAGAGTATAGAATAGATGCAGCTGGGTCTGGATCTGCCTCAAGATGATGTGGAAGCATTTGATTAGGAAAGTGGAAAAGATGAGGTATTCATTATTAGGAAAAAGATAAGCTGATAAGCTCGATGCTGTAGAAAAGACCCATTTAATATATCTGTTATCCAAATGGTACAATATTGCTTGATTTTCAGGTGCACCTATTAACCATTAATAATATCAACTAAGAAATTCACAATGGGCCTCTGAGAAGGCAGCCAAACAGGCACATTAACAAAATTGTCAATGAAATTTCTGGCTGCTAAAGGATTCTGTAATAAGCTCTCCCCATTCTTTCCCCACCTCTTCCTTAGGGAAGGAAGCTTAGATGAAAGGGTTTTATTTCCTTTCTTTTTCTTTTTCCTTGCACCTGATACTTGGACACATTTCCATTCTTGTGCTCCTAACACATTCCCTCAGCGATGCCTTATATCCCTCTGCAACATCCACAGCATTCCCTGAAAATGCACGGCATCCTCTGAAGATATAATTTATGGTAACAACATTGCCATAGGTGGGTACCACATTCTTATGTCACTGATTATGTGAAATTCCTTAAATATGAGTAATCTGGGTTCTATGAGACACCAGATCTTCTTTAGTGTCTTTAAAGCAGCATGCAATTAAACATGTAGAAGAGAAAAACTAAGGAAATGGAAAATACAGTGACTGAGACAAAGGACTAGATTATCAAAGAGATGATACATCAGAGGCTGACCAATGGGTATTTCCATACCTGCAATCTCTAGCTTCACCAGCTTAGATAGATCTGGGTGCATTACTCCTTGGCAGGACTGAAATTTGGGTAAGCATACCGATTGTACTTTGATCATGATCTGACTTTACAAAACAGATAAAATACTACATCTAATCCTATTCTATTCAAATTTCTGAAGAGCCCCATTTGATGGGAGTATGGCAGTCATGTGGACACAAAATGGAATGAAGGAAATGTATGCCTTGGTGGACAAAACTATGACAAAGGTGAAGAATGATTACTCATGAGGACTCATAAGAACAGATATGGATCTCCTGGTACAGGGAATAGTGGGAAAGACCATACTCCATTCAGAGGCTTAAGGATCCAAAGTGGCTCAGCCTTAGCGGCATTGTATCGTCAACACAGACTTTCAATCATCCAATGAAATACTGTTAATGTCTGCCAGGTCCATTGAGGTCCATGAGTTTTGGGATGTTGGTGAACAATCAAAGAGGATGAGAAAGAGTTATTGCATCTTTTCTGGCCAATTTCAGTTTTTTTAATGGCGTAAATTAATAGATATTTACTGGGCAGTCTTTGCCAGGCTTAGAGATAACAAAAGGTAACAATACACAATACACAATCCTGGCACAAGCAGCAAATAGTCTTTTGAGTTAAAGAGATTAAAAAAAAAAAAAGCCAGTAGCCTTATATGACCCAGCATAGCATAAATGTGGAATTAGGATTTGGTGTCTAATAGAGAGTGGTGGGACCTTAAGCAAACTGAAGAGTAATATGCCCTACCCAACGAGATTTTTTTTTTTAATTAAAGTATCACACTGGCCAAGTAAAACCAAGACTGTGGGCTCTATTCTGTATGTGTGTGGTAAATGCTGGGTAGGTGCTGTGGGATCCCAAGTTGGGTGCCAGGTTCTACAGAGCCTTGCAGGGAGCTTGTGGAGAAAGGACTAATTTGTGTGCAGGCCTGAAGATAGCATTTATTGTAGCAGGAAGTGGGAAGCCACAAGCAGCTTGGTGTGGTTGGGACAGGGTATTAGCAGGAGAGGTGGAAGCTGTGGCTATATGTGGTCATTAACTCTAAGGGCCATGAAAGAGTCAGGGAAGAAGATGCCAGCAACATTGGAGAGGGACGGGTACAGTTCTGTGTTCTAGAAAGCTCCCTCTGGTTGTTGTGCAGAGTTGATTTTAAAAGGGCAGACTGGAGACAAGCAGGCCATTTAGGAGGCTGCTATGGTAATACAGGCCAGATGTTTCTGCATGCTCACAATTTTTTTAATTAAAAAAGGTATGCTTTTCTTTTAAATGAATGGAAGAAGAAAAAAATGGAGAAAATCTTCTGTCTTTTTAAGTTTTTCTCAGTGTGTGAGAGCAGTGTGTGCCAGAATTTAGTTCTTTGGCTGTTCTGATGATAAATACCAGAGGTTATTAGTCAGGAGTCTCCCAATGTGAAAGACATATTGAACTGATGAACTTTTACTCCCACTGTCATTTTAAAGAGATGGTATATATGCTGATGAATAAGGCACTTGATGACACTTTTTCTTCACACAAAAGGTTTTTACTACCCTAAGAAAATGAAAACTTGCTTTTTTTACAAGGGCAGGAGGAAGAATGTGTGTTCAGTCAGAAAAGCAGAGGCTTAAAAAGTCACCTGCTACCTGCCTCGGGCCATCTGCACCCGGGCTCCACTCTGAGCCATGCTTACACCATCCTGTGTTCCCGCAGGGGCTCTTGGTGAGGAAGAAAGCCCCGAGCCCCTGGGTCGCACCTGGCAGGTCCTCTTCTCCTCTCCCCAATGCCATCGACAGAGGATGATCATCTGGTCCTCAAAATATAAAATATACCTTGCAATGCCATATGTGCCAAGAATTGAAAGATTTTTATGAGTAAACAGTTCTTTGTTTAAGAACCTCCTAAAAACTTGACAAGGCATTATACAGCCATTCAAGTGAAGATTATGAAATCACATGAAAAACACACAGAACGTATTACAAGCCCAAAAAATGAAGATTCAGGATTGCGTCCGTGATGGCACTACAGCTATGTAAATGAATAGTCCCAGGGCACGGAAACAGAAGACCACGGGGAAACACAGCAAAATGTTAACATCATTTGCGCAGGGTAGGACTTGGAGTTAACATAGTCTGGTCTCATGGAATGAGTTCTCAGTGCTTCGGCTTTCTACAACAGAAGATGAAAATAATACTAACTTCTAGGTTATTGTGAGAATTAGAGATAATGATTGTAAAGCACTGAAGCAGAGCCCGGAAATAAGTGGGGCCAAAGAAAAATCATTACGACTTTTAAGTTCATTTTCTCTCTTTTCCAAACGTGTTCTGTAGGAAATGGTACTTTATGGCGACTTCAGGCAACAAGGAGCACTTACTGTTGAGGCTCTCTGAACTCTGCAGGTGCAGAGACCGCATCATCTTTGTTTCAATGTCACCGCCCAGCACAGGCCTGCCCACAGGGGGCGCCCAAACGTAGATGCTGCTATCTGAGATTTGGAGCAGAGGCTGCAAGGACAGAGAGGCCAACGATTTGGCGCTTCCTCTTGCCTCAGGTGCGTGCTCTTGGGCGAAGCATCTAACCCTTCTGGGCTTCTGTTTCTTTATCTACCGTCCAGGCATTTGGACTCAATATTTTCCAGTCCTTGGACACGTTGATTTTATCTTTCAGCCAGACGGTTCAGGATAGGTGGCTTGAGAGACTTTTTATTCATTCTAAACTAGGAAATTTTCAAAGGGGGAAGAATCCCAAAGGCCATCTAACCATTCATCTACCCCAGGGTAGCTCTGTCCCTCAACCATCCCAGGCAGATGTGGTCATTCTATTTTTAACTGTCTCCAGGGAAGTTTCTTCTAACTTCTCATCCTGAGTCTGCAACATCTCAGGAATTTGCAGCATGAGCTTTCCTCTGCTTCAGATTCTTTTGCCAAGTCATCTCTCCAGTGTGGGAGTTGGAAATCAGAAACACTGTGAGAATATGCCAACAAAATCCACACGTCCAATCAATCATCAAGCCCTGCCAATTAATTTCTCCATCCTCAACCCTTCCATATTGACTAACACTGCCTTTGAGTCAGGCCCTCATCATCATCCCTTGCCAGGTTGACTTCGACAGCCTTTGGTCATAGCCCCTCAAAACTGCATTTATTCCTTATTTGTGGCATGCCTGTGAAGGCGCAGGCATTGTCCTAAGCATGTGGGATGTGGCTGTGAACAAGGTAAATATAGCCCCTGACCTCACAGAGCTCACAGTCGAATGGCGGGTGGAGGATGTGCATCTTATAAAGAGGCAGTTGCAATTGACTGTGTCAAGGAGGCCATGACATCGTGTGGGTGCTGGGGACAGCATGGACTCTGGAGCTGGACGGCCTGGGTTCAGATCTCAGCTCCTCCATCACCCACCCACCGTGTAACTGTGGGGAACCTCTGGAGACTCAGTTTGTTCAACTGTAAAAAGGAAGAACTGTTAACGCCCACTTCATGAGATTATTGTGAGGAAGAAATGCCTTTTTACCAGTAGAACACAGCCTGGCATATCATAATAGCTCAATAACAAACACTGTATCACACAGAAAGGCCTGCCTCCAAAACAACTCTGAAAAAGATTCTCCTTCTCTTAAAGTCCTCCAATAGCTTCCCAGCAGTGTAGGATAAGGTCCAGCCTCTGGCATGACCTACAGAGTCCTCTAAAACCCCAACCAAGGTCGCTTCTCAGGTCTCATGTCTGCCTTGAAATGCACCTGAATTGCTTTAAGTGTCCGGTTTATGCCAGCCATCTCGCTCCTCCGAGATTCTGCTCTTGCTGGTACCTCTGGTAAGGACTGGTATGGACAGTCCTCCCCTTCCCCTGACTAACCCCTGCTCATTCTTTAAGATTCATCTCAGAGGTCAATCTCTCTAGTAAGTTTTCCCTGACTTTCTCCAATCCTCCCAGTTTGCACATTTTCCTAAGTATCCCCAGTACCTGTGCAGAGCTCAAACCATTACTTGCTACCATGTTGGATAACTAACTGGTGATGTGTGTGCTTCCTAGCCATGAGCTCCTTGAGTTCCTTCTCACTCATTTTTGAATCCACAGTGCCTCAGACAGTGCCTGGCACACATAACATGCCTAACAAATGTGCAGGGAACAAATAAAGATTCATACCAAAAACCTTCCATGTAGCTTTCAAACTGCACATGGCACTTTGGGAGATGTTGGTGCAGTCACTCTTCGCTTGAAAGTGGTTGATAAATTCCCCAAATTCTATTCAGTGAACACCATGTAAATGAGCTGTCATGTTCCTTCACTTACAAAATTACTTGCCAATTACACTTAGATGATCCCAGTGTAATTGCCATGTAAACTGTACTCTGGCCGAGATAGCCCAAATCATCAATTTAACTTTACCCTCTCATCATATGGTACTTACCACATAATTAAATAAATGGTCAGCCACCACCACAATTGTATATATCCCCAACAAAATGAAGTGGCTACATTTGTCACTAATTTATCAGTTATGACAACATGCAACACACCTCCAGCTATAATATCAGAAGCTTAAAAAATTTAAAAGCACTATGTACTCTTGAGAAAGAGATTCCAAGTTTATGATCAAAAGGAGAAGCATTATAAAAACTTTGTTTTCGAAGAAGAAGAAAGAAGAAAGAAGAAGAAGAAGAAGAAGAAGAAGAATACGACGACAATGGCGGCGGCGGCGGCGGCTGCGGCACTAAGATATAAAGACAAAAAATCCTCGTTCCTCCTAAGGAGACTTTCTTCCTGAAACCTCAGATAATAAAAACATCTCCAAGCATTTGAAGGTGAGTTTTGCTCTTCAAACAAATCACAATTTCTTTCAAATAAACAGTTGCATTTTCCCTGTGTGTGGAAAGCAAATGTATTTTACTATGGTTGACATTCTTTCCTGACTGACTTGCTAATACTTCATGCAAGAATTAGATACATGGGAGAGACCCTACATGTTGACAGTGCCTCTTAGTGACAATATTTTCACTTGCTTTTCTGGATGCCACCTCCCCACCTGGCACAGGTAATCACATTGACTTCCCAGCATGGCCACATTAGGCCAAACGGATTTTCAAACAGAGGTTCTGTCTAAAGGGACCATTTGACTTCCAGAACACAGTGTTCTGAGGCTCTGATTGAAAAAGAGGTCAATGCTGGCCCAAATATCACTCTACCCCCTGCAGTGGAATAATTGATGCACAGCAGCCCCTCCAGATGTGGAGTCACCGAGGTGATAGATGGATAGAAGTATATTATTCACATGTACATCTGCTAATATACAGGTCCCAGTGCAAACACCAAGACTTAAGAATATTATGTGGATTTAGGACAATCCCTAAAGGACTCCACTGCCATTAAAAATTTGTTTGGCAGCCTGGGGCAGATCTATTCCAACTCCCACATGCTTCGTGCATTTGAGAGGGGGGGACCAAACTGCTTTAAAAATAAATTTAATAAATTTTGTAATGTCAAATCATTAACATTCTGTCTAGTCATATCATCTTCATATTTTGAAAGAGCAACATTAACCTGTGGAATTTTTTGGAAACCTTTCTAATATCAGAGTTAACGTTTTTATTTTCCTTGGGTTTTCTGCCAAAGGGAATGAATTACATCCTGAAAACAGGAGAAAACATTCCAATTTTTTCCCTCGATAGGCGTTTCTCTTGTCACAAATATACCAGACAATACTCCGAAAGCTCTGTGACCAGAGTCCATTTTGGTTTGGAAATAGTAGAGGAAATAATTTAACTCGCAGACATTCCCAGTTATTGTTTGCTGATTTACAATACTAGTTATAATTTGCTGCCTGTAATGGTTGCAACATTGCTCCTACAAATGCTCATTCATTCATCTAGCAGCTATTTTTAGTACCTATTATGCACTTGCAAAGCTGGGTGTCAGAGGAGACAACAAAGAGACACACAAGCCATCCCCTCAAGTAGGTGACAGTCTGGGTGGATAGGCAGAAATCCAACCTCTCTAGGGACACCTGAGCTTTTCAAACCACATATTCTTCTCAGGTCTCCCAGGAAAATGCTCACGATTCCCCCCCAAATGAACCAAGTGTCCTCACATACAACGTGTTTATTTGATCTTCACAACAATCGTCAGTAGCTATAACAGGCACTTTTCTGTGTCAGATCTGTTTCAAGGCTGAAACTCTTACCTTAATACCACTTATATTGAGTGAACTGCTTCAAGATTCCAAAATTCCATGTGACACAGTAGGTAAGTTGGATCTGCACATGGGTCTACACAGGAAGAGAGGCGGGAAGTGACAGCACCCTGGCTCAGGTGAGTTAGGTCATGCACTGGCTTCTGTCCATACAGGGTCCTGTAGCCTGTGCTGGAAGTTTCATGGCACAAAGCCAGTCTGCAAACATTCTCTTCAGCACTTAGCCTATCACTGCCCTAAGTAGGAAGTGCTTAATAAATGTAGTGTTTCCCTGGCACCCTAATTTAAAACAACCATTCCATCCCCCAAACAGCAATAAACAAAATAATAAATTGGTAAAATGTTTAGCAATTTTCAATTTTCAAACAATGATGAGAACTGCTGGGTGTCACGGCTCACATCCTCAAACTGAGTCAGGCCAAAAGTATATTCCCAGGTGCTTTGAACAGTTCAGGAATCCTTTTAAACTGAAAATGGAAGACAATACTATTTGTCTCCTAGTTGTACAGAATTAGTTCCAGGAGCCAAGGAACAGGGTCCAGGACTTCTACATGGCCAAAACGAGCCTCCTGTCCCCATACATCAACATCAAAATGCTTGCATGCTGATGAAGTCCCCGCAGAGCTTTCCATTCCCAAGCCACCAGAGGAAGTAACTCAAGGCTGGGAGTTGAGTATTTTAAATCCCCCAAAGAGAAGTAATGCTGCTCCCTACGAAACTCTGAGCTATTCACCTTAAGCTGATGGGAATCAAGGGGAACAAGCAAATGGAACTTCAAAGCTCCTACGAGGCCACCAGCTCTGCTCAGCACGGCTGACGGAAGTGGCTGCCAAACTCACACAGCTCAGGCTTTTGAAGTCTAACCGACTGCCTCCCATTAGCTGAGCGATACAGTCGCTGCTGTACGGTGGCAGCCGCTGGTCTTGTGAAGCTCTGCCTTCTTGGGCCAGGGCTGCCTATCATCTCAGCAGAGAAAGGTAGCCGGGGAGAGGTGGGCGCCAGGAAGAGGGAAAAAGGAAAGCCCATCATCTCTTAACTTTAAGCAATGAAAAATGGAGCAGAGGTGGAGATAGGAGGGCAAGCAAAAGAAAACCAGCTGAGCGTATTTGCGGAAACTTTCTTGTATGGCTAAAAACTCTGTGAGAAGTATATTGTTTTGTTTTTTAATGAAACAAATGAAAGCTATTTAATAAAAACACGATATAACACAAAGTTCTAAATATAGATGATAAATGCATGAAAGTATCTGTATGGCGATTTATTTTAGCTAGGAACATTACCAGTTTAATCCAGCCTGTCTTTATAAGTACTTAGGGTAATGACACATTAAGGAAAAATTTTCAAACCCTTCAAGGGTACCAAGATTATGAAAACTGTCTGCAGGATTTAAGTGCTTCTCTGCCACCTTGTGGTAGCCCCCTCAAATTGCAGGTACCAATCCTAAAAAGAACAACGAAGTTCTAGAAGGTGGGCTTTAAAAGCTACCCTTATAAACACATACTAAACCTCTGCGCACACATAAACATGGACGCTACTAACTTTTCCAGACCTGTAGCAAAAGCTGTCCCTAGAGTATGACGGACTTTCATTACATGGGGTCCCTGAGCTGCTTATAACAACAGAGACAAATGAGACCAGGAGACTTTCGACTAATGTTAAAAAAAAAAAAAAACCCGAATGCTCACTGCAGTATTATTTGCAAAAGCATAAATAAGGACGTGGCTTAAATGGCCATCATCATGGGAACGATTACATAAATTGTGGCGCATCCACACAATAAAATATTAAGGAGTTGCTAAAAGTAAAATGGGTAGTAGATCTTCATGTACTGGCAGAAGGATGTCTGAGATATCTTTAGATAGAAAAAGCAAGTCATTGAACATTTAAAAATTCTTAAAATGTATGCACTTTTACATAAAGAGGTCCAAAAGGATAGAGAACAAACTATTTATCCAAGTTATCAAAGGGATGGTAAGACTTTTCACTTTTATTTTTACCCTCTTTTATACGGTTTTAATTTTTTTCCAGTGAATATAATGTTTTCCTTTAACTAGTTCCATAACATCAGCAGCTGCATGAAAGTTGAAGTTTCCTTCACCTTCAGCACATGCCCCCCATGGTCACTGAGCTTTTGTAACATCTGCCCCCTCTTTCCCATGTAAATACTCCTTGTGATGTTCACATTCCCTAGTTCCACACACCCCCAGGTGGTCCTAGAGCTTCAGTCCCACTCTACACAGACAAGCTTTCTGCCAATTTTCACACTCTTCAATACATTCAAGTCTCGGTCAGATCTGTGTCAGCTGTGGGGTGGCAGGCCTTGCTGTGCTATTGTCCAAGAGGTTAGTAGCCTCAGGGGAGTGTAGGGAAGATGAAATAGACATTGGCAATGAGGTTTCTGACCATTCAAGAGAGAACATCAAAAAGAGAACTCTGATCCATCCCCCTCTCGCTAATCTATCCACTCTCCTCTGTTCTTACCTACCTTCTACCTGATCCTGACCCACATCCTCTCCAGTTTTCTCATGGTTAGACATCACATCATCCATGCATTCAACAACAACCTCCCTGATCTTAAGCTTGTTCCACCCATGCCTAGGTAAGCAAGCTCCCTGGAACACACTGGTCTTTCTAGACTAGAATCTGAACACACTTTTGACACAGGCAGAGACCTGTTGCCTGCTTATCAGCCTGGCCTTGATGTCTGTTGAACCCTGGGTTCCTCAAACTGTTGAGATATCCATGTTCTTTTGGAACAGAATCCCCCTCTTAACACACTTTCTATTCACATCACAGGGACTCATCTCCTTAATATATACAAAACTCCCATAAATCTTGAACCAAAAAGCCAGTGACCCAACAGAAAAAAAAAGGCTAAGAATATGAGCAGACAGTTCTCAGAAAAGAAATACAAATGACTTCTAAAAATATGAAGAGGTACTTGACTCCACTTAAAATACAATAAATACAAACCAAACTAAAACGAGATGTTATTTGTAACTATCAAAGGGACAAAGATCACCAATGTGATAACATACTTCATAGCAAGGATGTGTAGATGGAGGCATTCTCATGCCCTGCTAAGTATAAACTGGTACAACTGCTATCAAGGACCATTTGGCAATACATAAAAATTGTAAATGTGTATAACTTTGACCCAGAAATTTCACATGTAAGGTATTTACTCCAAGGATATACTCACAATGATGCAATATGATGAATACCCAAGGATATTCACTGAGGCACTGTTCATAATTTTTAAAAAGACTGCAAACAACCTAAGTTTTCATCAGTAAAGAACTAGTTAAGTGAATTATGGCATATTCATAAATGGAACACTGTGCAGCCATTCAAAAGGATAAAGTAGTTCTACATTTACTGATTTTGAATTATTGGTAACATAAGTCAAGGGAACAAAGTTAAGTACACATATGCATTTGTTTTCAAATACCTCGAATAACTCTGAAAGAATATAAAGAACCAAGGAACACTGGTTGACTCAGAGGAAGAGAATCGGTAACTGGGGGGACAAAGGTAGGAGGCTTGCTTTTGAGTTTCTACCTTTTTACTACCTTCCTTTATTTACCTTTAGAATTTTGTGTAACATCCATATATTGGTGAGTCAACAACAACAACAACCACCACATCTTAAAAAACAGATAATGTTGTCTGTACCAGCATATCTTTCAAATGTTATACTCAAATCCATTTTCCATTATGCTCATAGTCATTCTTTCTCTAAGCCCATGGACCTCCATCCGGTTAATCAGTGTCAAACTGACCCTACCCCAATGGAATTTACAGTGGATTCATGTCATTCTCCTGTTTTAAAATAAAATCAAACCCTCAGAGAATCCCTTTGTTCCTGGAGAAATGTTCAACCCGTTAAAAAGACATTCAATCTCCTTCACCATCAGCCCCAACCTGCAAGACCCCAACCTGGTCTCAGCCACACCAGACGGCTCACCACATCTCCCTTACCTGCCCATAAAATTTCCTCCCATCTCCTCTCCTCCCCTCTCTATCCAAAAAATTATATATGGCCTGTGAGGTCTACATCCAATTATTTCTTTGAGCCTTCTTTACTCTCAGGAAGAACCAATAAAACTTCTCTCTGTGCTCCTAACAGTACTTGGCTTATCCTACAAGAAGTTTACTGCTCAAAATTATATTACATTTATCATGTATGGCTCTATAGATGACTACATTTAATCTATGGTCATCTCCCTTAGATTGCAAATCCCTGGAAGAAAGAAGCCAAACACATTCATCATGTATTCCTAGTGCCTACATAATTGCCTGGCATCCACAGGTGCTTGATATATATGAACTCCTCATCACCATTTCTCCCCATGTTTTCTCATTCATCAAACTGAATTAAGAGTATTTTTCCTCCAACGCTATTTCTATGTGACTGGTTAACGTTTGCCCAATATGACATGGTACTACCTATGCAAATTTATCTCCCAAGTTTAAGCCAGACCCCTGTGCTTAGTTCTTCTTCCCAACTCTTGCACAACTGTCTGGAGTCAGCTAGACTTTGCTTTCTCCTACTAGATATCTGAGTGGCAATAGATTTAAAAAAAACCCTGCTGGTTTGTTTGCCTGCAAGTAGTTTTATATGATGTGGCGCCCATTTGGTGAGTTAGGCATGCATAAAAACTACTTGGGAGGTCAGAGTTATCTTTTCAGAAACAAATATGGATGTGGAATGAAACCTCTAGAGGGAGAACTTGCTGTCCTGCTCTGCTGCTTTACTCTTAAGTACTCTCACTCTGAAGATATTATGAATTCTCTTAAAGGAAAACATCTAAATAGTCTGCCCAGAACTATTTATGATGCTTCTATTTATGATGCATCTAGTCAAATGCAGCTTTTGGTGACTTCTGTCTCTTTAGCCACTAAGAAAGGTGATGAGAGAAACAACCTAAATGTCCGTCAACAGGTGAAAGGATAAACAAATTGTGATAAATCTGTACAATGGACTCTTACTCAGCAATCCAAATGAATAAGCAGTTGAAACATGCAACATCAAAATAGGTGAAAGAAACCGGGGACTGGGAGGAGATGAAAGAGAGAGAGAGAGAGACAGGGGACAAATTTTGTTTGACTCCATTTATGTAACATTCTAGAAAGCACAAAATAATCTTCATAGTAACAGAAAGCACATCAGTGATTGCTTAAGGGTTAGGGAAAGGCCAGGAGGGAAAGGAGGAAAGAATTACAAAAGAGTCATGAGGAAGCCTTTGGAGGTGATGGATACATTCACTATCTTGACTGTGAAGATGGTTTTATGGGTGTATCCATCTGCCAATTTGTCGAAACTTGTAGATGTATATATTTTAAATATATACAATTTATTGTATGCCAATTATACCCCAATAAAGCTGTTTTAAGAAAAAAAGCAGAGGTGAGGAAAAATGTCCGAGAACATATGTATACAATACTGTTTTATGGTTTTCAAAGAAGAGGGATGCTCAGTACTCACAAAATACCTTTCCAGAATGACATTTTCCTGAGAATGTCATTTTCTAGGAAGACAAGAATTGTATTTTTGAAAGGAGCAGCCGGGTTGCAAGCAGATGATTAATTATCATGGAAAATCATTGATGTATCATCGCAATTTCACAGTATTTCTTACAGTTAAAATAAAGCTCCTTCGTATCTCTCATAAAGGTATTGTGAAGCTTTAATTGATTTGTGTTGGTAAAAACCCTTGGTTACCATCATGGAAAATAATTGAATTAAGTATCAAAATATAAATGTACAACTTTTGTTATTGTTTTTATGTTTGTTTTTCTTTACAATAATCACTGCAGGGTGCCAACTCTTCTAACCCGTTGTTAGACCAGGAAAGACACTGAACTCGGGGGCTAGCATGTGTGTTGATTTAATGTTAAATTATAGAATCTACAGAGGTATTTAAAGAAACTCGTATAGCTATCTCTACATACTGGAAATCTTGTACATACCACTTGCCCACTCAGTAAGGAGCAGTAATGACTTATGCAAGTTGAATTCAAGGATATAAATCTCTGGGCTTAGTTGTATACTTTCTTTATGGGAAGGCAGACATTCTTTTGCCTTCTTTTGAGAAGAATAACTTAATATTAACTCAGCACCACAGTAAGGAAATACAATAAAAAATATAAATGACAGTATCAATCAAGAGGACAATGTAGACATCGTCCTCAGAGACACAGAGTAACTCAGTTTGTTTGAGAGACGTTTAAACAACAGGCTATATCTAGAGTAACAGACACTGCATGCAGCTCAGCAGTGACTCAGTAATTGTCCATAAGTATCACTGCTGATCCATGCACACTACATCTTCACTAACTGGTAGCCAGTATTATTTATAATTTCAGAAGTCAAAGTTGCGATTGCAACTTAACATTCACTGAGCAGGTCTGGAGAGGAGAATACCTCACTCTTTGCAAAGCAGAGATAAAGATATTCCTATGTTATCTCTCTTCCAACCAATACAATTAGACACGATAATAGAGAAAACTCATTTCAAGAAAGTGTTGATCATTGGGCAACAACAAGGTTATTCTTTAAGAGATAAATATTTTAAGAAGGACTCTTAGCTACGGATGTAGCATAGAGACTCACAGCAAAGGGGATGGTGGGGTCCACGTTTTGGATGAGACTGTCACAATGAGGCAGGTATACATACATGCAATTCATTATGGGCAACTGTAAAGAGTTTGGCAATTTATTAAGGATAGAATACAGTAGTCACAGGCTACATGTGGCAATTTACATTTAAATGTAAGTTAATTAGAATTAAAAATTCATTTCTTCACTTGCTTTAGCCACATTTCAAGTGCTCAGCAGATGCATGTGGTGAGTGGCTCCCATGTTGGACAGTGCAACCTTGAATATTCCTTTCCCACAGAAAGTTCTAGTGAATGAGGGTGGGCTAGAATGAGGCAGAGGCCAACACAGGGATGCTAAGGAAGGAACTCTGTAACAGGGACTTGAGAACGACGAGTGTACAACTGTTTACAAAGAGGCCATGTTGCTCAACTCCCAAAGAGGAGCGAGACCCTGGTTCATACTATCTTAGTCTGGCTTTCAACAAACAGCCTAGAGTTAAAGCACTCTTTATGTCCCCATGTCCTCTGGGACCTCAAAAACTAAATGTGTATTTTCCAAAAAATATTAAATCAGGAGAAATTAAGACAGCACACTTAATGTGAAATAAAGTTCATATACTCCTGTTTAAACACAGATTAGAATTTCTGTCAGAACAATACCAGTGAAAAGTTGACATTCTAATTAATACAATTTACATTATAAAGCACTGAATATCTTTATCTTGCTATTATGAAATGCCCTCTTTAAAAAAAAAATATCAAGGCTCCACTGAATAGGGAATTGAGTACCAAGGGCAATATTTAAAAACCCATGTACAAGAGAGGTGGTTAGGGTCACTGGCATTTTTACACACCATCAACCCAGGTCTCTAAAAAGGGAAGCAATACACTCATCCTCTTACACATAGTTTTGTCATCTTTTATCATCCACAAAGCTATTTTCATGCAGCAATAGGATTTTGAGGCTGTTTTACTTGCAATGATATAAAACATAGTGCAAACCGCAAACACCAAAAGCCTAACACAACCTCGCTCTCCTTCCCCTCTCTCTCGCTCTCTCTCATTCTCTCATTTAACATCACAGGGAACCGTCAGGAACCCCGTGAATTTGCACACATGTAGGACTCCCACACAATGTTTATTCAATCCAAATTCTGAGTGTGTAAGAGGGGCAGAAAATCAACCCCACAGTTGGGTACCCAAGGATTCGTGTTCATTGCCTTTGTCAATTTTATGCTATTGGTGAAAGGAATAAAGATGAGATCCTTAAAGCCTGAATTTTCATTTCCTATGACAACGTGCTTTTTCTTCATGCTTTATCACACTCCACTACTTGGTTTCCACCCCTTCATAATTGATATCGGCCATTTGAAGCATTCAGTAAAAACCTCATGAGGTTCATCAAATGTCCCCCAGTCTATAATTCTTGCTGCTAACATATTCAGAAGCATATTCATCCAAGTATTTTCCACTTCCCCTCCATGTTTCCCTGTGCACAGGGACGAGTGTAATGACAGTTGTATTAATTATATGCTGAAAAAATCACATAGCAGCAAAAATGATGGAGATCATCATTTTAAATATTTTATTAAAATAACCCAGTGTAGAACAGATAATGTAGACCCTCTTGATAATGAGAGGTTCATTAATTTTACAAGAATTCTAGAAAGCTTAGAATGGTCATCAAAATTATCTCTTTCATTTATTTGTTTTTTCAGAAGAGGAAAAACCTTCAATCACAGCTTTAGAGAACAAGAGTCGAGCAAAATTTCTAAGGTATTTTTAAGTTAATTACTTACCTTTCTGGGAAAAGTTTTGAAAAAAATAGCTTGAAATACGAAGGATTTAAATTTCATAGTATATTACTTGAAATGCCTGTAAATGTTCAGCTTCTGCAGTTTACCCCATTAAAACTTGGTTTCATTAGCATATAATGACTTCTGATAAATAAAATTGATATTCCCCATAAACAAACAAGCCGTGCATTAAAATACTTCCATTACAAACAGCAGAAGTAACACAGTCTTGCCTACCAAGTGTGTCTCCAGGTACAGCTTAAGGCCATCCGTCTCTGCTTTAGGAGGTGTCCAATTCTCAGTGGTTTCCATGGCTTCATTTAACCACTGAATGAATTCATCCAGCTTGTTTACAAACCCCTTTGTGACAGAAAAGAGAAAGGGGAAAAAGGACAAGAAAAACATGTTAGTTGATCATTTCTTTAAAGCCAATCTGAAAAATTCCAAACCTCATGGAGGATAAAATTGATACCACTGCCTTCCCCTTCTAGTTCCACACTGTGGAATGGAATTTCCACTATTCCTGACACTGAAATCTATCAAAATAGAAAGACATTGTGCATGACTCCCTCTGAGTTTTTCCCTAGGAACATGTTTTTCTGAAGAATTTGGATTGTCGGGTGTCTTTATAAAGGTGTCCTCCGATCATCAAAACATTTCTGGTGTCTGACAAGTGCCCCCTCACCAAAAAATCAGGTCAGGCCTATGAGGAGCACTCCCTGGCTTTGGGGGATAAAAGCATTCCCATGAAGATGGGAATGGCTTCTTTACTCAGAAGCCAATGGAATTGAGTTGCCTTAACTGAACTACAAATCTATTTTTAAATCACATAAGTGTTTAAAGGGATTTGGATGGGTTCTACTGACAGCCCAACTGTCTGTGGCTGAGCCTGGGTTCTAAGAAGCAAGGAACGGCAGACGAGGTGGGATCAATGAACAAAAATGTAAACACCTGACTCTGGGTGTGTCCCGCACATAAAGAAATATTCTTGGCTAGGAAGCACAAATAACAATAATCTTGCAATTTTTCAAATAGTGGTTATAAAAATTTATTGACCATTTAAAAGAACACATCTGTAGAAACGGAAAATATTTGGAAAAAAATGAAAGCCCAGCTATGAATCTAAAGGAAAGAAATAGGGCTGGGCGCTTGATTTCTGTGTCTAGGTAAACAGCACCACCTGGAGGTCAAAAGGAGCAAGAACCGGCTTCTACATTTGTGCTCGCTGAAATGGCTTGGGATGCTATTTCTCTATCACACTTAACCCGTTCTTCAGATTTGCCTTTTGATTAATTTTGATTAATATTTTTAATGCTTAACTGAGGATATCCTGAGACCGAATTGAGAATAGGTGAAAATTCATTTTCTTTATCGTGCTTCTCAGAAGCTAGGCTTCTGTTACTCAGTTTTCTCCTAAATAATAGTTTAAGATTTATAACCCTTTAATTCCCACAGTTGATTGGCCTCAAAATGATTATTTAAAAAAAGAGAAAATGGGACTGAGAAGGGTGGTAAAGATAAAGGCAGACAAATAACACTCAGAAACACATTCCTGTCTGTCAAAGGGAGATAGAGCAGAGATGTGGGCATGGAGGCCCAAGGAGTCTATCAGACTGTCCCACCACGCTCTGGGATGTCGCCGACCCACGTGGAGCTCAGCCAATCATCCCACCTGGTAGAGTATCCTCTGTTTTCCCACGTTGCTAAATGTCACCCAAAGCTTTCCCTATTTTAACCCCATTGTGCCAAGATCAGAGGATAATCACACACATCCTTTTGAAAACCTACCCTAATCAGGTTGTTTTGGTAAAGCCAGTAAGAAATATCAAGTTAGGGTCATCTTAATTAGAAGCTAAGGCCTGGAGTGGCTCAGTCGTTAAGCATCTGCCTTTGGCTCAGGTCATGATCCCTGGGTCCTGGGATCGAGCCCTGCATCGGGCTCCCTGCTGCGTGGGAAACCTGCTTCTCCCTCTCCCACTCCCCCTGCTTGTGTCCCCTCTCTTGCTCTCTCTCTCTGTCAAATAAATACATAAAATATTTTTAAAAAAAGAAGAAGAAGAAGAAGAAGAAGAAGAAGAAGAAGCTAAGGCCTATGCATTTGCAAATGGCTTGTCTGAGAACCACGAGGTAGTTTAACATGCCTCAAGTCCTAGCCTCCAACACCAAGCTAATGACATCACTGAGGTTCCTTTAGTCATCACTCAGAAGTGTTTCTTCCAGGTGAGGTGAAAAACATACCCAACAGGGATGGTTTCATGAATTTCACATGATACATTTCCCTACCAAATGCGTTTTTCTGATGATCCTCCCAAATCACCCTTTTCTCTAATTTTCTCATATTGTATTTTGTTCTAAATGCTAGGGATCCATGCCAAGTAATTCTTTTTGCCCTTTCTCATATATTTAGGGTATTGGTTGGTCCGCTCTTTCTCCTTTTCTGCATTTCCATAAATCTGAGAGTTGCTTTGTTTTTCATTTCCTCCAAATACTTGAGTCTTTTAACACAGATGTTACGTCAGTTTCACTTTTTTTAGTCAAGCCTCCCACCTGTTTAAAACACCACTCCCCAAGTCCCTCTTTCTGGAAGACTGCCCACGATTCAGAACACATAAGAAATTCTTACCTGACTCAAGGTTTACCATAGATCCCTACAGATGTATACAGTAAATCTATGAGCAGAAACAAGGGTAGAGTGTGTCCTAATTCTTGATTCTTGATTCTCTCATAATTAAGTTCAATGAAAAATTAAGATATTCTTTGTTGGCCAAATGGACTTACAGAAATATCATCTACAGAACCTCATGAGAATATCAGAGTCTAGATGGTTGATAATTGTGAGATGAAATGGTATTTTACATTATTAAATAGTATTTACTATTGAATTTGGACTTCAGTGGTTTTTATCTGTAAATTGGTTTGAGGAGAAAATTAAGTCAGGAAGTAAATTATTTTGGAGACAACTGATTAAATCCAAGAAGACAAATAGTAAAAGATGTCGTTTGAAATATAACCAGTTATATACTATTTATTATCCTCTCTTCCTCCAAAAAAACAAGCAAACCAAACAATGTGATTGCATGGGCACCTCATGACAAAAGGTTGGTCTCAGCCAAAGAGTATTAAACAATGTGTGACAACCTTCCTAACGGAACCATGATTACGGAGTTAGCTGAAATCCATGAGATGCAGACTAGGCAAACTCACGGGACCCAGGTGAACCTTTCCGGATGGTCTCTCTGCATAGCCTAGCCAGACAGCAGAACCACGGCTGTCTGACACAGAGGAAACAGCGGTCCAGTCCGGGCTTCCCTCTGGGTCTCCTCTGAATTATATCCCTACCTCACCAATTTTCATCTGTTGCACCTTTTCTCAACTCTTTTCTTGCCAGTGCTAAAAAGTTTCATGCATCACAATAGAAACCTGGAAAATCCTTGTAATCTTATAATAAAAAGCTAAACACACCTCCCTCTTAGGGAGCGCTTAGCTTCCACCTCCCCTCCTGTTCATACGTGTAGCCACAAAATATAGACAGAAATCATAAAGGCAAATGACACTGGAGTCCATCCAATTCTTGATACCTTTGTTATCTGTTGTTTCTCCACTTTTCCCAGTCCCTTGATGTGTGCACTGGCACCAGCCTTCTGTGTTGTGGACAGTGTACTAGTCCCATATCAGGAGATGCTCTCCTTAGAAAGACCAGCTAAGTGCCACTCAATATACCGAACCATACAACGTGCAGGAGAACTCACATTTGGATGCATACAACCAATATTTGATGCTAATTTTTAGAAACTCTGCGAGAGTCCTTGTGGTGTGAATGAAGGAAAATGAGGTGACATATGTTAACAACATAGGAAAATGGGGAAAAATACAAATTTTTATTTATTTTATAATACAGGTCAAGACCTAGCATAACAAATACTGGGCACTCATTCACTTTTTTAACCAATATTTATTAAGTGCCTACTCTGTGTAAAGCATACTGCTGGGAATTATTGGGAATAAAAAGATAAATATCACTGCAGCAAAAATTTTAGCAGAACATAAAGCATGTCTTAACACTGGCCTACGCAATTCAAGTAATTTTGATAGTCGAAAAATTTTGACAGTCAATAAAAGAGTTGGAATATTCTCCTGGATTTTTCTGTGAAATGTATTCTGCCTGCATCAGAATTCTGTCTGTATCCAAATTTGTTATTTTTATTTTTTTTTAAAGATTTTATTTATTTATTTGACAGAGAGAGACATAGCGAGAGAGGAAACACAAGCAGGGGGAGATGGAGAGGGAGAAGCAGGCTTCCCTGCAGAACAGGGAGCCCGATGTGAGGCTCGATCCCAGGACCCTGGGATCACGACCGGAGCCGAAGGCAGACACTTAATGACTGAACCACCCAGGCGCCCCTGTTCTTATTTTTAGTATTTGACCCACCTGCGTTTGTTTCTCTAATATTTTGAGTTTACACTTACTTACGTTGGAGATTCCAGGATGACTATAAAACTCAGATTTCCTTCATGACACAATCCAACACTGCCATCGCACTACATAAAAGCACATTTCATGCACGTTCAACTCACCACTACAGGCTGAACTGCACATCTCTGAAAGGCCACATTCTAGCCTTCACTGATCAAACTCCTGCCAAAGTATCTTACCTGCTTAGTCTCTCTCCTGTCATTTTTCGATCACCAGTTTTCTGGCTGTCCCTTTCCACCCATTCTTCCATTACCCTTCTCTGCCTCCCGCCAAGCTCTCCAGGGGCACACTGAGTGGGACTCAGTCCACAGGCCCCTGTCCTCCCAGGCCACCCGCTTAATAGTATCCTTCGGAATGGGTCCCTGACATATTCATATCTGACACAGGTTTTGAGAGTCTGCAAACTCTTCACTGGAGCCAAGCCAGGATTAGACACCCAGAAGAAACCCTTGCCATCCAACATCTGAGAGAGAACTGCCCAGGCAGCCTTGATACCACCCACTGAGTGCACACTTCCCACTTTCAAATCATTTGCATTTTAAAAATTCCTTAATAAAGTGCTTTTTAAAAATCTTACTTTTGTCAATCAGAGAAAGACATGTATCATATGATCTCACTGATATGAGGAATTCTTAATCTCAGGAAACAAACTGAGGGTTGCTGGAGTGGTGGGGGGTGGGAGGGATGGGGTGGCTGGGTGATAGACATTGGGGAGGGTAGGTGCTATGGTGAGCGCTGTGAATTGTGCAAGGCTGTTGAATCACAGACCTGTACCTCTGAAACAAATAATACATTATATGTTAAAAAAAAAAAAGAAGAAGAAAAAGAAGAAGATAGTAGGAAGGGAAAAATGAAGGGGGGGGAAATCGGAGGTGGAGACGAACCATGAGAGACTATGGACTCTGAGAAACAAACTGAGGGTTCTAGAGGGGAGGGGGGTGGGGGGATGGGCTAGCCTGGTGATGGGTATTAAAGAGGGCACGCTCTGCATGGAGCACTGGGTGTTATATGCAAACAGTGAATCATGGAACACCACACCAAAATCAACCAATCAATCTTACTTTTAAACTTTCTAAAGCGTCAGTCTCTTTAAAGACTAAGCAGGACAGTCCAAGTGCATGCAAATGCACACTTTCAGGTTTGTAAAAAATGATTTGCTAGAGCTCTCACCTGGTTAACATATATTTGAAGATTCTATTCACAGGGAAATTTTACCCCTGAGTCTTGCAAATAGCTATCCTCTCATGACAGGTTAAGAATGCCCGTTACTTCTTTTATTTTCCCACCTATTTCTCTCTACAACAAACCTGGTTTGGTTAAACACAAACTGGAGGTTGCCCTCCTCCGGCAAGGCTGTCGTGTGGAGCACGACTAAGAAGGGAGCGCCTTCCTTGTGTCAGGGATGGGACCAGAAGCCAGCATTACAGTAGGAAATGGGACATGGTCTCTGCCTTACAGTATTGAAAGCCTAGGGGGTCATTTTGTATAGAATTCCATGATTTTTAGACCACACTGAAAACGAAACCTATTTCTCTAAGAGGGTAAAGGGGGACGTCTACAACAGGAAGTAGATGCCATGTTGTCACAAGTGTGTGGAATGGTGCTGATTCTGATCATTGTACAGATGAGGAAACTGAGGGTCAACGAAAGTGAGTGACTTGCCTATGGTAAGAGTTGGCGGAGTTGGGCTCAAACCCACATCTCACCCCACAGTCAGTTTCTCTCAGTGCACCACACTGACCTCTAGAAATAGTATTCTCAGAGACATGCCATTGGATCCAGATGAAAGAAAAGCAACAATTCTTCCCAGCCCTACAGTCTTGGCACTGAGGCAAAATTCTCTAAGTTCTCAGTCCTTCCCCTTCACTATTTTCTGTTCATTTTTCTGAAAGGAGATCTTTGATGAAGCTAGATGCTTAGCAAGGAACACACACCTTTTTTTTTTTCCCCAAGCAAAAATCACTGTAAACTTCACTTGTAACTCATGGAAAATTTCAATCCAAAATGTAAAGAAGTTACATGCAGGAATTAGCCAATTCTAGCAGTGCTTCAATTACAGATGAATCTGACTCAGTTTAATCACAGAGAAGATGACCCTTAGTTCTCAGGAGTTCAGCCAAGGACCTCAACTGCTAATTTCTTTTTGTTGTTAGAATGTGTGTGTGTGTGTGTGTGTGTGTGTGTGTGTGTGTGTGTGTGTGTACACCCTCAGAAGGATTCTCATTTCTCACTGGACAAAGAAATCAAGCATGATGTCTGACCTCATCTAGATCAAATTAGCTGCCTTCAGACAGGGATATACTGAAGGGCATCAAAAAAGTGAACTATGTTCACTATATTTATGGAAAAATTGTTCAGCCTCTGCTGTTGAATCTTTTAAACCTTTATTAAAATGTGTTTACCCCTTTCTTAGTATTCCAAGATTCAAAGATTCACTGAATGATCTCATCTGAACAATGCTGGCTGAAACAAACTATACTCACTGTGTGCCAGGACCTTTTAAAAGTATTTTATATACAACAGATCATTTGAGCTTCATACCGAACTTCATGTGAGGTAGGTAGTATTGTGACCTGTTTTACAAGTGAGAAGACTGAGGCTCTGAGAGCTGAGGAGACCTGTCCAGTACCATATGGCTAGAAGGTAGTGGACTAAGAACGTGAATCCGGACAGCCTCATTGGCAACACATGAAATCATGAAAGGCCTACTGATTTAACAATTTATCTAAGTCCCTAGCAGAAATTAGAAGTTGAAAAACATTTAAATGAGGATTAACTGTGGGGGGCAGGAGAGGTTATATTAAAAGAGAAAAAAAAAATTCCCATCATGAACCAATATGGATGTTATTAAGAGAACAGTTGCTGCAACCTGACAAACTGAATTTGATTCCAGGCTCCATCCACCTCTTACTAACAGCATAAAGCAAATGAGCTACTTAATGTCTCTGAACCTCATTTTCTTCATCTGTAAGAGAGGGACTATAATATCCATCTTGGGTTTACATGAGGATTTCAAGAAAAATACATGTTTTAAAGCCTGATGTAAAATGAGGGCTTGATAAGTGATTTTTAAAAAGATTTTGTTTATTTATTTGAGAGAGAGAAAGAGTGTGCACCTGTGAGTCAGGGGAGGAGCAGAGGGAGAAGGAAAGAGAGAATCAGACTCCCCGCTGAGCGTGGAGCCTGACACAGGGCTCGAGCCCATGACCCTGACATCACAACCTGAGCTGAAACCAAGAGTTGGATGGCACTTACCACCCAGGCACCCCTTGATAAATGATTCTTAAAAATCATTCCTATTTAACAAGCTCCAATTTGATCTTTTATCTCATTCACTCAGAAAGTTTTGATTATTCACTAAGCACACAGCACTGTGCTAGGCCACAGGGGAGAAGGATCAGAAAAGTCCCCACACAGCCACAAGGTGAGAGGGGCATGCAGAGGAAGGAGTCGTGACTTCTGTCTCAGGTCATCAGATGAAACAACACAGCGGGGGCAGCACCTAAGCCTGCAGGCCAGCAGGGATTTCCAGATCTCCTTATTCCACCAGAAAGTCTGAGGGGGATCACATTTCTCTACTAATAGCCAAAAGTTTAAGAATAATCTGGCTTTTCAAAACAGGCCACATGCTTTGGAGCCGATCTTTACACTAACAATGGCTACCAAAGAGTAATCGCAATCCTCTTAGCCTATGCACAAGGAAGCTTTATTTAGGCTCTGATAACTGGAAGAATTAGAACTCCATTTAGAAGCAAAAGTATGCATTGTAATTTTATATGTGTATTTACCAACATATATATTTAGTCTTCCATATACACATAGTTCTTATATGAAATGCCTAATTTAGATTTTTACACAAGAGTAGTCAAATGCAATTTACCTTTCCTAACCACCTATCTATGTACTTAATGTGCCACTCAAGACCCAGAGGCTCAAGATAAAAGGCCAAGGAGTTAAAAGAGGTGCTTTGGATTCTACCACCTCACACATTTACCCATGTTCCTACCCACAAAATCTAACACAGTGCAAGTAATTGACAGAAGGGAGGATATGGTGTGTGCTTTTAGGAAAAAGATTGAAGAGAAAATGAAATGGTTTAAGGCAGTTTTAACTCTGATGCCACAAGAAAACTGAAACACTGAAATGTTTTATGAAATATTTAAGCTTCTTTTCTAAGGGTTGAATGGGATGACTTTAGAATATAAAAATATTCCTGATAAAATTATCCCAGAATAAAAATAAAAGGCTGTCAGTTGAAAAGAGAGGGCAAAAAAAAAAAAAAAAAAGAAAAAAGAAAAAAGAAAAAGAAAAAGGCATGGAATGGTATTATCTGAAACTGACCAGGTGGGAAGTTCTATTCTGAACTCAGTATCATGTAGAAAGGATAAATTGAGCTGATTCATCATCTTCAAATACTGTTGACACTAGTTTAAACTGGGAAAAGAAAAGCCCAGAAAGATCCCTGATTCTCACAATGGGAAAGAGGGTCCTCCAACAAATCCAGAGTTTAGGTTCAGTTGCTCCCTATTGGTTTATAAAAAGAAGTGATCAACAAATTTAAGGGCAAAACAAGATCAAAATGCATATCATCAAAGTCTAATAAAAAAAGGAATGAATAAAAGAATTGGGAATAAACTGGAACAAATAGCAGGTCAATATTTATGGAGCACTTATGTGTCAGGCACTTACTCAATTCTTACAACAACACTATGCTACAAGATTCCCACACTGTCTGTTTTATAGAAGGGAAAACTGAAGTACAGACGAGCTCGAGTACTTATACAACTGTGAACACTTTCACAGGACTGAAGCTGGGGATCCTCCCGGGGAGTCGGGCTACCCCAAAGCTTTGCTCACTTACTCTGAGGGAGACCTAGCCTCAAATACCCCAGTCCTCCAGAGGCACTGAATGAGCACATCAGGTCACCTGCCTTTCTCACCAGACTTATTCCCTTGAGGTTCCCAGGGAGAAAAACAAAGGACAGTAACATCCACTATGGCACATTCTTGTTTCCCAAGCCTTCGTGAGAACCCCAGCCCATGCCACCCAGCTTCACCCAGTCCCGTCACAGCCAAGTCCCCACACTCTGTGCTCTCTCTTTTCAGTCCCCCTTTTTCTCCTCCTTTCTTGACCACTGTTTGTCTTTTGCCTTTTTCTTCTCTTTCCTCCTCTCCTAGTCCCTCCCTTCTCTCAGTCTCCACTCCTCTTCCCATTCTTTTGCTCCCCTCCCTTCCTCTCCTCCTCTCTTCCTGTTCACTCCTTCTCTCTCTGTTCTACATCTTTTGGTCTCCCCTGACCTAATCAGCTGGAGCTAATTAATCACTTTTAATAAACATTTCCCGACATGTCCATAAAGTTTTGAGGCTGCTCAAAAAAGGGGCTGCTCCTTGACACTGAAGTACAGAGCTGAAAATGCTGTTATAATCCTGTATTTAGATTAGCTCTAAATACCTTCCTGATTAGTAAGACCTCCTTGCAAATCAAATATCTGGAACAAGAACACATCTGGCTAGACGGGGGTATTTATAAAATGCTAAGATTACTCAAAAGATTACCTGTGATTGTTGAGTTGTTATTTATCTAAATATTCTCAACTTTCTTTAGGGAACAGATAGCTCTTTAAAGTAATAATAAAGTTATTATTTTTAGGAAAAAATTAGAATTCCACATGGAGAGTTTATCATAATGAGTGAAAAAGAAAACAGCCAGCTTTAGTGAAAGGGATAAGAAATTTTCAAATGATATATCCAACAAAGGGTTAATATCCAAAATATATAAAGAATTTATACAACTCAACACCAAAAAACCAAACAATCTGATTAAAAAATGGGCAGAGGACCTAAATAGACATTTTCCCAAAGAAGACATACATATGGTCAAGAGACATGAAAAGATGCTCAACATTACTAATCAGAGAAATGCAAATCAAAACCACAATGAGATATCACTTCGAACTAGTCAGAATGCCTAGTATCAAAAAGACAAGAAATAACAAGTGTTGGTGAAGATGTGAAGAAAAGGGAACCCTTTTGGTAGGAATGCAAATTGGTGCAACCACTGTGGGAAACAGAATGAAGTTTCCTCTCAAAAAATTAAAATTCGAAATACCATATGATCCAGTAATTCCCCACTACTGGGTATTTACCCAAAGAAAACAAAAACACTAATTTAAAAAGATATATGTACCTCTGTTTATTTGTTTATTGCAGCATTATTTACAATAGTCAAGGTGGGAAACAACCCAAGTGCTCATTGATAGATGAACAGTTAAAGAAGATATGGTATGTATACATGTATTTAGGAATATCCCTCAGCCATAAAAAAGAATGAGATCTTGCCATTTGTGACAACATGGATGGATGTAGGGGGCATTATGCTAAGTGAAATAAGTCAGACAGAGAAAGACAAACACCATATGATTTCACTCATATGTAAAATAAAAAAGCAAAACAAAGCAAAAACAGATGCATAAATACAGAGAACAAACTGGTGGTTGCCAGAGGAAGGGGGTGGGGGCATGGGCAAAATGTGTGAAGGGGAGTGGGAGATGCCATTTATGGCTTCCAGTTATGGAATTAATAAGTCACAGGGATGAAAGGTATAGCACAGGGAATACAGTCAATAGTATTGTAATAGCCTTGCATGGTGACAGATGGGCGTTACACTTGTGGTGAGCAGAGCGTAATTAGGTATAGAATGGTTGAATCACTATGTTGTACACCTGAAACTAATGTAACATTGTGTGTCAACTATACTTCAGTTAAAAAAAAATAAGTCATGGAGACAAAAAGTACAGCACAGGGAATACAGTCAATAATATTGTAACAACGTATGGTGACAATGGTGACTATATTTATCTTGGTGAGCACTGAGCAGTAATGTACAGAATTGCTGAATCACTATGTTGTACACCTGAAACTAATATAACATTGTATGTCACTTATATATATCAATAATAAAGTTTTAAAAAGAAGAAAATTGCCACCTTTCTACCCAAAGAACTTCAGGTTGGTGAGTCAGTAAAGAACAGAAATTCAACCACTGCACTATCATTAGAGCCAAGAAGGCAGAAAATAGTATTATCTAAATGCATGTGCTTGGAAAGGAGAAAGGTTTTCATAAACAAGTCTACAGAAGACCCTTAGGACCCATCTAGTTCAATGCTCCCCATTTTACAGGTGAGGAAACTGAGGCTCGGCAAGGTTAAGTACTTGGCTGATAACACACACCCAGTACGTAGCCAAGTCAGAAAAACTCAGGGGAGTTTGTGCTGGGCGGAGCAAGATGGCGGAGGAGTAGGAGACCTGGATTTCGTCTGGTCTCAGGAATTCAGCTGAATAGGGATCAAACCATTCTGAATATCTACGAACTCAACAGGAGATCGAAGAGAAGAATAGCAACAACTCTCTGAACAGAAAAGCGACCATTTACTGGAAGGTAGGACATGCGGAGAAGTGAATCCAAGGCGATATTCGGGAGGATAGATGGCAGGGGAGGGGGCCTCCGTTGACCGCTTCAGGCAAGTGATAGAGCCGCGGAGCACAAATCAGAACTTTTAGAAGTTGGCTCCGCTGAGGGACGTCGCTCCAGTGGCTAAGCGGGGGGTGGAACCCTTGCAGGACAGTGTGGTCTCAGGACCTTCGGGGTCACAGAAACCGAGGGTGCCTGAGTGTGCCAGAGCTCCCAGGTATCGGAGCGGGGAAGCTGGCTGCAGAGATGGAGCTGAGTCATGGGCTCTCAGCTCGGGGTTGCCATAAACTGTGATCTGTGGCCCAGTCGGGCCACTGCTCCTCCAGCAGGGACCCAACAAGCGGCAGAGCCGGGGAGACTCTCCTTCCTCCCTGGGGAGGAGCGGCGCAGGAGCACACCGCAGGGATGTGCTGGGTTTGGAGACTCCACACAGGGTCGTGTGCCAGAGATAGAAATGCCCGGTCACAGGCCGGGTGAGCATGGAGTGCGGCCAGAGACCAGGGAGACAGGAGTGACTGACTGCTTTTCTCTGGGGGTGCACTGAGGAGCAGGGCCCCAAGTTCTCGGCTCCTCCAGACAGAGATTGGGAGGCCGCCATTTTCACTCTTGTCCTCCAAAACTGTACCGAGAGCTTGCAGGGAACAAAAGCTCCTGAGAGCAAACCCCAGCAGCTTGCTTAGCCCCAAAGGACAAGGGCGGGGCATTTCCGCCTCCGGCAAAGACATTTGGGAACCACGGCAACAGGTCCCTCCCCCAGAAGATCAGCGCGAACAGCCAGCCAAGACCAAGTTTACCGATCAAGGAGAACGGGAGAACTCCAGTGCTAGGGGAATACTGCACAAAGAATTCATGGCTTTTTTACCATGATTCATTAGTTTTTCAAAGTTAATTTTTTAACTGTTTTTTTTTAATTTTTCTTTTTCCCTTTTACAACCAACATCTTATCAATCCCTTTTTGAAAAAAAACATTTTTTTTTTCATTTTTAGAGTCATATTCTATCCCTTCATAGTAGATACCCTTATTTTTGGCAGATATATATATAAGTTGTTCTCTCTTTAAAATTTTGAGATATAATTTCTTCTAACAGATCAAAATATGCCCTAAATCACTAGTGTATGGCTTTTTTCTAGTCTCCTGCCTGATCACATTCTCTCCCTTTTCTTTTTCTTTTTTTTTTAAATCTTCTTTCTTTTTTCAACTTCTTATCAATTCCTTTTATAAAATCTTTTATAATTTCCATCTTTACAATCATCTTCCATCCCTTCATTGTATCAACCCTTATTTTGTACATATATAAGTCTTTGTTTCTTTAAAATTTTAGGAGGCACTTTTTTCTAACAGACCAAAATACACCCAAAATCTAGTGTGTGGCACTGATCTATGCACTAGCCTGATCATATTTGATCATATTCTGTTTTTTTTTATTTTGTTCTGTTTTTGTTTGTTTTTATCTTTTTCTTTTTTTTCTCTCTTTCTTTTTTCTTTCTTTCCCTTTCTTTTCCCCTGGTTTCAGGTCTTTTCTGATTTGTTTAAGAGTATATTTGCTGGGGACGTTGTTAACCTGTTAGTATTTTGTTCTCTCATTCATCTATTCTCCTCTGCACAAAGGAGTGACAAAAAAAATCACCTCAGCAAAAAGAACAAGAGGTAGTACCGTCTCCCAGGGGCCTACTCAATACGGACATTAGTATGATGTCAGACCTAGAGTTCAGAATCATGATTTTAAAGATACTAGCTGGGCTTGAAAAAAGCATGGAAGTTATTAGAGAAACCCTTCCTGGAGAAATAAAAGAACTAAAATCTAACCAAATCAAAATCAAAAAGGCTATTAATGAGGTGCAATCAAAAATGGGGACACTAACTGCGAGGATAAATGAGGCAGAAGAAAGAATCAGCGATATAGAGACCAAATGATGGAAAATAAAGAAGCTGAGAAAAAGAGGGAGAAACAACTACTGAATCACGAAGGCAGAATTCGAGAGATAAGCGATACGATAAGACGAAACAACATTAGAATAATTGGGATACCAGAGGAAGAAGAAAGAGAGAGTGGGGCAGAAGGTATATTGGAGCAAATTATAGCAGAAAACTTCCCTAATGTGGGTAAGGAAACAGGCATCAAAATCCAGAAGGCACAGAGAATCCCTCTCAAAATCAATAAAAATAGGTCAACACCCCAACATCTAATAGTAAAACTTATGAGTCTCAGAGACAAAGAGAAAATCTTGAAAGCAGCTCGGGAGAAGAGATATGTAAACTATAATGGTAGCAACGTTAGACTGGCAACAGACCTATCCACAGAGACTTGGCAGGCCAGAAAGGACTGGCATGTTATCTTCAGAGCACTAAACGAGAAAAATATGCAGCCAAGAATACTATATCCAGCTAGGCTGTCATTTGAAAATTGAAGGAGAGATAAAAATCTCCCAGGAGAAACAAAAACTAAAGGAATTTGCAAACACGAAACCAGCCCTATAAGAAATATTGAAAGGGGTCCTCTAAGCAAAGAGAGAGCCTAAAAGCAACATAGACCAGAAAGGAACACACACAATATACAGTAACAGTCACCTCACAGGCAATACAATGGCACTAAATTCATATCTTTCAATAGTTACCCTGAATGTAAATGGGCTAAATGCCCCAATCAAAAGACACAGGCTATCAGATTGGATAAAAAAACAAGACCCATGATATGCTGTCTGCAAGAGACTCATTTTAGACCCAAAGACACTCCCAGATTGAAAGTGAGGGGGTGGAAAACCATTTACCATGCTAATGGATACCAAAAGAAAGCTGGGGTGGCAATCCTTATATCAGACAAATTAGATTTTAAAAACAAAGACTGTAATAAGAGATGAGGAAGGACACTATATCCTACTTAAAGGATCTGTCCAGCAAGAAGATCTAACAATTGTAAATATCTATGCCCCTAACATGGGAGCAGCCAATTATATAAGGCAATTAATAACAAAAGCAAAGAAACACAATGACAACAATACAGTCATAGTGGGGGACTTTAACACCCCCCTGACTGAAATGGACAGATCATCTAGGCAAAAGATCAACAAGGAAATAAAGACTTTAAATGACACACTGGACCAAATGGACTTCACAGACATATTCAGAACATTCCATCCCAAAGCAATGGAATACACATTCCTCTCTAGTGCCCATGGAACATTCTCCAGAATTGATCACATCCTAGGTCACAAACCAGGTCTCAACCAGTACCAAAAGATTGAGATTATTCCCTGCATATTTTCAGACCATAGTGCTTTGAAACTAGAACTCAATCACAAGACGAAAGTTGGAAAGAACTCAAATACATGGAGGCTAAAGAGCATCCTACTAAAGAATGAATGGGTCAACCAGGAAATTAAAGAAGAATTAAAAAAAATCCATGGAAACCAATGAAAATGAAAACACAACTGTTCAAAATCTTTGGGATACAGCAAAGGCAGTCCTAAGAGGAAAGTATATAGCATACAAGCCTTTCTCAAGAAACAAGAAAGGTCTCAAATACACAACCTAACCCTACACCTAAAGGAGCTGGAGAAAGAACAGCAAATAAAGCCTAAACCCAGCAGGAGAAGAGAAATAATAAAGATCAGAGCAGAAATCAATAACTAGAAACCAAAAGAACAGTAGAACAGATCAACAAAACTAGGAGCTGGTTCTTTGAAAGAATTAACAAGATTGATAAACCCCTGGCCAGACTTATCAAAAAGAAAAGAGAAAGGACCCAAATCAACAAAATCATGAATGAAAGAGGAGAGATCACAACCAACACCAAAGACATACAAACAATTATAAGAACATATTATGAGCAACTATATGCCAGCAAATTAGATAACCTGGAAGAAATGGATGCATTCCTAGAGATGTATCAACTACCAAAATTGAACCAGGAAGAAATAGAAAACCTAAACAGACCTATAACCACTAAGGAAATTGAAGCAGTCATCAAAAATCTCCCAACAAACAAAAGCCCAGGGCCAGATGGCTTCCCAGGGGAATTCTACCAAACATTTAAAGAAGAATTAATACCTATTCTCCTGAAACTGTTCCAAAAAATAGAAATGGAAGGAAAACTTCCAAACTCATTTTATGAGGCCACCATTACCTTGATCCCAAAACCAGACAAAGACCCCATCAAAAAGGAGAATTACAGACCAATATCCTTGATGAACATGGATGCAAAAATTCTCACCAAAATACCAGCCAATAGGATCCAACAGTACATTAAAAGGATTATTCACCATGACCAAGTGGGATTTATCCCTGGGCTGCAGGGTTGGTTCAACATCCGCAAATCAATCAACGTGATACAATATATTAACAAAAGAAAGAACAAGAATCATATGATCCTCTCAATAGATGCAGAAAAAGCATTTGACAAAGTACAGCATCCATTCTTGATCAAAACTCTTCAGAGTATAGGGATAGAGGGTACATACCTCAATATCATAAAAGCCATCTATGAAAAACCTACAGCAAATATCATTCTCAATGGGGAAAAGCTGAAAGCTTTCTCCCTAAGGTCAGGAATGCGGCAGGGATGTCCACTATCACCACTGCTATTCAACATAGTATTAGAAATCCTAGCCACAGCAATCAGACAACAAAAAGAAATCAAAGGCATCCAAATCACCAAAGAGGAAGTCAAACTCTCACTCTTTGTAGATGATATACTTTATGTGGAAAACCCAAAAGACTCCACCCCAAAACTACTAGCACTCATACAGGAATTCAGTAAAGTGGCAGGATATAAAATCAATGCACAGAAATCAGTGGCATTCCTATACACAAACAATAAGACAGAAGAGAGACAAATTAAGGAGTCGATCCCATTTACAATTGCATCCAAAACCATAAGATACCTAGGAATAAATCTAACCAAAGAGGCAAAGAATCTGTACTCAGAAAACTATAAAATACTCATGAAAGAAATTGAGGAAAACACAAAGAAATGGAAAAACGTTCCATGCTCATGGATTGGAAGAACGAACATTGTGAAGATGTCAATGCTACCTAGAGGAATCTACACATTCAATGCAATCCCCATCAAAATACCATCCACTTTTTTCAAAGAAATGGAACAAATAATCCTAAAACTTATATGGAACCAGAAGAGACCCCGAATAGCCAGAGGAATGTTGAAAAAGAAAAGCAAACCTGGCGGCGTCACAATTCCAGACTTGAAGCTCTATTACAATGCTGTCATCATCAAGACAGTATGGTACTGGCACAAAAACAGACACATAGATCAATGGAACAGAATAGAGAGCCCAGAAATGGACCCTCAACTCTATGGTCAACTCATCTTTGACAAAGCAGGAAAGAATGTCCAATGGAAAAAAGACAGTCTCTTCAACAAATGGTGTTGGGAAAATTGGACAGCCACATGCAGAAGAATGAAACTAGACCCTCTCCTTACACCACACACAAAAATAGACTCCAAATGGTTCAAAGACCTAAACATGAGACAGGAGTCCACCAAAATCCTAAAGGAGAACACAGGCAGCAACCTCTTCGACCTCAGCGGCACTAACTTCTTCCTAGAAACATCGCCAAAGGCAAGGGAAGCAAGGGCAAAAATGAACTACTGGGACTTCATCAAGATAAAAAGCTTTTGGAGCAAAATAAACAGTCCACAAAACCAAAAGACAACCGACAGACTGGGAGAAAATATTTGCAAATGACATATCAGATAAAGGGCTGGTATCCAAAATCTATAAAGAACTTATCAAACTCAACACCCAAAGAACAAATGATCCAGTCAAGAAATGGGCAGAAGACATGAACAGACACTTTTCCAAAGAAGACATCCAAATGGCCAACAGACACATGAAAAAGTGCTCAACATCGCTCAGCATCAGGGAAATCCAAATCAAAACCTCAATGAGAGACCACCTCACACCAGTCAGAAAGGCTAAAATTAACAAGTCAGGAAATGACAGATGTTGGCGGGGATGCGGAGAAAGGGGAACCCTCCTACACTGTTGTTGGGTTGCAAGTTGGTGCAACCACTCTGGAAAACAGTATGGAGGTTCCTCAAACAGTTGAAAACAGAGCTACCATACGATCCAGCAATTGTACTACTGAGTATTTACCACAAAGATACAAATGTAGGGATCCGAAGGGGTACATGCACCCCGATGTTTATAGCAGCAATGTCCACAATAGCCAAACTGCGGAGAGAGCCAAGATGTCCATCGACAGATGAATGGATAAAGAAGGGGTGGTACATATACACAATGGAATATTATGCAGCCATCAAAAGGAAGGAGATCTTGCCATTTGCAACAACGTGGATGGAACTGGAGGGTGTTATGCTGAGTGAAATAAGTCAATCAGAGAAAGACATGTATCATATGATCTCACTGATATGAGGAATTCTTAATCTCAGGAAACAAACTGAGGGTTGCTGGAGTGGTGGGGGGTGGGAGGGATGGGGTGGCTGGGTGACAGACATTGGGGAGGGTATGTGCTATGACGAGTGCTGTGAATTGTGCAAGACTGTTAAATCACAGATCTGTACCTCTGAAACGAATAATGCAATATATGTTAAGAAAAAAAAAAGAAGATAGCAGGAGGGGAAGAATGAAGGGGGGGAAATCGGAGGCAGAGACCAACCATGAGAGACGATGGACCCTGAAAAAAGGGTTCTAGAGGGGAGGGAGGTGGGGGGATGGGTTAGCCTGGTGATGGGTATCAAAGAGGGCACGTTCTGCGTGGAGCACTGGGTGTTATGCACAAACAATGAATCATGGAACACTACATCCAAAACTAATGATGTAATATATGGTGATTAACATAACAATAAAAAATTAAAAAAAAACTCAGGGGTTGTGTATTCAATATAGAGCTTGAATTTTAAAGTTTTCAGAGACATCTTTTGGGCAAAATTCCTAGAGCTCAAAAAAAAAAAAAAAGGACAGAAATAGAGCTTTTAAAACTAATACAAAATTTCAGAGTACTATTGGTTTAGTTAATTGTGTATACTATCTAAATTGGGTAGCATTAGGCCAGGTCAAGTACAGACTAAATTGCCTTTTTTTTTTTTTCAAACTCCAAGTGTATGTACATACACAAGCACATGTATATATTAGGTTCTTAATTCAAAAAATATTGAGAGCTTACTATGTATCAGAAACTATTAGCGCCTGGAACTCACACATAAATGACACAGACTTCTCTCTTACAGAATTCAGAGCACAGTAATACAGAGTGTGACATCTGTGATAACATAGATCAGCAGTTCTCAAACTTTTTTTTTTTTAAAGATTTTATTTATTTATTTGAGAGAGAGAGAATGAGAGATAGAGAGCACGAGAGGGAAGAGGGTCAGAGGGAGAAGCAGACTCCCTGCTGAGCAGGGAGCCCGATGCGGGACTCGATCCCGGGACTCCAGGACCATGACCTGAGCCGAAGGCAGTCGCTTAACCAACTGAGCCACCCAGGCGCCCAGCAGTTCTCAAACTTTTAGAACTCCTTTAGACTATTATGGATTATTAAGGGCCCCAAAAAGCTTTTGTTTCTGTGGGTTTATAACGATAAATATTCACTTCAGAAATTTTAAAAATATTTATTAATTCACTTAAAATAACAATAATAATCTATTACACGCATGTTAACATAACACATTGTTATGAAAAATAACTGTTTTCAAAATGTTAGCTGTATGCAAATCTGGTTAACGTCTGGCTTGACAGAAGACGGCTGGATCCCCATTTCTACTTCTGCATTTAATCTACTGAAATATCATATGTCATATAGCCTCTGGAAAACTCTATAATACACAGAAGGAGAGTGGAAAAGGCAAACATCATTTTAGCATTAATATGAAAATAGTTGACCTGTGGGCCCGCTGAAAGGATCTTGGGAACCCTAGAGGTGCCCAAGATGTCTGGGGACCTCTGCTGTAGATGATCCCAATGTTCAGGAGTCAATGGAAAGGCATTTGACTCAGTCTTGGGGCATCAGGGAGGGCTTCTGGGAGGAAATCACAACTAATCTGAGCCTTGAAAGATACGTGTAAATGATTCAGAAAAAAAATAAATAAAAGAGCACTGGGAGGAACAGAGAAAGACATTCCTGGCAGATAAAGTCTGAGAGAAAACAGCTCATTCTGAGAACTCTAAATAGCTGAGCATGGCTCACACTCTAGAGGCAAGTAGGGAAAAACTGAGAAATGAGATTGGAGGGTCTGACAAGGAGCCAGACCACACATAACACACTCTGGTGTTGAGATTATCCTGAGGACAAGGTGGTGGTCACTGGATTTCTGAAGCAGTGTAGAGAGTGGATGGCTGAGTGCAGGGCTGAGACCAGAGAAGCCAGTTAAAAGGCTGTTACACTACACCCTGAAGTAGTCGGTGAGGGTTGGACTCAGGCAGTAGCAGTGGGACATGGAGGAAACATGTCAGGCCACAGAGAGAGACAAGTTAAAATGGACAGGACCAACTGGATGTGAGGGAAGAGAAATTTGTTAGAATCTGAAATGACTGCCAACTATATGTTAGTTGGAGGTACCGTTCTCTAAAAGAAGCAGTAAGAAATTCAGAAGGAGGAAACAGCTTGCAGGCAGATGATGAGCATGGTATTAGATATTATGAGTTTGCTTTCTGAACTCAGCTGAGGTGTGGAACAAGAGAGAAAGCAACATACAGGTGGTCTTGGAGGCCCCATAAGCATTGATAAGATAACTCAGGGACAGGGGATAGGGGCATATCCACTGTGCCTTCCACCTAATGAGGCCCCAGAGTGCAGTGCACTCAACAGGCTTCACTCCAGTCCCTTATTCTGTGTCTGTCTTAGTGATTCTTGACCCTGGCCGTGCCTTAAAATCAACTGTGAAACGCTTTACACATACACCAAATTCAGAGAAGGAGAATCTGCTTCAAAGCCTCTGAGGGCTACAACGATAAAAGCGCTACAACAGCTGTGGGGCACTAGGTATGTTTTAATGTTGATCACTGAAAAAAGTACTTGCTGCCCCTTTGTGACAAGCTTGCAAGATCTGGTATAACCAGGAGGCAGGATGTTCTCATAGGAAGTACTCTGGACTGGGGGACTGGACTGGGGGACGCAGGTCCTGGTTGCAAAATGAGGCTACTGAGCTAAACAATTTCTCACGCCTTTCTGACTGCTCACATCTGTGGCTCTTGCATACAGAACCTCCTTCAAAGCTATACATGTTCAGATAATTCACCTTCTCTCTTCTAGTTAGACAGGAAACTGATCTTGGTGACCTTCATGCACTCTCCCAATGTCTCCCGCTCCACTCACCATGTCTCCCCTTCAAGATCGAGCTCAAATGTCCCCTTCCCAACAAATCACCCCAATCTATTACTGCCTTTCCAAGACACTTTCTTAATCTTTCCATCTTCAGCAATCAGGGCTTTGGGGGATAATTCTAAACCTACTGGAGGCCCTTCCTTTTTCTTCCTGTAATATATTGTAATGACCCTCCCTCTGGTTAAAGAGTGTTGTGGGAATTATTATTTATAAGCACATAATTATAAATAAATAGTGTAAATATGTATAAATATAAATTATAAATAAATAAGTACATGTTATTTATAAGGTTGCTGTGTGACAATATTATCAACTAGAAGCTTGTTTGTATTTGTCTGAACACACATACACAGCATAAATTCCCCTACACAAACTTCCTAAAATGTCAAGAAGTGCATTAACTAAAATTATTGGGCCAATTAGAGAAGAATTATCTCTAATACAATATAAGAATCATCTGTCAAGATGGGAGGCCCAGAGTCTCACAGATAAGAGAGGTGTAAAAATCTAGGGCAACCAGCATGGTTCCCAGGAAGAGGGAGAAAAGGCCTTAATCATCGTGGGTGGGGGTCTGAAGTGTCATAATGACCAAGACAGCTGAGGGTAAGAGGAGAAAACAGGGTGGTGACATTTGATCCCAAAAGGCTAAGTGTAGGGCTGAGACCAGAGAAACCAGTTAAAAGGCTGTTACAGTACACCAGGAAGTTGTCAAAGTAGTTGCTGGTGAGGGCTGGACGGAGGCAGCCCCAGGGGACCTGGAGGAAACGTGCGAGGTTACCATCAGAGTGACCTATAGAGGGGAAGCTGCTAAGGCCTGATCCCCTCCCCTCCCACATCAATAATAATAACAACAGTCACAAGAGCTAACATTTTTTGAATGCATACTACAGAACAGGTGTTAATCTCAGCTCTTTACACATTTTAACACATTTAATAGTCACAACTTTTATGTGGTAGATAACACTTTTAACCCTAGGAGGAGGAAACTGGGACAAGGCCAAGTCACTTGGTGGAGACAACATAATATTCTTAGCCACCCTACTCTGCTGCCATCTAGCACCACAGAAGCTCCCTCACCTGTTAATACAGATGGCTCCAGAACTCTCTTCCCACCAAATGCACATTTTCCTTTGCCATAGGGTTCTATTTGCTGACTATTCCTCTTTTTGGCACCTTGAGCAAGGTTACTACTACTCTTGGAGTTCTTTCCAGCTATATTTCCCTCATACAAATGTGGCTCTAGAAAGAGGAATGGGCACAATATAATTTTTCATGAGTCCCATACCCCATGGAGAAGGCCCTGGTCAACAGTCTCTTGAATACAAGGGTATGCACCAAACAATATAAAAGCAAAGATGTAGTAAAGATAGGATAAGGAAAAGGGCTTTAATGAGACTTTATATTACAAGGGTACAAACAGTCTTCTCTATGCTATAGAGAATAAAAAAAAAAAAATACTTTTGTTAATTCAACTAATCAGCTTTATTTCTATAAGGTAATGGGCTCCAGTAGGAAGAAAGGGAAGAGTACTAGATTGTCAGGTGTGTCAAATGCCCTTCTCTCTCTGTCTGCCCATGTCTCTCCTGCTCTCTCTTACACACACACACACACACATACCTTTCAAGTGAGTAGTGTTGAATAAAGTCTCCAGACAAATCAGAAATATCAGAGCACCACCTCTAAGTGGCACCTCTCCAGTTTGATTATCTTCAAAACATTAAAAAAGAAAATATCAACAGCTTCCTCTATTCCTAGATAAATAATGAAGGTAAATGGTAAAGCCATTGGCTTCCTAAAACATAGTGCACAAGACTGAATCAAAATGAGAGACGGAAAGCACATGGGCTTGAGCTTACAGGCAGCATCTTTCCTGGATAGAGTTGTTTATTTGCTATGCAAAACTCAGGCCAATCATCTTTATACAGTAATATCTACAGCCTCAGCCACAGTCTGACATCATGAGTGACCTTGACACAGAACCCACACTCTTGGAATGATTTCCCCCCCACATTGAACAGAGAACAAAAGCATTCCTACAGGTAATTTTAAGAAATCACAATGGTAAGTCTGCCAAGGTGAGTGTTCCCTATCTGCTTCATTTAGCTGACCTTATTTGCTATAATTTCAGGCTAATCCGTATCTAATTCTTACTGGGTTACTCGTTTGTTTACTGTCACCATTGTCCCTGGTCTCTTGGTATCTTACAAACTCTAACCAGGCCCCATATTCCTCTAGGATGTCTGGTTCTTGTCATATTACAGTGCTAGGAATGCAGCATGAACAATGTCCTACCTTCAGGCTCACTGATATCACAGCCTCACCTTCACTTACCATTAGGATCTTCTAAGGGGCAGTCACCTAGCATCCTGAGGAACAGAAAGCCAGCCATGAGGAAGGGATATCCTCCACTGTGTATTTTACTGAGAAATGGCAACTTAGTCATTGCCTCATAGTCAATCCCATACAATTTCCAAAC
Source organism: Eumetopias jubatus (assembly GCF_037043125.1). Lineage (NCBI taxonomy): Eukaryota > Metazoa > Chordata > Mammalia > Carnivora > Otariidae > Eumetopias > Eumetopias jubatus. The sequence continues at coordinate 63,702,380 of NW_028274813.1, forward strand.
TAAGAAGTATCTCAGAGGTCATCCACCACCTCACCTTCTTCATGAATGTTTACTTTTCAAAACTGAGGCTTGAGAAGTTAAATTTCCAAGGAAACAATGCTACTTAGTGGCAGAATGAAGATTCTTATTCTAGTTCTTTCTACTAAAGCTGATGCTGATTACCTGGATTCATAGACGAAGTCACACTAATGATAAGACTAGTATTTATATAGCTTTTAGAGTTTACAGTGAGCCTGTGTTCTTTGTAATTTCAAATAATAATCTATGCAACAGCATGATAATTAACTAACAAATTAATATTCCATTTTAAAGATTAAGAGACTTAAACACTAAACTTTTAAAGACTTATCCAAGTTTTCATAATTAAAAATGTGGGGGGGTGTGAACTGAGCCCAAATTTCCTGCCTTCAAGTCCTATACCCTTGAGTAAATGACCAATTTCTTTATGCCTCTCCGTCCTCACTGGTAAAATCAGATACAATAGAAAAGTGTCTGTTTCAAAGAGGGATTTTTTTTTCTTGAGAATTAACATGCAATGATGTGTTGAATGAATGAATCTCTTAGTACCTTGACTGAACGTTTGTAAGTGGGCCATAAATACCAAGATTTTTTGTTTTGTTAATTGTTACCTTTCCTCAGCAATACAGGGGCATGACTTTAGGCTAAGGATGAAGAAGAATTCACTAATATTCTAAGAATTTTTTTAGTTGATTTTAAAAAACAAAAGCAACACTCTTTATTTTCATCATCACAGAAATACTTCCTGCCAAATGTAGTTAGGCACTTTCATTATCTTGATGCTACAAGGTATTATTTAATAATAACCTTTCCTTACTAAGAAAATAACAAAGAACTATTTTCGTTTAATATGTGAAATTATAAACAAAAAAACTTCACCTCTTCCTTACGCATACGCATTTCAGAGGCCAAAAACCAGATGCAGTGACTGGATGTAGCCTCATGGTGGTGCTAAATCATCATGATAAAGCCTCAGGACCCATCTAAGGCTCTGGGGAAACCAAAGTGACACAGGACTGAAACATTCCTAATGTATGAACCAGGAAGGAATTTGCTCTGGATCCCCACAGTTCTTTTCTACCAACCTTGAGCAACGACCTTGGCATACTGTCTCAACGAATCCATTAGCAATGTTAACTCACAGGTTTCTCCTGGCATTGAGACAAACAAAATATACACAAAAGATTATTATCCTTAAAAAAGTGTAGCCTGAGATTTAAAAATGTTATGTTCATTTAGAAGTCTCAATTTGGATTTGGGCAACAGAGTTTGCATATAAGATAACATTTACCTTTGCCCCATTCACCCACTGTGTATCTTTTTTTTTTTTAGGGATTTTTTTTTTTAATTTTTCTTTTACTATGTTACGTTAATCACCATACATTACATCATTAGTTTTTGATGCAGTGTTCCATGATTCATTGTTTGCGTATAACACCCAGTGCTCCATGCAGTACGTGCCCTCTTTAATACCCATCCCCAGGCTAACCCATCCCCCCACCCCCTCCCCTCTAGAACCCTCAGTTTGTTTCTCAGAGTCCATCGTCTCTCATGGTTCGTCTCCCCCTCTGATTCCCCCCCTTCATTCTTCCCTTCCTGCTATCTTCTTCTTTTTTTAACATATAATGTATTATTTGTCCCACTGTGTATCTTAATTTCATATGTCCCTTGGGACCATTTGTTAAACTCCTTTACATCTCTCAGCCCCCAACCTCAGCTTGAAATCTCAACTCTTCTGACCCCTTTCCTCCAACTCCCTTATTTTTAGCCAAACATTTTTACTGATTTGTCCTTTATAACATCTCCCACCTCTGTCTCTTTTATTTCCTCAGCTGGCTTCTAAACTCACAGTTCGGACCCTTTTACATGTCCAGGCTATTTGCAATAACCTTCCAAATTAGCCTCAGAGCACTAGCTTCCAACCTTGACTGCACATCGTAATTGTTTGAAGAGCTCTTAAAATTACCTGCCTGTTGAGATCTGATTTAGTTAGTCTGGGGTGGAGCCTGAGGTTGGGATTTTTTTCAAATCTCTCCAGTAATGATAATAAGCAGCCACAACAGAGAACCACTTTGCAAATGGTATATCCAGGCAAGTGCACCACAATCAGATTAACCTTCTTAAACTACACCAACTCTCTGGGCCAAAAATTTTAAGTAGTTTCTCATCTTCACAAAGACTACAAATTGGTGACTTGCAGGCCAAATCTATCCTACATATGTGTTTTATTTGGCCTGTTTTAAAACTGTTTAGACCCAACATTTTAAAAACTGGGAGATATGACATAAAACCTGGATTTCCTACTTTTTTAAGACTTGTAAGATATTGCCACACAGGTCCACATTATAGCACAACAATCACTTGCCTTTAGACACGGTATTTACCCCCCAGTTGTTCAGTTCCCGTCCCTCCCCATTTGCTCCTGGCTGGGTGACTCATTCATGTGATCTGTCTGAACTCTTAAAGGCATTTTAGTTTGTACCTCCTGGTCTAGGGGATAAAGCTCAAATTGAACAATAAGTTCACTCCCTCCCTCGCTCACTCATTCATTTATTCACGGATTCATTGGGCAGGTATTTATTTTGTGTTTGTACTATGCAAGCCCTTGGAATTCAAAGTCCATCATACTTTGGCCCTACAACAAATTATTCAAAGCAGACGTCTGCCTCCCAATGTTCCTACTATAGAGGCTCATTTCCCAAACTCCTCTGCAGTTAGTATGTGCAACTTCCAGGTCAGATCTGTGAGAAGAAAGCTGGCTGCTCTCCACTTCCCTTCTCTGATGAGCTGGAATGCTGACGGAATGGGTGAGCCACAGAAAAGCAACAGTGAAAAGGCTCCTGGGGGCACCTGGGTGGCTCAGTCGTTAAGCATCTGCCTTCAGCTCAGGTCATGATCCCAGGGTCCTGGGATCGAGCCCCACATTGGGCTCCCTGCTCTGCAGGAAGTCTGCTTCTCCTTCTCCCACTCCCCCTGCTTGTGTTCCCTCTCTTGCTGTGTCTCTCTCTGTCAAATAAATAAATAAAATCTTAAAAAAAAAAGAATAAAAGAAAAGGCTCCTGGATCCCTAGATGGCCTCTTTCCTGGACTGTCTACCTATCTGTTGTTATTTAAAAAAAAAAAAAAATTACTTCCATCTTATTATATTTTGGGGTCTCTTTGTTTATAGCAGTTTAGCATATACCCCCAAAAACCAAGCATCTCTCTTTACTCTTTCCCAAATATACCTTAAATATTCTTGCCCTCAACCTTGGTTTATGCCAAAGCTTCTGTCATTAACTTTCCACCTCCTTACCTCTGTCTAAATTTTACTCGCCATTCAAGACCCAGCTCAAGTAGTCCCTCTTCTGTGATGCTTGGTCTAGCTATACTTGTTATCACCTGCCTTCCTCTACTCTGCCAGTGTATGACTTTCCACTTGGTATTTACCAAATATTATCCTATGTAACAAGCACAGAGCCTTGAATTAATGTTGTCACAGCTCTCTCAAATTCTAAGTCCAGAATCTAAGACAAAAATTTAGATTGTGCATGGTATAAATAAGGAAGAGCATACAGAGTTCCCACACCATCCTATTATATTAACCTTTTGTTGAATAATCATCTGTATTATCAACACATGTTCAATTTGTGATCCTTTTGGACTTCTAAATCTCCCAATTTTAATTACAAAGCTGAGTCTTCCAACTGTTTAAGAATTTGTTTTTTTCCTTAATATTTAAATTCTTTCTTTATTCTTTTTTTTAATATTTTATTTATTTATTTGACAGAGAGAGACACAGCAAGAGAGGGAACACAAGCAGGGGAAGTGGGAGAGGGAGAAACAGGCTTCCCACCGAGCAGGGAGCCCGATGTGGGGCTTGATCCCAGGACCCTGGGATCATGACCTGAGCTGAAGGCAGATGCTTAACGACTGAGCCACCCAGGCGTCCCCTTTCTTTATTCTTGCATCTAAACAATTCCTCAGGCGCCTGGGTGGCTCAGATGGTTAAGCGTCTGCCTTCAGCTCAGGTCATGATCCCAGGGTCCTGGGATCGAGTCCTGCATCAGGCTCCCTGCTCCTTGGGAGCCTGCTTCTCCTTCTGCTTCTCTCTCTCTCTCCCTCTGTCTCTCATGAATAAATAAATAAAATTAAAAAAAAAATTCCTCAACTCTCTACATATGTATTTTTAAGACTAAGCAGTGCACTAAAAGGAACAAGTTCAAGCGTGAATGGTGGTGAAGAGTCACCTAATAGTGCTCTCATACTTGGAATCTGAGAATCTCTAGGACAATATTAGAAGGAGAAAGTAGAAGATGCTCTTGGGGAAAGAAAAAGGGAAAACAGAGCCAGAAAGTGAAAACTATCTGGTCCAGAAAAAATTAAAGAAAAAGGAACGGGAGAGAAGATGTAAGGAAGAGAAGGAAGGCAGGGACAAGAGGAAGACTAGCAACTGAAGCAAAAAGTTATCATATGGGAAAGGCACGTACAAAATGAAATGGCAGTGATAAACAGTGGATCCAATAACCTTAAATACTTCCTATCTGATCAGATGCTCTTAGGAGATGATTATCAACACCTAAGAGCAAACTACTACTCTACCAACTCTGGGAAAACTGGTACATGGGTGGTATAATAAAAATATCAAAAGTGAGTGAGGATTGAATTTATGGCAGACCTTGACTATATAGTTGACGGTAAGTTACTCTGGGGCTGAATAAAGAAAGATAAAGCTGTATTTCAAATGAGACCTACTCAAATCTCAAATCAAATAAATAATGCCCAGATGAGACTTTTTTAAAAAGAATGACTCCAAGTGTTTTTTTTTTTTTTTTTTTTTTTTTTAAGGACAGATCCCAGAAGATGACTTGGCTCAAGCTATGAAGCTGTGTCCTATCTTATGAGAAAGCCTGGGGTGAGATCCTTAAAAGATGAGAAGGAATCACATTGAGATAAAATAAAGGAGAACTCAAAGACCTAAAACTGTAAAACTTCTACAAAAAACATACAGGAAAATCTTCATGTCTTTGAACTTGGCAATGATTTCTTAGATATAACACCAAAACCACAGGAAACAAAAGCAAAAATAGACAAACAGGACTCTATCACACTTAAAAACTTTTGTGCATCAAAGGACCCATCCAAGAGAGTGGAAAGGCAACCTACAGAATGGGAGAAAATCTTTTCAAATCATATATATAATAAAGGGATATACAAAGAATATACAAAGAACTCCTATAGCTGAACAACAAAACATCGAATAGCCCAATTAAAAATGGACAAAGAACTTGAATATTCCTCCGGAGATGATATACAGATGGCCAACAAATGAAAAGATGCCTCAACAATACTAATCATCAGAGAAATGTAAATCAAAACCACAATGAGATATTATCCCACACCCATTAGGATGGTTACTATTTAAAAAAAAACGTCAGCAAGGATGTGGAGAAATTGGAACTCTTGTACACTATTGGTGTGATTATAAATGGAGCAACTGCTATGGGAAATGGTATGGAGGTTCCTCAAAACATTAAAAATAGAACTACTATGTGATCCAGCAATCCCATTTCCGGATATATACTCAAAAGAATTGAGAGCTGAGTTTCAAAAGTTTCAAAGAGATTATCTGCACACCTATGTTCATAACAGGGCTATTCACAATAGCCAAGAGGCGGAAGCAAGCCAAATATCCAACCACAGATGAACGGAAAAACAAAATATGGTATAGACACACAATGGATTATTATTCAGCCTTAAAAAGGAAGCCTGTCACATGCTACAACATGGATGAACCTTGAGGACATTACGCTATGTGAAATAAACCAGTCACAAAAAGACAAATACTGTATAATTCTACTTACATGAGGTACCTAAAGTAGTCAAATTCATAAAAACAGAGAGTAGATTGGTGGTTACCAGGACTGGGGGAGAGGGAGGAAAGGGCAGTTTCTGTTTAGTGGGTACAGAGTTTCAGATTGGAAAAGTTTGGGAGATCTGTTTCACAACAATGTGAATATACTGGGTTTTTTTTTTGAGAGAGAGAGAGAGAGAGCATGTGCACTCAAGTGGGGTGTGGGAGGGGCAGAGGGAAAGAGAGAGAATCTTAAGCAGGCTCCATGCCCAGAATGGAGCCTGATGCAGGGCTCAATCTCACAAACCTGAGATCACGACCTGAGCTGACATCAAGAGTCGGACACTTAACCAACTGAGCCACCCTGGCACCCCCAACAATGTGAATATACTTAGCACTAATGAATTGACACTTAAAAACAGTTAAAATGGCAAATTTTACACTACAATGAAAAAAAGAAAAGGAAAAGCAGAGAACTCAGGACAACATGGTACTTCTTCAATGATTATCATCATCAGTGTGGTATCATTGGTGTGTCAACACACCAAGTCAACATACCAAGTCAAAATGAGGGTAAAAGATAGGACAGCTTCTCTCTGGACCCATTTTATCTCTTGGAAAAAGAAATCGGTGCCAAGTTAATCCCAGGACCAAATCTCTCTACAATCACATTACTCGTGATGGTATCAACCAGTTACCAGCAGCAATGGTAGCCGCCTTTGTGCTGCTACCACAGACTTGACTGTGATTTTACATAGTTTAGTTACAAAGGGCAAGCACTCAGCTAAGTATCTGCTGCAGTGAATTTGAAATAACTTATGTGCAAAGACATCCTTAGCTGGCACCAAAAAAGTTTTTAAAATCAGGTTATAGATGTCCTGAAGACAAAATGCTAACAACAGCTGAGTCACTGAACTATAGTTGAGATGCCATAATCTGGCATTTGAAGACATTGGTTGCTGGAGAGAAAGGGAATCAGCTATGTCACGTATCCATCAACTTAGTACCAATGAGTCCAACCTAATGGAGTAATGTCTTCCAGGCTGAGCTTTGAGAACTTAGTGTGGGCAGGAAGCCTGTGATGTGAGAAGTAGACATTGCACTATATCCCAAAGGACAGATCTCCTGAGATGCTTCACTGAGGTGGCACCAGGCTGCACGCATTCTGCCAGCCCCCCTAGGAATCACACAGCTATTAATCTGGCATCAGTAATTACTCACCTTGGACAGGTGGCTACTCGCTAGGCAGTTCATTTCTATTCAGGTCGTGAGGAAGAAGTCACACTCTTCATTTACTAATCTAGTAATGGTTTGTAGGCTTTCTAAATAGATTTGATCTGCATGTGTGATTATGGTCTAACTTCCCTGGCATTGGAATATATCTTTAGGAGAAAACCAAGTCTGTTCTGGTATCTCAGTTGGAATTCCAGCTCTTACACTAGCAGCAGTGTGACCCTGGGCAAGTCATTAGCATTGGAGCCCCAGATTTGTCATTGGTAAAACAAGACCAATAATAGTTCTTTCATAGGGCTGTCATATAAATTAAATGAAAGAACCTATATCAGAACCTGGCACATAGTAGATGGTGATGAGAAATCATTTCCCTTCCTTCTTTCATACTCTAGAGCAGGGGTCAGCAAATTTTTTTCTGTAACAGATAGTAAATATTTGCAAACCATCAATCTCTGTCACAATGACTCATTTCTGTCACTGGGGCCAAAAGCAGCCAGTGATGATGAGTACAGTTGTGTTTCAAGAAAATGTTATTTTAAAAAATTAGGCACTGGGCAAGCTATAGTTTGCCGATCCCTATTACAGCACATAAGACACCACGCACTAAGTTAATCTTTCATCATTCTGTTTGATTTCATCTGCTCCAGACATGCCCTCTCCTCCCCTCTCTTCATTGCTTTTACCCCATTTCTTCACTGTTCCACAACAAATGGATCTAGTTCAATGGTTTGACTATTTTTGCTTTTAATTTTAGGCCTTGAGAAGCCCCCACTGGAGGTGAACACTCAGATTTGAGATGCTCAATTACTTCATCCACACAACAGGTTCTGAGAAATCAACCATATTTGAGCAAAATCCCCTCAATTCCCACTGAGAGATTGGGAAAGGAACATCCCCTAGGAATTCACAGAGTTAATGGAGGAATTTTTATTTGTAGAGAAGAATAGGCTGTGACTTGTTTCTCAGGTTTAAAAATATTGCTCAATAAATATGTTTGCATTTGCTTGTGTATATGTAAAGAACTTCCTACAGGACATATAAACTAAAACAACAGTGATCACCTTCAATGCGGTGGGACCCCAACATGGGGAATAAGGAGGAGACAAAGGTTTTTACTGGATATTTTTTAAATATTTTATTTATTTACTTGAGAGAGAGCAAGTGTGAGAGTCTCCCTCTCCCTCTGCCCCTCCCCCCCCGCACATGCTCTCTCTCTCCAAAATAAATCAAATCTTTATTTTATTTATTCTAAAGATTTTACTTATTTCTTTGACAGGAGAGAGAGAGAGAACGCAAGCAGGGGGAGCAGCATAGGGAGAGGGAGAAGCAGGCTCCCCACAGAGCAAGGAGCCTGACACGAGGCTTAATCCCAGGACCCTGGAATCATGACCTGAGCCGAAGGCAGACACTTAACCAACTGAGCCACCCAGGTACCCCTGGATATTTTTAAACATATATGTTTTTAAGCCTTGTGAATATATTATATATTCAAAGAAATTAATTTTCCTACAGAATAAAAAAAATTATACAGAAATCTTTTCACATTCACAAAACCAGCCCACTGTAAGAAAGACTCCAATGTGAGGGGTGGGGAATGATGGGAACCTAAAAGGTGTCTAAGACACTTGTCACTCAGGTGTAATCCCAGGGATTCTATCACAGCCCCATAAAGTCCCTAATGTGATAGTGGGCTTTTACATACCTTCTACCTTGTATTCTGTGTGACTCAGAGAAGACGGGAGAACTTGGTACATGAAGGGAGGAGGAAACACACCACTCTCCATTTGGAGATACATCCAGAAAGCAGGATGTATTCTTCAGTATTTTATAACTTCTTCATATCAGGCCAACATTCTTCCCATGGAGATCCACACTCCCACCCTTCTTGTCTCAGCGTGTGCCACATGTATACACTCTTCCCAGCCACCTCAGACTCTCTAATCTTTTCTAAATGACACTTTCATTGGACTTTACTTTCAACTATCACCCTTTGCCTCATATTGCTCTCTCAACCCAATTCCTTGAGCTATGAATGATTCTCTCAATTCTTAATCATCTATAATCCAGCTTCTACCTCCACCTCTTTCATTGAGTCCATTTTTCTCTACGGCTCTCATTGACTGTCTCAACCAAATCTAAAGCTTGCTTCTTTTCCTTGTTCTTATTCTTCTCCATCTCCCTTTTGCAGAGAACAAAGCTAATGTCCATCTTACATCTCTTCTCCCCCCATTTACTTAACACCCAAGAATCCTCTCTGTTGAGTGGACCTCTTCCTTGTTCCTGCCTCATAACTGGGCTACAACTTTAGTCTCAGTTCCCACCCCTCTTTTCTCCATCTTTCCTCATTCTCTCAAGGAATTCATCTATTCTCAAAACTTTACCTAGTGCAAAGGGTAAAGCACATGGAGCACGTGACTTATTAGCTGGGCAGCCTAGGAAAAGTGATTTCATCTCTCTGCACTCAGTTTCATCTATTCTAAAATGGGGATTCATTCATTCATTCAAGTCTTTCCTGAACACTTATTATGTGCCAGGCACCATTAGAGGTACATTAGATTCATTAGCAAACTAAACAGATAAACATTCATTCCCTCACAGAGCTCCCATTCTCGCAGGGGGAAACAGTAAACATACTAAAACAATAAGCATACTCAATAGAATTATATAAAATGACAGAATACAGTGAGAGCTGTAGAAAAAACAAAAAGGGTTCAGGTTATACCTTTTATTTTTTTTAAAGATACATGTATTTATTTTAGAGAGATGGGGCAGAGAGGGAGAGAGAGAGAGAGAATGCTGATCTTACAACCCTGAGATCATGACCTGAGTGGAAACCAAGGGTCAGACACCTAAATGACTGAGCCACCCAGACGCCCCATGGGTTATTTCTTTTAAAAGGTGGTCAGAGTAGGCTTCCCTAAGAAGTTAATATTTCAGCAGGCTCAAAAGAGGTTAAAAAAATTAGAAATAAGAGCATCTGTTGGAAAGAGTGCAGGCAGAGAGAACTGACAAAGATCCTAAAGGCATGGGCATGCCCAGCTTGTTCTAGAAACAGCAGAGGCTGGTGGGAATGGGGTGAGGTGAGCATGAGGAAGAGCAGGTAGAAATCAGGTCAAAGAGGAAGTCAAGGGAACAGTCTTTGTAGGGCCTCTGAATGCAACAGGAGCTGTTGCAGGGTTTTGAGCAGAGGGGTGATATGATCTGATTTATGTCTCAAAAGGATCATTCTGGCTGCTGTGTTAGAAATAGACTGTAACAGGAGCAGGATGGGAGCAGAGAGACCAGTCAGGAGGCTAGCACCAGAGTGGGAACACTGGAGGGGGGAGAGAAGTCGTCCATTTTGGATAATAAAACCTACCTTGTAGCACTGTTTGAGAATCCTATGAGAAAATCCCTGCAGGTAAAGTGCCTAGTAGATGCCTGATGCAAAGAAGATGTTAAATAACACCTTCTCTTATTATGTTCTATTTGCAGGTAGAATAGGTTCTCTGGGTCACTACAGGTAGATCAAAGCTAGAGTGTGATATCCAAGGTCAGCTGACCTGGGGGTTGGCAGCTGCCCCACTGAAGTGATAAAGGGAGGTTGGACTGACCAAGGGGCTTAATCTTCATTTAGCCTTTATTTCATATCCCAACTCCAGGACGGTGTTTCCAACTGCCTACAAGACACTTCCTCTTAACAGTTCTATCATATGATCAATATCAATGTATAAATTTTTTTAATTACCCGCCTCCCCTCCACCTCTAGCCAGTTACCCATCCAAACGTTTTCTTCTATTAAAGATACACCAGTCCCCAGAGGCTGGACAGTTGGCTTCATCCTTGCATAATAATGGAAACAAAACATGCTACCACTGGAAGCTGGTATTGTGGCCACCCTCTGCTTAAAACATCTCTATTTACAAAAGAAGAAACAAGGCCCAGAACAAAACATGATTAGCCATGGGCTTCTCCAGGCTTTAATGACTGAGCAATGCTTGGACCCAGTTTTCTGGATCCTGCTTCCTTCAACAGCCCTCCCAACCCATGCCTGTCCCACATCACACGGTCCCTCAGACTGGCTGTCACAGGCCAGTTCTCTCTGCCCTGGTCACCATTACAACGGTCATGACCTCCTTCCTGTTACTGTCAACTAAATCTTCCAGAAAGGTTACCGGCAGCCATGACCTACTCTGCTTTCAGTGTCCTGGCTCTGGGTTCAAACTCTTACTCTGTGATTACTAGCTGTGAGGCCTAAAGCAAGTTTCTTAACCCTGTTCTGCCTTCGCCTCTTCATCTGAAAAAGTCCTACCTCCCCCCAGGACTTAAATAGAATAAGGCCTGTGAAGCTCTTATCATAGAGCCAAGCATGAAATTAGAGCCCAAGAAGCATTAGTTATTGTGGGTTTTATTACTAGTCTCAGTCACTTGCAGAGAAGTTGCCATGGGTGCCGGGTGAACACATTCTAACTGCCTTGTACTGGCCTTCAGGGCCTTGCAGCCACCAGGTCTATTATATGTATGGGAACTTTCACTGCTCTCTGCTCACAGACTTTCCAGTCTGGACAGTTCTCTGTACCCCCCACCCCCATAAACATGATCATTCCCAGATCCCACCTCTGTGTTTTGGTTTATGCTCTTCCTGCCTGAAATACCCACTGTTCTTCTGTCTTAATCCTGGCATTCCCTTCAAAACTCCACCAAAGTTATGGCACTTCACAAGAACTTCCCAGGCAAATCCTGACTCCACCGATATATATATTTTTTTTACAATACTACAGTATTTACATGTAGTATATATTGATCACTTTCTTACTAAGGCATGGGAACATTTAGTTAATAGTATGGGCTCTAGAGCAGGCTACCTGGTCTCTCTCAGCCTCAGTCTCCTTATCCATACAATGGGGTTAATTTTAGGGTTGTTGTGAGAATTGGATACATAAGTTCTTAGTAAAAATAATCACTAATATATGTTACCATTACATACTGATATTAACTTTTCCTTGGTTTTACACACCTTCATTTTCTTCCTTACAGGTTAGCCTGTCTATGTGTACAATACTTAACCTAGTGTCTTAAAATCACAGCTTAAATTATGGACTCAGTCCTGAGAATTTTGATGGCTGTCCTCAAGGATTTCATCTAATAATCCATTCTAAAAGTACAGATTTGGGGCGCCTGGGTGGCTCAGTCACTTAAGCAAACTGACTCTTGATTTAGGCCCAGGTCATGATCAAGCCCCACACTGGGCTCTGCGCTAGGCGTGTAGCCTGCTTAAGAGTCTTTCTCTCCCTCTCCCTCTGCCCCTACCCCCTGCCCCCCAATCCTATTCCCCCACTCTCACTCTCTCAAAAAATAAATAAATAAGATAAAAGTACAGATTTATCCCAAATATCAACTCCCCATCTCAGAGCCCATGGGCAGTATACAGTATAGGAAGCATGGTTATTAGCCAGGGGCCTCAAAAAAGAGAAAGATTGGAGAAAAATAAAGATTTCCCCCCCAAAATTAGAAATATCTGGTCTATTTCTATAGGGAATTAACATTGGGAATGGAAAGCTATTCTGGGGTTAGAACAAACAAATAAAAACTCCGTGAGGATGACAATATTCTATTCATGTATTCCTGAGGTACTGGTGTGTGCACGGCTACTGTTCTACTGTATTTTGCATTCCACTCAAAGGGGCCCACCATTCGTCGGGAGCCATGTTAGGTGTGAGCAATATCAACAGAGATTCCTACACCAATCAGGGACACATCAAGCTAATGCACTGACAAGGGTAGTTCCTAATGATGCATAATCTGCCACAATGCAGTGATCATTATTGTTTTTTCTTTTCTTCCTTTAAGGAATCAGGCTTATCAAACATGGCAACACTTTTTATAATGACGATAGGGAGGGACTGACCTTTTCCCAGCATCACTTCCAAAGATCAGGTAAGAAATCTTACAAGTTAAGAAGAACATCTTACCTCTATTTTTTCCCATATGGCTTCATAGTTGTCTTGGTGTTGAATATCTTGCATCAGTTTCTGAATTAAAGCAGACTTTGTGGCAGAATGGCTCTCATTTTTCTCAGAGGATGCAGCTCCCTCTGACTTCTCATCGATGTATTTTTTCATACCAGAGAGAGGCATGCACAACTCCTCGTCAGAAAGAATCTCACTCAGGGGCCCAGACTCCATGCTCTCCCCCAGGGAAGAGGCTATGTCACTGGATGAGCTCGGAGACACTCTGCCTAGCCTCGTATGCTTCTTCTTGACATGGTACGTTGGATAGATCTCAGAATCCGAGTTCATTTCAGACAGTTCCCAGTCATCAATATTTTGGATGGTTTCCCCTCTGGGTTTCTGAGGCAGAAGCTTTGTTAGGTTCTCCAACTTCAACGCTAAGACTTCGGTCTGCTTCAGATGAGAGGGCAGTGCTAGGTATTCGTCAGAGCCATACCAGGCCTCCACCACCTGACCATTCCTGGTGACGTGACTTGGGGAGGAGGAGTAACTTTTTTTGCTTTTGTTTTTTGAAAGAAGGGGTACTGGAGACACGACGTTGTCTGAGCCAACAGAGGATTCGCTACTTTGAGTAAAAGGTGGTGAACTGGATGTTTCTGATTGCACTGGCAATTTGGCCTTCCAACTCCTCTTATGACATGGCTCGAGTGAGGATGTGGAAATGGAATCTGTTTCTGGCCCCTCTACGGCCTTGGGAGTACCTGAAGGAATTCCATTGGGCACGACTGAGCTCCTCATGCTTTCAGCCTGCTTGCCTGAACCCGCTCCGCGTTTTGGTGTTCGGCACAGAGGCACCTCTTCTGGAGCCTTGTGTGGCTTTTTAAGTCGAGGTTTCTCTTTATGGCAGTCACTAAGCCTTCCCAGGCTGGAGGATATTTCCTTCACGTGACTTTTGACGGTGTTTTCAAGATTCCCCTCCCCCACCTTGTGCAAACACTCATACGACTGGCTGGCAGCAGAAGGGCTGTTGGGGTAGGAAGACTGTAACACCAGACAAAGCTTGGATCTGTCGGGAGGATCCACCAGAGAGGGGGTGCTTCTGCTCATCTCAGGCTTGAGATCAGCCATCTGCTTCTTTCCGTCAGTGCCTTTCAGATTATTCTTAAAAGTTTCCTCTTTAAGGAAAAGCCCTCTTTTTGGCAATGTGGGCTGCGTGGGAGAGTCCTCATTGTAATTAAAGCAATCTCGGATGGATCGCTTAGGAGTTGCATTTTCACAAGGCAGAGGCTGTTGGTTCTTTGTCCCAAGTTGGAAGGAGGAACTGGATTCTTGCTTCACAGGCTCAGGAGGGAGTTGATCGGCATTTGTCAGAGCTTCCCCTGAAGATGACGTCCCGGGCATTAAGCCCGGTGGCTCCTCGACTGTCAAAGCACTGTCTTCTTCACATCCACCTTTGTCATCTGCTGAAAGGGGTACTTCAGATATCTCCTCACTAACTGCTTCGCTGCAGTTGGAAGGGATGGGGTCGGTCACCACCGTGAGTAACCCAACACTTCGGATGAGCTCGGGGAACTCCTTTTCCATCTCACTGTAGCTCCAAGAGTCAAAGGGTTTGGTCTTGACCTGGCTAGAGGTCATGTCACCCAGACCACCAAGCAAATCCTCACTTGGACTGTAGTCAGACAGTTCGAAAGCAGTAATACCACAATCCAGAGACAAGTAATTTTGAGAGCATTTGATAGTTAACTGTCCTGAGTCATCCACTTCTGTTAGAGAATCAAGCCGGCCCTGAAACAGACAAGGGCAACAGTTTCAGTAAATGCAACATCAATTACACTCAACTGCTATTCAAATGAAATCTCAGCAGAGGCCACGGTAAAGGGCAAAAATGCAGCAGTCTCAATTGCTTCTGGTTTAACATACAGAAAGGCATATTAATCAATTATATTGCTTTCTATAGTATCCTGTTCTTAAACATTTTGGGATTTTTCTTTAACCTGGAGAATAGAGGCTTGATAGAAATGGTCAAGGTTGAGCCAGAAATATCCATTCTTGCCTTAACTTTCCATTTTAAAATAGCCCATAGTTCATTTAATAAGCATTTCTAGTGTGATGCCTTAAGTAATAAAATTCTGTGAACAAAGTAATATAAAAGTAAAATCTCCATGAACATCTGCTTTGCATATTGCTATCACTCCAGCACCGACCACAGTGGCTAGCTTATAGAAGATGCTCAATAAACACGTTTAAGTGGTATAATTAATTACACTAAGTCTGTCATGTTAACTTTTTATTCACAAATCACAGGAAGGTGAACTACAGAATTTGCATACCTCACAGAAACAGTTCAGAACCAGCTTCTCTTTGTACCCACCCTTTTGAAGATAAACACAGGTAACCCTGGAGAAAAGTAATGAATATCAAAACTTACCATCTTAGTCCCTGTCCCCTCTCTTTGCACGCATTTTTCTCCCCCACTTCCATTTGTGTATATTACATACCAACTGCCTCCCTCCCTTGTTATTTATAATTCAAGATAGGCCAGTTTGATTTGAAATCCCCCTGTGCTAAAAAATAGCTTTACAAGTAAGTATTTTTAATTTTTAATCTTTGATTATGTGATGAAGGCTTTTGTCTCATCACTAATGCAGTTTCTTTTTTTAAGATTTATTTATTTGAGAGGAGGAGGCAGAGGGAGAGAGAGAGAACCCTCAAGCTGACTCCCCACTGAGCATGGAGCCCGACTCAGGGCTGGAGCCCGACTCAGGGCTGGATCCCAGGACTCTGAGATCATGACCTGAGCCGAAATCAAGAGTTGGCTGCTTAACTGACTGAGACTCTCAGGCGCTCATCACTAATGCAGTTTCTAGTATCACACAACAGATGGGGAGATTTTTGATTGACGATTTGTTTAAGACAGAAGGGCCCTGGAATCCTTTTATGCCTACCAGCTAAGGAGATCCTGATCTGATCTAGCCCCTTAGGAGATGAAGGAAGGAAAGTGAAAAGTGCAGGGTCGTTATATCCCCAGACCTCTCTTCTACTGGAGGAGGAAGTGGGTGAGCAAACTGAAGCCAGAAGGCATGTGGTTGCTGAACCCTGTGTCTTTCAGCCAGGTTATCCCAAGATCTGGCCACTCTGGGACCTCACACTGGGTTTTTGTTCATTTGTTCATTTTGCTTTTGGAAATTTTCTCTCCCTTTACACCTTCACCTTGCCTTTATCTCCTACTTCCCTCACTGGTAATCCACAATATCCAGATAAAGAATAATAATAATAAGCTTCATTTAACTTTTCTAAACCTCAGTTTCCTCATGTATAAATGGGGATGGTTGATTACTACTATTAATTTTTTTTAAGATTTTATTTATTTATTTGACAGAGAGAGATAGCAAGAACAGGAACACAAGCAGGGGGAGTGGGAGAGGGAGAAGCAGGCTTCCCGCCGAGCAGGGAGCCCAATGGGGGGCTGGAGCCCAGTGCGGGGCTCAATCCCAGGACCCTGGGATCATGACCTGAGCTGAAGGCAGACACTTAATGACTGAGCCACCCAGGCACCCCATTATCATTACTTTTTCATTTAATCTTCACAATAACTTTCTTCTGGGGTCTACACTATTGTCTCTGTTTTATAGGGGACATATTAGAGGAGCCTAAGCCAAAAGAAGGTACATAACTAGCATATGGCCTCGCGTCTAGGGGCCAAAGTAGGCCTTAAATGGAGGCTTTCTGACCCAGAGTCTACACTCTGACCTTTGTATAATAAATTTCTCTGATGCACTGATTATGATTTTGAACAGACATACCCCCTCCTCCAGTTTGTTCTCCATATTGCCACATTGTAAAAAGTAACTTTGGGGTGCCTGGGTGGCACAATCAGTTAAGCATCCAAATCTTAGTTTCGGCTCATGGTGGTAAGATCGAGCCCCGTGTTGGGCTCCATGCTCAGTGAGGAGTCTGCTTGGGATTCTCTCTCTCTCCTTCTCCCTCTGCCCCTTTACAAATTACAAACATGATACTTAAAGTCCTTTATTAACTTCCTGCTGCTAGGTTAAAAACCCCAACCCTTCCAAGAACATGTAGAGGCCTCTCTCAAGCCATTCTCTCCTCCCTGGCTACACCCAGCCACAGTGTTCTCCTTACAGTTTTTGAACATAACGAGTTCCTTCTGCCTCAGGGCTTTTGCACATGCTATTTCCCCTCTGTCAAGAAAGCTTCCCACTTACAACATCCCTTAACGAGTTTACTCTTACTTACCCCTCAGGCCTCAGATCAAACTTAACTTCTTCAACATTCCAAACTCCCACCTAAGTCAGAATTTTTTTCTTATAAGCTCTCATAAAACTATGTTGTTCATTGGACCAACATAGTTTTATGAGAGCTTATAAGAAAAATGATCTCACTGATATGAGGAATTCTTAATCTCAGGAACAAACTGAAGGTTGCTGGAGTGATGGGGGGTGGGAGGGATGGGGTGGCTAGGTGATAAGACATTGGGAAGGGTATGTGCTATGGTAAGCGCTGTGAATTGTGTCAGACTGTTGAATCACAGACCTGTACCTCTGAAACAAATAATACATTATATGTTAAAAAAAAAAAAAAGAAGAAGAAGAAGAAGATAGCAGAAAGGGAAAAATGAAGGGGGGGAAATTGGAGGGGGAGACGAACCATGAGAGACTATGGACTCTGAGAAACAAACTGAGGGTTCTAGAGGGGAGGGGGTGGGGGGATGGGTTAGCCTGGGGATGGGTATTAAAGAGGGCATTACTGAATGGAGCACCGGCTATTATATGCAAACAATGAATCATGGAACACTACATCAAAAACTAATGATGTAATGTATGGTAATTATCATAACATAATAAAATAAAAAAAATAAAACTATGTTGTTTTTACTCTTAGCATTTACCTCAATCTGTAAATAAATACTATTGTGATTACTTGATATTTGTTTCTCCCATTGGTTTTAAGCACCACAGGAGTATGAATCACATAGAAAATGGTTGACTCAACAGAACACTTGCAACACTTAGCATGGTGGTATGCACAGAGTAAGCAATCACAGATGTATCTGTTGAATAAATGAATGAATGCATGAATGAGGATGTTTTGGAATGTAACTCTATGACTTCATGTAATTTCTTCCTCTGATTATGTAGTTTTAGTTGACTCTAGTGATTAAAAGCCCAAGTTTCAGAGTCCAATGTGGCCATGAGCCAGTAGCCTGATGTCACTAAACCTCATTTCCTTCATTTGTAAAAAGCAAATGACAAGCCATGTCAAGGGCTGTTGTGAGTCTTAAAGGAGTTAATAACATGAATAGGTGCTCAATGAATGTTCACTCTTATCACTTATTATATTATTATTTTTACTAATCAAGTATATTGAGGGGGCAAGTTTCATCAAAATGAGAGGTATCCCTATGCTAAATTACACGTCACAAAAATGGGAAACTAATATTAACTGCCAATCTCAATAAAAATTATCTAAATGGAATTGTGTGGCTTTTATGCTTCATACCTGGACCAAACCCTTTAAATAACAAAGTCAGAAGCCCAAACCACCAAGGAATGAGCCAGCCAAACAAAAGCCACACTTTATGCAATTTTTAAGAGAGTAATATGGAACCTCTTATTTAAAAGCAGGTTGTATTTATTTAAATTTTTAAATTTGGTTGTTCAGTACTCAGAACCTATTCCTTCACACAACCACTATTATAAATGATGGTTAAGTTCCCAAGCTATCCCTTAAGTTGGTATTTAAATTACTAACTAGGGCATTAAGGAGGGCATGTGATGTGATGAACACTGGGTGATATACGCAACTAATGAATTGTTGAACACTACATCAAAAACTAATGATGTACTGTATGTTGGCTAACTGAACATAATAATAAAAAAAGAAAAGAAAAACAGAACAATAAATAAATAAATAAATTACTAGCTAGTTGAAATTTGCATTATTTTCTATCATTTTTATCATAAAAGTACAGCACTGCAGCTACTTAGGTAAGGTGAAAGAGGTTTTAAGTAAAAGTGTTTCTATGATGGGTAGAGAAAAAGAAATTTGAGAGTTCAGGTAAAAATTAGACCCCTACAAGTGTCAGTCACCTGTTTCTTTAGCCCTGGGAAAGTATTTGGTGTCCACTGTGATGGTCACAGACTCCTAAGATCGGGAATACTGTTAGGCTTGAAAATAACTGGTACTCAATAAAAGATATTAGATGAATACATGGTGTGAGACTACATTTCAGATAATAGGGTATGGCTAAGTCTTCCCCTGAAGATCCCTTCCCTAGCCAGTCCTTTGTTTGGGAAAGAAAATACCATACTCAAAAACACTTGGTGCCCCAAAGGGACCCCTCTCCCATCCTGTTCCCAACCAGGCCAACTATTTCTGTACATGGCTGACTGTCACTCAGGGGTAACTATTTTTAATAAGACTGCATTTTTAATGTGGAAAAAATCCCTCCCTGAAAAACAAAACAAAGAAGAGCACACAGCATATCCATTTCATATCCTAAAGACCAAATGATAAGGCATCTACCCATGCATTGTTTTTAACAGTTTGTTATTAAGAACATTCTTCAAAAGTACTTTTTCTAGATTTCACCATGCAATTTTTAAAAAAGAAAGTTCCCTGAAGTATCTCAGAGGAGATGAATAATGAGTTTCATTTCTTAAAATATTGCTTGGTAATACTAATATTTTTAGCCCCGTGGCTTTGTTCTGGACCACTGTCCCAGACAGTTTTCTAATGCATGTAAGTAATAGTCTCAGGTGGGTAGAGAGGTGAGGAAGAGTGCACATTGTTTTTACAGTCCTTTTTAACTTCAGAAATATCACATTTAATTGTGTAGTGCCATTAGCTGTGTCATGGCTGCCCAGCAATGTCTCAACTCAAATGTACCTCAATTTAATATGTTATGAAGCAGTTTCTCAGATGAAGCTTACGTTTTATGGAGATGGTAATTTATTCACTTTATTGTTGGCTTCAATTTTCTCTGAGACATCAAGGAAACTCTTCCCCCCCCCCCAATTTGAAACAAAAGTTTTGCTTTGTTCCTCACCCATAATTAAGTTAACTGAAGCTCTAGTTCCAAATGTCTTCTTAGATCTTTCTTTTTTTAACACTACATTTTGCTACCAACGAATATGAGATAATATTCATAATTCAGAGACTTGAAGATCTCCCTATTAAAATGCCCCCAAAGTTCTATTGGTGTTCACTGTTACTTCAAGGTCAGTTTTGTACACTGACTTAGTGTTCTTACTGAGAAGAGAGTTGGAAATAGAATTTTACTGTTTTAATCATGGGTACAGTAAAAAATTTTGTATGCCCCCCCACCCCTTCCTCCCCTAATCTCACTACATGGTGTTTGTTACATTTCAACCACTAACATATACATTCACAGACCTCTTACCAGAATGCCACCCCCCCCCCCGAGTCTTTAGACCACATGAACTAGATTCTTGATCAGATTCCTTTTAGGCCTACCATCTTGGGATTCTATGGTTCTGAATATGTTCTGGAGAGCAGCAATAGACTGAGAGGAGCAAGTAATGATAGGAAAATGGAAAGCAAAGCAAAGTTTACTTTCTGATAGGCAAGGGGAAAATACACAAAAATATTTTGATATGTTTTATTTATACTATAGTCATTATTTTTAAGAATCTCCATTTTCTACAGGCTAAAATTATAAGTCAAATGTATAATTTCCAAGATAAATCCTAGTCCACCAACCTGAAATTGTATCTCCCTCTTCTATCCCTAAAGCAGTGATTATCTGCATTATTTAATTCAATTCAACTCATGAGATTTTAATTTACAGTGATACAAACAAGGTGCTATGGGAGATAGAGATGATTCTAATCTGGTACCAAGACTCATGCAGTTCGAATCTAGCATGTACTCTGTCATGATATAAATGGACCTATGACAAGGGCTAGTAGAAGAACACACAAAGTGCTTCGGGTACGTGCTCTAGAAAGACAAATGCATTCCCACAGAGAGGGTAAGTATCATGTGGGCAAAGTGCTTACTTACCATACCATCTGGCATATGGTAAGTTTTTAATCACTGTTTGCTATTGTGTTCATATTATTAATAGTTATCACTACCTGTGTGATTTTACCTCTCTCAACCTCAGTCCTATTACCAATATCATCTGTGAAATAAGAATACCAGCACCTTCCCTGCCTACCTCCCAGAACTGTTTTGAGGATCTAACAAAAATATGAAGGTGATTCCTAAGATGTATTATTATTCATCTTTGAATGCCTAGTGTCTAATATATATAGTAGGAAATCAGTAAATATTTAGGGGAGATAGAAAGGAAAGCAGGAAGGAAGGGAGGGGCAGAGGAGAGGCGGAAAGAACTACTATTATTATAATAGAGCTCGATTAAGAGCTGGGTTTGTTTGTTCTATTTGATTATTCCTAGATTTATGTCCTTAGGTAGTCACTTAACCTCTCTCAGATTCAGTTTTTCCATCTATAAAATGGAACTATTTTTAATATCTCTTACGCTCCTTACTAAATGAAACAATAAATATAAAGTGTTTATCAAAGCATCTGAAATATGAAAAATTTCAGTACAACACATTTTTTACACAATGTTGAGCTTTGCCCTATTTTTTTATTTGTTTAGTTGGTTGGTTTTGCTTTAGCAAAACATTTCCTAATTTGCTTACAAAATATGGTCTGCGTCATATTTAAATAAAAGAACTAAACATGCATTTTGTTTTTGCAAAGAGAGAGAGAGAACTTGCCCTTTTTTCAACTTTCCAACTCATTCTTTAATGTGCTCAGGAACTCAACTAACTTACAAAAAGAGAAAATGAATTCACTTTCACTGGAAGGACATCTACAATTTCAGTTTATCAGCCTGTTTTACGCCATTTCCCTCTTCATTCTATAAATTTTTAATAGCTTAATGTATTCTGATAAAGCTTAGAATTTTATCCTAATTCCCTTCCTGTTTTCCACAATCCCATGTGCTTACTGGCAAAAACAAATACAACCAAGCAGTCTTTGAAATGTTCTCATGGAGTCACACTAGGGGCACAAATAGGATAAGGTTTCCATAGCTTTAGGAAGGATGGTAATGGAAACAACTGTTTTAATTCATAGAAAAATATCCACAAAGCAGATGGCTAAGAATCCACTGTTCTTTTACCCTTCATTCAACATATTCTTACATATTTATGACAGAACTAAACAATTTCAAATATGAAAATGCACAAAATTGTTTCCAATCCAATCTGTAAATAACTGTTGAGCTCACATTGTAAGAACCATCATGGACACTACTTAATATAAACTCGAAACATAGAGCAGTGGCCAATGACAATTAGTTAGCCTCAATGGCTTTTCATCGTTACCTGGGCTACCATATCTTGAATAACACAAGTTCAAATCAGTGCATGATGAACGTATTCCACAAAACAACAACAATGATAACAATAAACCCTAGCATATTGCTATATCTCCTGCTCTACAACAAAGAGTTGGTGATCAGCAAATGGTTATTTAATGAATAAATATGTAAAATGAACTGGTTTTCTCCAGTGATTTCTTATGCCCCCCTCTAGGAGTAGAAAGTGGTCAGATCTGATGACTGATCAATACTGGATGTTGGACAGAGCCAGCAGGACACATAAGGAGGAACACTAACAACAACAAAAATATGTATAGATTGGGGATGGCAGGTAGATATCTAAAGAAGGAGCTCTTCAGAATTTAGATCTATCTTTCCCAGTTCTCATCTCTACCTCATCGGTGTACACCTCAGGAATACCACATTTAGGATAGAGTTGGACAGTTTGGGATTCTTTGTAGTCTCCCAGGACCACAAGAGCCCCAGTCAGGGCCCCTCTAAGGATCCCATCTGGCAGGAATGGCATCTGGGCACTAACATACACACACCTACGTATTCATTCTATGATTAAAAAAAGGACTCTACCAAAGTCTGTATCACCTCCCTCACTGCCACAGTAACAGGAAAAGCCAAATGAAAACAAAGAACATAAAGCTAGAAGTGAGCCCAGTAGCTTTTGATTCTCATAAACTTCCAGGGCCTATGGGGAATTTGCTGAAGCAAGAGCATCATTATTATGAAAACAATAATTAACAAGTATAAATCATTTATGAGAATAGGCACAGATTTATTTCGTGTTGTTGAAAATGTTGGAGCCACTGAAACATTAATTAATACTGAATTATGCAACACTCATTGTAAGGCCTTTTAATCTTATTTATTTATATAAATAAACTTCCAAAATATATATTGTAAACTTCTACAATATATATTTTATAAACTTCTACAATATATATTTTCCACAAAACCAAGGGTAGGGCATGAATGTGGATATCAAGAGCCAAGGGACTATATATACACACACACACTCTATGATTCTATATACCATATCTATCTAGCTATCTACACACACACACACACACACACACACACACACACACACACACACACACACAGCTCTTGCTTAATTAGCACAATGCTTTGCTCCTATAATGTCAATTTTATGTGGGATTAGGAGAGTTCATATGGATTCAAATTCACTGTGTTCATTCTTTTTTCTTTTAAGATTTTATTTATTTATTTATTTATTTATTTGAGAGAGAGAGTGCAAGCAGGAGTGGGAAGGAGGTACAGAGTGAGAGGAAGAGGGACAAGCAGACTCCATGCTGAGTGTGGAGCCCGACACAAGGCTCAGTCTCACAACCCCAAGATCATGACCTGAGCTGAAATCAAGAGTCTGATGCTTAATCGACTGAG
This sequence comes from Eumetopias jubatus, assembly GCF_037043125.1. Classification (NCBI taxonomy): domain Eukaryota; kingdom Metazoa; phylum Chordata; class Mammalia; order Carnivora; family Otariidae; genus Eumetopias; species Eumetopias jubatus. The sequence goes on from NW_028274813.1 coordinate 63,726,189, forward strand.
ACACCCAGGTGCCCCCACAGTATTCATTCTTAAGCCATGCATCAAAAGTGACAACAACAAACTCTTTAAACTACTCTTAATATGAGTACAAAAAATCCAAATACATTGGTTGTGTAAAATCCTGAAGCTCATTTGACTCATTGCATCCAGAATAATTTTTTCAAAGCATGAATTTAATCATGTCAATTCCCCTAATAAACTCTCCTGTTGTCCCTGAAGTCCAAATCTTCTAATGTGACTTTTCATCTTCATAATCTGACCTCTGCTTCCCTATTAGTTCAAATCCTGGTGCCTTGAACTTTTTGCTCCAGTGTTGTCTATAGCTCTCTGAGCTTGTTATTCTCTTATTTCTGGATCTTTGATGAAGCCGTCCCTTCTGTCTAGAACCTCTGTTAGTCTAATCCTGCTTCTCCTTCAGGTCCCAGATTGGACTCACTTCTTCTAGAAAAGCTTTCCTGTCTGAGTTAGGTGCCCCTTCTCTGTCCTCCGGTGGCATCATGTGGACTTATCACAAGCTGCCCTTAATGTCTGTCCTTTTGTCTTTATTGGGTACTAGACTCCTTGAAGGCAAAGACCACATTTTGATCACTATTATATTTTTAGCACCTAGTGCCTAGCCATAGTAAGTGCTCAATAAATATTTATCAAATAATTGAATGGGGAACAAGAAGCCAGGTTAGCACCAACCACGATGGGTGTATCTGTGCAAACTATCAGGTGTGAATTAACTCTGGTCTAAAGTTTTATTCACATTAGAAGGGCCCTAGCCTCCAGTCACTATACCTAGATTCAAAGCCCAGCTCAGGACCTGATTTTTTTACCTACAAAGAATTCCTATCCCACATCTCTGAACTGAAAACATTCTCCAATGGTCACACTTGATAGTGCATTACTTGGCTTCAAATACCCACCTCCTTTGTCTCTTCGGAGAAAGCTTGCAGAATGTCCGTCTGCCTGGTGTAGTTGCCATTGGCGTCCTGCAGACCCTGCAGAATCCGCTCCCGCAGAACAAGCACGGAGACTCGGAGCTGGTGCCAGAGGAGCTGTACGGCATGGATGTCTACAATCACATTGACGGAGTAGGACAGCAGCTTCAGGGAGAACTCCGTTTCAAGGAGCGCATGGATTTGCTCCACATGATCTGAAATATCTTCACAAATGTCCTGCAGTAAAGAAAAGCAAAATATATGAAGACTATTTAGCCTTATTCTAGGGACAGGGGTTGGGGGGTGAGTCACTCCTTCACTTGACACCAATTGTCAGGGCCCCCAGGTCAGGTAAACCACATGTTGGATGACTGACTTGCCTTTGTTTTAGATCAGATACATAGTGGCAGGCCGTATTCTTGGGCACTGGCCCTTCAGTGCACGCAGCTAAGTCGATCTTTTTGTAAAACAGAAAGGTGCTACTATTCTTTCCGATTTAATTATTTCACTTTGAAAGTTTAGCCAAGGTGAGAGGTCATCTCACAAATCCACTCTATCCTCTTTATTTACTGTTTGTTTGGGATCCTGGCAAGGGAGCCAACAGCTATTTTCTGGGCTAGTGGTGAGCCCCTCTGAGTGCACAATATTTCAGGATACATGCATCATCCAGATACTGAGCAGGAAGAAAGATGGGCTAGAATGTGTGCTTCATGGGAACTCCCAACCATTCTCAATGAGCCAGAGGGTCGCCTTTGGTGTAAGAGACAATTGCCACATTTTCACAATAACAGGTTTTAATATTTAAATTCATAAGAAATATCTAAATTTCAACTCACACTTTGTAATCAGAATCACTCTTTTCTTAAACCTTTCTATTTGAGTATAGTCGACACACAATGTTACATAAGTTTCAGGCGCACGACATAGCGATTCAACTTCCTAAATGTTATGCTATGCTCACCACCAGTGTAGGTATGATCTGTCACCATACAGTGCTATTACAATATCATTGACTATGTTCCCTATGCTATGCCTTTTATCCCTGTGATACTTATTCATTGCATAACTGGAAGTCTGTATTTCCCACTACCCATCCCCCATTTTACATATCCTCCCTCCCCCACTTCCCTCCAGAAACCATCAATTTGTTCTCTATATTTATAGGTCTGACAGAATTACTCTTAAGAAAGCAAGCCAGAGCGAAATAAGTCAATCAGAGAAAGACATGTATCATATGACCTCACTGATATGAAAACTTCTTAATCTCAGGAAACAAACTGAGGGTTGCTGGAGTGGTGGGTAGGAGGAATGGGGTGGCTGGGTAATAGACACTGGCAGGGTATGTACTATGGTGAGCGCTATGAATTGTGCAAGACTGTTGAATCACAGATCTGTACCTCTGAAACAAATAATGTATTATATGTTAAAAAAAAAAAAGAAAAAGATAGCAGGAGGGGAAGAATGAAGGGGGGTAAATCGGAGGGGGAGATGAACCATGAGAGATGATGGACTCTGAAAAACAAACTGAGGGTTCTAGAGGGGAGGAGGGTGGGGGGATGGGTTAGCCTGGTGATGGGTATTAGAGCACGTTCTGCATGGAGCACTGGGTGTTATATGCAAACAATGAATCATGGAACACTACATCAAAAACTAATGATGTAATGTATGGTGATTAACATAACATAATAATAAAAAAATGAAATAAATAAAAAAAAAAGAAAGCAAGCCAGAAAAAACCCAAGGACAAACAAAGATAAAAATACAGTTTAGTTTTTAAGACCTGGACATTTTAAACAAAAACATTATTAAATCAAAGTTTCAATCTTTTCCACACATACTATTAGGTAGGCAGACTTGGTGTTTGATATGTCACTTGTCCTTACAATTTCCCAAACTTTCATTCTGCTGTCAGAGGCCCCAGCATGAAATGGGTAGCATCAGTGGTAGTATTTACTTGAGCAATTTGAGTCCATTAAGCATCAAAAGGATGTACATGTCAGCTAAAAGTACTCAGTGATTCATTTTTAGTTATGCATCGGTGATCTTTTTTAAACGGGGCTTTTATTTATGATTTTTGTTAAGGCTAAAATTTTAGGATAACATTTGAGGTCTGAGTCCTATCATGAGTATCCAAACAGTCATTCTGTGCTGGAAACATAACCTTTCAATTTTATATAATTCAATTATTTATTTCTAAAGAAAAACTAAAATGGAATCTGTATTTACTGTGTAATAGTAGGCTAAAAAAAATCTCTTGAAGAATGATGGAAAGTTGTGCTGAATTTTTAGTAATAATGTATAATTCCAATAAATGTTCCAGTATTATTTCTTAAAATCCAAGAACTAATTGGTGATAGTTACATAAATTGGTGGTAATAATTTGATATAGATTAAAAGTTTAAAGAGATGTTGGAGTCCTAATTAGGTAAAGTTCTTACAAATGTGGCCCATGAGCACATGCAGTCCAAAAGAGAAGTGGGGCAAAAATCACATCACCTTATTAACCAGTACATGGGAACCACTCACAGCTAGATTAGCCAGTCTCTGCTGCCCTTCCGCACATGACAGCAGGTGTCTACTGCTATCATCAAATATCCACATTGCCTGAGTCTCAATGGATGCCTGCTTGGAGCATCTACTCTATTTGTCCCCTACACCTCTTATTCCTGATACCTCGACCACCATCCCAAAGCAAATGTCCTGTATCTTTTGCCCTTTCAGGATGCTCATTTCTAGGTAGTACTGTGTTACCTTGGGAAACTCTCTTCCTCCCACTGCTGATCTCTTCCAAATTCTCTGTACTTTCCTGGCTAATATTTTGATTCCATTGTAAAACAAACAAACAAACACACTACTTAACTTTTTCATGGAAGAGTACATCCATCTCTGGCTCTTACCCAAACCTGACTCTGTCCAAGGTTCCTGCTTCCCCCACTGCCCTTCCAGTGAAGGCTGTGCATTCTCCTAGCCCTCACCTGAGAGATGGGAAGCAGAAGGCTGATAAGGGAGGGGCAAGCCTCACTGCTTCTTTACCACTTTCCGATCATTTTTCTTTTGCCCTCATACTAACAGCCTTTGTTTTCACTAGGTGCCTGCTGTCTGCTAAGCCTTCCCAACTTCCTTCTTCATGACTAGTCTTCTCTTTCACTCCTCCACACTGAAGACTGCAGTGGCTCAGTTTTCCTCTCCATACCCAGAAGACCATTATCTTAGGTACTTCAATATTCACACTGATGAACCAACCAACACCCTAGCCTCAAATGCCCTTTACTCCACAACCCTTAAGACCTTCATACCTAATCCCCTGGGATAACTCTGCCATAGCTCTACTTTGAACCTTGTCATCACTCCACCTGTGGAACAATATCAGAAAGTCCCCTATGCCACTAACCTCTCTTTGTCTGACTTTTTCACTCCCATTCTCCCAGTACAGGTGCTCTTCAACCCCACTGGGGCCACCAGCCCCATTTTTCTGACATACCAGCCCCCTCCTAGCACAGCCTCTACAATGATCACTTCAACCACTCCCTTGGCAGTGTTCTCCACTTCCTCAAACTCTTGATTTCATAATTTGGATTTGTTAGTATCAATCTCCTGGGTCCCCCTATGATCCTGCAGATGCAGAATACATTATATACCTAGGAGAGGAAAAGGTTTGGGTAACTTTTATGCCACCTGCTCTGAATACCCAAATAGGCATTTCTCAACCACACCATTCCCACCCTCCCATACAATATGTTATATATAATCTTGGCACCATGAAAACTACATGCCATCACTCTTCTTACACATAATTTGGCTCCTCCATGATGAATGTAGGAACTTAGAGCCAGGTCATGGGTCAAGATGGCCAGGCAACTATCCAGGGGCACTAAAGCATCAACAGTGCCAGTTAAGGTTTTCACACCCTCCTCCTAACATATCTGTGAAATATAAATTGGCCCTGTACCTACAGAAGCAGATGGGCCCTAAGGAGAAAGAAACACTGTCCGCACAAGAGCTGACCTCCCTCTATGGAGTATTTTGGCAATGTGCATGTGCAGTATCTGCTGAAATTCTGAAACTAAATAACTTTCTGGAGTCTATACATTTATTTAATTATTTTTATGCCCTCTACTCTGCTACCAGGTGTCTGGTTTGACAAAATTACATGCACACACAAATTGTAGAACAAGACCTGCAGAAACCTGAGTGTCTATAAGGGAGATAAGATCAAGAAAGGGATGAGGATGTTGAAGATTGTATGAGTGACAGCGTGGAACCCTTCCAGCATCAAGGGGAGAGATGGCTTGGTCCACCAGTATATCTTCTATAAAGCAAGTTATTCCTGGAAATTCATCTTGCATAATATTAGCCTGAAATTATCCCATTTCTCCTGTTCATACCTAATTCTGGTCAGTATTCTTATCAATTTCAGCCCTTCTCCCCATTGTTATCTCTACCAGACCTTTCTTTTCTGACCTTCAGATTCCTCTCCTGACTCCCAAGTATGCCTTAACTGGGACAAAGTGATGATGGACAGATCCACCAGTCCAGACTTTTCTCGTTCTTAAAACCCCAAATTCAGTCTATTGCCCTTAAAGGCAGCTCTCATCTCTTGTATGCCATGTCCACAAACAGAGAGCTAGAGGACTCTGGGACTGTGTGGAGGTTGGGGAAGGCAGATTCAGAGAGGGGCAACCACGGATACCAAGACAAACTGTTGTCCTTCAGAAGCCTGGAGTTGGCCCTGTTGTCCTATTCTATTACGAATACATGAAAGCAAATACATCTAACTTCCTATAAATATGGCAACAAAATGCTGTTTCCTATAATTATGAAGATTTCATCATCATCGTCAGAATGTAGCTTCATTCCCAGAGTTTATATTTTGGTATGTGAGTGTTCTCCCCAACTAGAGGGTTGGTTCCTCAGTGCCTCTTCATATAGTTAGTGGCTACCAATAAGTTGGACTCTCAAGAATTCTGATATGGATCTTACTTTAACATACTAACAATGAACAAAAACTTAACTTTTGCAGATAGAATTATTTAGTTTTACTTTTCAATATCATCAGTTGGTATCAATTACTTTAGCTACTTAAAATCTCCCATGATTCTACATGAATTTCATTCATTCCCTTATGTCTTTTTCTCTGAGAAAAGATGTTCTCCAGCAAGCGCATTTAGCTGACTAAATCAACAGACTTCTCAAAGAATAATAAACTTTTAATTTTAAGTTGAGGATAGTTTTTAAATGTTCTTCAAGCAATAACATTTTTTATAGATCCTCAAATTGTCCCTGGTACAACCCATAATTATTAAGGATAGAAGGATAATGTCTTTAGAAATTAGTCACTTCTGTTTTCTCAGTGAATATGTGGAGCACCCACTATGTACTAATCCATGCACTGGGGACACAAAGTTGAATAATGCCAGTGCTTGACCCTGCCATTGTGGAGCCCCCTGCCAGGTAGGAAGGGTCATGTAACCAGAAATCATAATTGGGAAGGTAAGTGTTCAGAGAGAGTACACAAATGAGGAGGCAATGACTGTGCCCATGGAGGCAAACAGGAAAGGAGCAAGAAAGCTTTTCTAAGGAAGTAAAGTTTGGGTCTTGAAGGAGACAACCAGGAGGATGAGGTAGAGAAGAGCATTCCAGGGAGTAGCAGGTGTCAATGTGGTCTCCCTAAATATGGACCTGGGGTTTGGCACTGATTTTCCTTAGTCATGCCCTATTATATACAACCCATAAAGGGAAAAAAATTGATTTCATCAAAATTTAACTGAAATTAAAGATATTTTTAGGGAAAAGATAAGTTACCAGGAAAATATTTGCAAATCACCTATCTAATAAAGGATTTATATCCAGAATATCATAGCTCCCTCTGATCTATGGGAGATATGTTCCAAGAACCCCAATGGATGCTTAAAACAACAGATAGTACCAAACTCTATATATATATATATATTATGCTTTTTCCTATACATACATTCCTTTGATAGAGTTTAATTTATAAATTAGGCACAGTAAGAAATTAACGACAATAATAAAATAGAACAATTTTAAACAACATGCTGTAATAAAAGTTATATGAATATGGTCTCTCTCTTTCTCAAAATATCTTACTGTATGGCTCTCACCCTTCTTCCTCCTATGATGTGAGATGAAAAGACACCCAGGTGATGAGATGAAGTGAGGTGAATGACATAGGCAGTGTGATGTAGTGTCAGGCTACTACTGACCTCTTGACGATACATCAGAAGGAGGATCATCTGCTTCCAGACTGCAAATGATCACAGATAAGGAGGAACTACTGTATATAAAGAATTTTCAAAACTCAACAGTAAGAAAACAACTAATCTAATTATATAATGGGCAAAACACTTAAACACTTTACCTAAATGGGTATAATGATGGTAAAAGAGCACATGAAAAAACTTTCAGCCTCATTAGCCACTAGAGAAATGCAAATTACAACCACAATGAGATACCTGTATATACCTATTAAAATGGCTAGAATAAAAAATTTGCAATAATACCAAGTGCTGAGTAGTTCCAGAACAACTGGAACTCTCCTACCCTGCTAGTGGAATGCAAAATGGTATAGTCACTCTGGAAAACAGTTTAGCAGTTTCTTATGAAGTTAGAGATACACTACCATAGGGCCCAGCAATCCCACTCCTGAGTGTTTACCTTAGAGAATTAAAAGCTTAGGCACATTCACAAATGAAAAGAAGCTACTCATAATCACCAAAACCTAAATGCCCTTCAGTGAGTAAATGGATAAACAGACTATAGTACATCTACATAATACACAACAAATGGGGGGAAAATCTACCGATACCTGTCACAATTTGTCGAATCTCAAAGGCATTATGCTAAGTGAAAGAAGCCAGGCTCAAAAGGTTAAATACTATATAATTCCACTTATATGACATTCTCAAAAGAAAACTATAGTGATGAACAATAGATCAGTAGTTGACAAGCACTGGGGTAGGGAGGGCATAACTATAGACTGATAGCACAAGGGAGGTTTTTTGGGGTGATGGAATTGTTCTGTATCCTGAGTGTGGAGACAGACAAATCCACATATGGGTTAAAATTTGTAGCACTGTACACCAAAGAAGAAAGTCAATTTTTCTGGATGATAATTTTAAAGATAAAAGAAAACCAGTTTATAGTCTTTTGGTAAAATGCATATAAAAATTAGTTTTGGGGGGCGCCTGGGTGGCTCAGTTGTTAAGCGTCTGCCTTCCGCTCTGGTCATGATCTCAGGGTCCTGGGATTAAGCCCCACATCAGGCTCCCTGCTCAGTGGGAAGCCTGCTTCTCCCTCTCCCTCTCCCCCTGCTTGTGTTCCCTCTCTCGCTGTCTCTCTCTCTCTGTGTGTCAAATAAATAAGTAAAATCTTTTAAAAAATTAGTTTTGGGTCACATATTCCCCTCAGATTCTTGGAAATTAACAAGAGCATAGTCATAAGGTCATGGCACTACTACCATTATCCCTGATGCGACAACTTCCACATTATTTTCTGGCAAGTATAAAAGAAAATGAGGGTAATTTTGAGTCCATCTCAAAGTGAATTAAAGCAAAGGGCAGTGGTTAACATATCTTCAAAGTTGCATAAGATTTTTCCTTAGACATTACTGTGTTCATGTGGGAAAGTATATCTTGTCCATTTTGCTTAATTCACATCCAGCACAGTAGCCTCTGTGGCTTCACAATCACTCACAGCATAAAATGCACCAAAAACATTATGTTGCCAACTGCCCACTTCGCTCAACCTTTCTGATACACTGTGGCCTCAAAACTGCAGCTGCTGCCGCCTATCTTTGAAACAGGAATCTTCTATGGTTACTGAGGCTGCTCATACAAACACTGACTGACCTGAGACTGTTTACAAATAAACTCTAGCTGGTTGGGCATTTTTCTTTTAATTTAGTTGTGTTTATGTGAGAGAGGTGACTTTTCTTTTTTTCTTTTTTTTTTTTTGTAGGATTGTTGTATATTTTCCAGTTGTAACTTATTTTTTCTCCACAGATACAGTGCTTTTATGTATTTAACCAGTATGTTCAGTTTTCACCAGCATGTGATAGGGATGAGGGCACCCTTCCTGTGAGTGCTCTAATGCTTCAGTTCCTGCAACTTGTCCCTTGGGAGAGGATCTATTTGCTGTCTCATCATAAGGCCACCTTGCCCATGCCCATTCTCAACCATTCTCAAAACATCTGGAAGGTTTTCTTGTGAAATGACAAGTATCCATGGATCAACATCCTTCCAAAGTGGCCCAAACTGCCAATCTCCAGGCTGTGCGTATTTGGAGGGAAGCCCACTCTTCCTGCAACTTCCTCACCTGGGTACTAAAGCAATACTTGGCACCTCAGTTTCATGAAGTCCCATAAATACAGTCCTTCCCCTTCTCTCTGTTTCTTGCTTCCCCATATGCAATCCCCAAATGAGAAAACACAGAAAATCCCCCCGATACCTACAAGTTGCTTCTCCATGGGAAAAAAACAAAAACAAAAACAAAAACCCAGTAACTGGCAGGCATTTCTCCATTCATCTAAAACCCCAAATAATGTTTCTTTTTTTCTTCTCCTAAAAATAATTTTAATGTTTCTCTCAAAACATTCCTGACTTATATTTGTGTAACTGCAGGACACATTCAAATGGTTTTTCTAAGAAACTATGAATTAAAGCCTGCTTTTTAAAGGACAGTCAGGCCTCCTTTACTTCCATTGTTTCCCTATCACAGTTTCAAAAATCTCAAACCCTTAGCTTAACCAGGGCACACCATTATATTTAGAAAAATATAAATAACATTTACAAAAAGTTGTCATGATCTAAAGTCGGTAAGAAGAGAACTAAATTTTCTGTACATATTTAAAGTCTTAATATAAAACACCATATCATCATGACTGTTCATTTTGTTTACTAGGAATTTTAGAAATAAATGATTAAAGTATCCTTTACCCATATGCTCACCATATGTGTGTGTGTTCACTAGAAAAAGCTGAGAAGAAATTCTTACCTAATACATGGACTTTATATTTTAAAATACAGATCAAGGGAACATCACAGTTACTTAGTTAAAAAACCTCACAAGTGAGCCATTTGAACTAAAACTTGCAACTTTATGTAAAAACTTCCTACTGCAGAGTCATCTTCAGTTGATGTTCAAAACTGTACTTTCTCCAAAAGACACACAGATGTTCCTATGACAAGGCATTTTATTTCCCCCAGATTACACTGCTCCCTCATTTTTTTCCTTCCTTGAGAAAATATACTGTCCTAATGGTCCTAATTGCTTCTTTGTCATATTGAAAATGACCGTAATGGGAGGTTAGGAGGGATGCTGAGACTTTCTTTGATCATCACAGTACATACCTCTCTCCAAAGTTTTAAGAACTCTATGGTTACAAATAGTGGTTATCGTTTTAATTGCTAAAATCTGGAAAGTGTGAGGACTGAAATGAGATTATTTATGTGCAAATGATTTTGCTGTTATCATTAGCTATAACTCATCCATTTCCCTGACCAGACTCATCCACCTGTGTGGATGCAGGAAACTTGCCTTAATTGTCTCTGTATCTATAATGCCACACTGCTAGGATACTGCCACACATTTGGTCAGTGTTCAAAGGATGTTTGTAGAATTAGACTCAATTAAATAAAATACTGTTTTTCACAAATCAAATTGAAATCTCTATAAAGCAAGTACTAGTCTAGGTTCCTTCCTTAAGTGCATCTACACCAATTGGCACTCATTTGGCAAAAGAAAGCAGCTGACATTGGATGCCAATTGTTCTGATTAGTAGAGCTGCTGAAAAATCATGTAGGTTTGGGAAAGAAGAGAGGGTTATAGAAAGGAGAGGATGAAGATGCTAAATACAGACTTGGAAGCCTTCACACTTCCACTTTCACACTCTCAAAGTCTACTTTGCCTTCGAGTGAGAAAGGACCAGCAGAAAGTTCTGTCTGGCCATACCTACCCATATCCAAATCTAGACTGTTCTTCTTCTCATGATTTGAATTTTCTTGTTGTTGTTGTTAGAACTGTTGCTTAAAAACTTCAGAGGATTCATTGATTGAAATATCACATTAAATTCCTAATCCCAGGCTCTCTCTTATATGAGAGGGAAAAAATTCTGAGTGAAAACGATGAGAAAAAAATTGACAATTGCTATTGCACATTAGAGAAAATGGGTTTTTTGTTTGTAAAGATTTATTTATTTGAGAGAGAGAGAGAGAGAGTGCAAGCGGGGTAGGGGCAGAGGGAAAGAATCTCAAGCAGATTCCCTGCTGAGTGCAGAGCCCAACGCGGGACTTGATTTCATGACTCTGGGAACATGACCCTGAGATTATGACTTGAGCTGAAATCAAGAGTCGGTCACTTAAGTGACTGAGCCACCCAGGCACCTCAGAGAAAACTGTTTTCTAACTGGGCTATTTGCTTAGACACACTCACACACAGTGCTCTACATGGCTCAGCTAGATAAAGGTTCAACATCTAAGTGTATTCACTAACAAAAATCACAGCTATGGTATTGACTCTAAACTGCCCATTTGGAAATTGCTTAGAAGATCTATACTTCCCACATCTTTATAGAAGTAATTTCAGGTAGGGGTGCCTGGGTGGCTCAGTCGTTAAACATCTGTCTTCAGGTCAGCTGATCCCATGGTCCTGGGATGGAGCGCTGCATCAGGCTCCCTGTTCTGCAGGAAGCCTGCTTCTCCCTCTCCCACTCCCCCTGCTTGTGTTCCCCCTCTTGCTGTGTCTCTCTCTGTCAAATAAATAAATAAATAAATAATCTTAATTAAAAAAAAAAAAGAAGTGATTTCAGGTAGAAATGGACTGAAAAGTCAGTGGTGGTTCTTACAGTGTAGTGTGCTTGTTAATCGTGTAGATTCTGGGGCTGCTCCTTTGAAGAGAGATGGGACCAAGAGATCTTCACTTTCTTAAGCACATAGTGGCCATGATGCCAGTGTTCTCGGCACCACACGCTGAAAAACACTGAGCCACATATGGATCATCTGGCTAGGCTGACTCTGTGCAGAACTATAAAAAAATAAACCTCCCAGCACCTTGAAAGGTAGCCCACTTCTGACATTATCCAGATGTATCTACGGCAGAACTTATATTCTTTTTGCCCCAGGATATGATTTTCCACAACTTTATTTACCCACTGCTGACCACACTGTGCTAATCTTGAGGACAGAGTTAGGTTTGTGGACTTAACATGCTTTTTTTCCCCTGTTTTTTTTACACTTATATTATAGAATGAAACAGATATGGGAAATCACACAAAAATATATAGCTTACTAAATTATTATAAGACAAACATCCTTGTAACAAATATCTGGATCAAAAATTTTCCAGCCATACGCCCCCCCTTCCCATCATAAAACCCTCTTTCCCTGCAAAAGTAACCACTATCCTGACTTGCATAGCAATCACTTTCTTGCATCTCTTTCTGGTTTTATTACCCAAGTATGCACTCTTGGATACTACAACTTCCTTTTGCCCAGTTTTTCATTTGCTATGACCTTTAAGTCTTTTTAGATCTACAGATTCCATCTATATTCCTTTTTCATATAATTTATCTGTTGAAGATCCTGGGGCATTATATCTGCAGAGTTTCCCATAATTGGGATTTGTTGATTGCAGTCACCATGTTGGTTCCTCTGTCCTCTTTACTTCCTACAAACTGGCAGTTGAATCTTGAGGTCTTATTAGTTTCAGGTTCAATTTCTTTAAGTACTATTGTGTTCTTTCAGCAAGAAGCTTTTACCTTTGGTTTTGTTCTTTTTTGATAGTTGATGATATCCACTGTTCTGGTAGTTGGTGCTCTGTGCCTAAGTCTATTAATGCATTGGAGATTGCAGAATGATGATATTATATCATTTTGTTTTCATTTAATAGCTGGAATAACTTTATTAGAAGATGCTTCCCTTTATCAACTATTTATTTACAGTGATACGATTCACAAAGGAAAGTCAAGATAAATGCTTGATTCTTAACCCAGTTTTCAAGATAACGAATTGCTCTTCTGTCAAATCAGAAGGTAAGCAACCATTTGGTTTACTTAATATCAAATACTCATTGACTTAGACATATGTGATGAGTTTTGATTCATTATAATGCTTAATCTTATTGAACCTCAGACTGTCCATCATTAGCCGGTGGGATCCCCTTCAATTTGACTTCAAGTTGATTATTCTAGTTGTTTTTGAGAGCTTCCTCACTCATCCTGTATATTTCCAGACTTAAAATTCGGCATTCTTCTAAAAAGCCTTGGTTTCCTTTAGTGGGAAGAGTTTTTTTTTCAGACTACCATCTGGGTAATAAGGATGCTCATTACTACTGGATTAGTCATTGTAGGTTTTTTTAATTAACAGAGACAGAAAATATTAATATTTAAAAATAAAACAACTTGTGAGATCATAATGGTATTTCCAATTCAAATTCATGACTACAGTGGTTTTATCTAATATCTTCTATACTACATCAGTTTCTCCTTTCTTCCGCACCAAGAATCCTGGTTCTCAAGAACCAGTGGGGATAGAATTAGAAGACCCCATAATTACTCATTTGTTTTATCTCCTATCACACATAGGATAGTTTCAGGATAATAATACTAATACTATCCTAATACTACTATTAATACTGGCCCTGAAACAAATGACTAGGTCAGGCATTTATGAAGATACCTGTCCAAAGGTATTTGTTACTGTAGAAGAGAGCAGGGTTACCTTTGGTTTGTCTTTAACTATTCTTTGAGAGAAGGGAAAATATACCCTAGTCTCACATTCACCACAGTTCACATTATATAGATGAAACGTCTGAGGGTTTTCTAAGTTCCTTTATCATCTTCAAGGTCTTCTAAAGGGGAAAAAAAGCCCCAATAAAAATATGACTAATAACCACACGACCACTGGTTCTCTGGGGAAGGAAAAATGTTTTGGTTTTAGAAGGCATTCCTTGAGAGCCTTCTTGCCTTGGCAGACCCTTCTAGTCTATCCAGTCTCTGCAGACCATCAGAGAATACGCATAAGACAAAAATCAGTGAAGGAAGTAATCAACAACACACCAAAGAAACTGCACCATTACATGCACTCTAGTACTAAGCATGCCAGGTTATGTACTCTTTTTTTCTTTCCAGTATAACAACTACAGGGCATAGGGTGATTCCTACTCATTATTAGTTTAAAGCTATCCAGTGATAATAGGTCTTCTCTTTAAGCAATGGGCTGTGAGGCTCTTTTTACTTACCATCTCACATGGCCAAAGTTGTACAATTTATGGATTTGCTTTGTTTGTTCAGTGGTCTATATGTCATTTCTGTCTATTTCTATAAGATCTGTCTTCCTTAGGAAATTCCTATGTGTCAAGAGCTTCATTTGTCTATTTGCTTTCTAGAGTACAGCACCACATGCAAATAGATTCTTAATACATGCTGATATTAGTGATATTGAATTCACAAACCATAAAATAGAAGCTTGAAGATGATCATGAGAAAGAATAAATGAATCACAAGATGTATCTAGATCATTTTGTAGCAAGCTGAGTGTCAGAAAGTCTGAGTTCTTGGTCCTGGTGTGTCCTGACTTCCTGTGTCCCAGTAGATCACTGAGTCTCAGCTTCCTTATCTATAAAGACAGTGCTGGATGGATGAACTCTACTTTCAAGCTCCAAGATTTTCTTTTGTTTTCTTTCTCTTTTATTTTGTGTACCCCTCCCACAATGCAGAGTCTGAGCTTTAGTTACCCAGAAACTTCTGTGTATCTCTGAAAATTCTGGTAAAATGACTGCTATTTCCTAAGAGTAGCAGAATGAGCACTAGATTGGGAATCAGGATACCTGAGTCCCACTCCTGCGGACAGTGGGAGGTATCTCTACAGCTCTTACCAGTGACCCTGCCACAGGTTCTGAAATAACAGTGCAGATCCACATACCAGGCAGAGGAGGAAAGATCTATGGTTTGTTCATAATGAGGGCCAAGACCTCCACCTTCACTCCAGGGTTAATGTCCTGAGGACCCCTTTGGTTGTGTTGTCCTTAGTCACCATAGTAGGCTCAGGCTATTACTCTTCCCCATCCTGTGTCCCTCCCACCCCAACCCTGCCTCTGGCAAACACCACACACACACACACACACACACACACACACACACACACACACACACACACTCCCTTGAGGCTCATTTCCATCTGTCTAAACCACCATTACTCTCTCTTCATTTCAGTCATTTAATATTTCATTTTCTAAAAAATCTATCAATACCTTTTAGCAACCTAGATTTGATTACCTGAGGTGGGAATTTTCTATTAACTCTCTTGAAATCATTAAGCATTTCAAGTTATAAGTGATCTTATAGGTTCATTTATAAATGCTTTCTCTTCACCTATTCATAAGTACTCTTTATACTGGGATTAAAAGGTGAAGGCAATGAAAGCCCTATTTGGGATTTCATTGCTGACTCATGATGTGACCTTGAGCTGGTCAACCTCTTTCTTAGATGCACTCTTTATATATTTAGATCACTAAGACCATGGCACAGCTTCTAAGGATGCGTTTCTATGTCTTCCTCCCCCATATAAATATCCACAGCAGCTACCTTGGCCGTTGATTTGTATTTAAACTCCCACAACATGACTATTGGGAGCTAACATTATAGACACAAGTTTTTAGATCTCACATTTGAGAGTCTAGAATAGGAAACGAAACCTTATAGGATCAGAGTCCTGTGAAGAACTAATTTTAGGGGCCATGAGTAAGATCCTGCAAATGAGGTAAAATAAATCCAAATTCTAAAGCACCAATGCTATCCTTTCATGTAGGGCAGATGGTAATGCAAGTCATCAATTAACCTCCTGGATAGCTCCCATTGCCTCCCATTGACCCAGTAATTTCATTCCTAGGAATCTCTCCTAAGGCAAGAATGGATTTACCTATTGAAATGTTATCACAGAGTTGCTGATAATGATGAAAAATTCTACCAACCAAAAAAAAAATCAAAAGAAAGGAGATCGGTTTTTGAATCACTGTACTGTACACCTGAAACTAATATAACATTGTATGTTCATTATACTTGAATTTAAAAAAAAAGGCAATTAGTTTAACACGATGTGATGTTTCATAGAATGAAAAAGTACACAGATGCCAAAAATGACATTGCACAATATATTTCTTAGCATCGGATGTTCAAGACACATTGTTAACTGAGAAAAATAAGTTATAAAAGAGTTCTATAAGAAATGATAGCTATGTACACTCAGAGAGAAAGAACTAAAAAAGATGTCAAAGCTGTTGATAGTATTTTCTGTAGGTGGCAGCATTACAAATGATTCTTAATGTACTGTTTGCCTGTATGTTTTATATTTTCTCTACTATAGATTCATTTCTTTTGTATAAAAGAAAAAAAGTAGAAGTGAAACAACAACAGTGTCCGTAGCAAAACAACATTCAAGGAGTACAGGCAAACTATGCAAAGTAATATGAAGTACAATATCAAGGTGACTGAAGAAGATCAATGTCAAAGGAACAGGATCCTCAGACTCCCAGTATTCTTTTTGTGTAGAGAAACCTTCACTTCATCCATACCCATCATTCTCTTAGGTACTAACATTAATCACTGTTATTAAGACTTTTAACTCTATTTTTGCTTGATTACTTTTTTTAAGCTTAGCAGACTTGAAATAAAAACATGGGTGAGGGAAAGACATTCAACATGAAATGAGTGGGAACATAAATTACTCATCATCTCTTCCTCTTAATTTGATTGATTTGTCCCAGAGTATGGCTGGATAGACCATAAACCCTCTTCTACATTTTCATATAAACCCACAAGCAGGGGATGTTTCTGAAGACAAATTCTACCAATTGATAAAGTAAGATCTTGTTTATCTCCAGGAGTGACCCCCATTCCCTAGGACTCAGAATCTTCCACTTTCAAGCTACTCCAGCCTATGAGTAATTACCAGAGAAGTGAAGACATTTAAAGGGAATTCAGTGCTCCCTTGGGGGCATACTTTATGTAAATAAGTAAAAGTTCAGTCCTTCACAAATGCTAGGAATTATTGAAATAAATAATTCTTGCTAATTGATTTATATAAATGTTTACCTCCATCAACCCAAATAATTTGTCTTGGTGGATTTGTTTTGTTCCTATGCTCATCCCTTCATCCACAGAATCAAAAAGAGCAAAATGTATACACATCTAACACATTTATGGGAAATTTAATGCTGAGCATCAAAGCCCAAATTAAAACACAAAATTCAGCTTATATCTTAGTTTAAAAAATCCATTTTGGTATTTCGCCTGCTCCATGCTTGACTGACTCTCCATATTAGAACCCCTCTTCAGCAAGCACCAGACATACAAAGCGAGACAAAAGTTATTGAATTCCAATAATGTGGTTTTAAATCTACTCTCATTGCCCTTTTCCAGAGGCCCCTTTGGGAAATAAAAATGGATCAAAATAACATATCTGACCACCAAGTGCAGCAACCATCCATTATTAATGTCCCAATGACACATCAAAATGGAGGACGAAGGATCCATTCACACAGTCCTATAACACCAACTCAGCCTCCTCAAAGGACTTTACACTGGAAATCAGCAACCAGCTAAGAAATAAATTTGATTTCAATGCACTTTCCAAACATCCAGATTAATTTTACCTATAAAATCATTTTTAACTTCATTGCTTACTTGGATTGACTATAAACTTAGTGAGGAAGAACTTTCTGATTACACACACAGAATTCTATTCATACCTAACAATGAGCAGGGTTTCAGAAAGCACACAAATGGAAAAGCAGGACAATAAATGAGCTCAGAGCAAGCACAAATATCAACTGAACCTCAGGTCATTCCTTTCAACATTTAATCCATGATTAATAATCTCCTGCCTATAGTATCCTAAGTTTTATGCTCCTCTACCCCAATTAAACTGTAGGCAGAAACCATCTTATGAATGTCTAGTGAAAAATCAGATGTGTACAAGTTAAGTTAATAATGAATAATAAAATTAAAGAAACAAAACAAAGGGGCAAATGAGCTGGTGATATAGAAAATATGAATAAGAAAAGACTACAAGAGAGATTTACAAGGATAACATAATTTATATTGTTTCTTTATGATTTAGACCTTATCTACTTTCTAAAAAAAGGAGAAATTGAGGGTGGCTTACAAATAATAAGGCATACTATTAAAGGTAAACAAAAAAAAGCAGGAGGGAGAAAGATGAACAAGACACTTAGAATTAGATAGTTGCTGCACTTAAGCATTCAGTTAAGCGCTATGGAAGGAGGAGAAAAATGCATGGCCATAAGTGGATGGCTGAAGAAAAAGACCTGCTGTGGGAAATGAGAGACATAAAGGAATTATCAATAGTTAATACATGAGAGTAACAGTAGATGATTTTTGTAAGTAGAGTGAACTAAGACCTGGAACACCCAAACTAGGAAGATCTTGCTTCTTGAGAATTGCATCATGACATTAAATGAAAATAAATCAGACTTTGAGCATGGCAGGCAAAAGCAATTGAGAGAGCCTGGTGCAGAGACACCCAGGCTGGAAAGGGCTGAATTCAAATCGGAGAGGGAACACTGACAAGGAAATTCCTAAGGAAATTTAGCTCTGGAACTAGTGAAAAGTGGACTCTAATTAAACTTTACCCTTTTTGCTTGTCCACTTACACTACACAGAGGATCTGTGTTCCAGGACTGCTCATACAATTGTCAGGAAGGTTCTCACACTCCAAGCAGAGGGTTGAAGGTATGTGTAGGATGATATGGTCCAGAGGGACCTCTTTTCCTCCTTTCTCCCTCAGGTTGGTGCAAAGGTCAAGACCATCAGCGACCCTGAGGAGTCTTCAGCATCAAAATGACCCTGGCAGTTCATCACAGAGCAACAAAGAGTGAGGACTTGATTGGCTAGCTTGACTCTAGTGGTTTCCCTCAGCCAGAGCCGACATGAAAAAATAAATGGATGCTTCTTTGAAATGGACATTCTGTCATTATATGTTCAGGGACTTGAGGCCATCTTGACAATTGGAAAAAGCAGTTAAGCACCTAGTTATAATAGCATTCATTTGCTATAGAAAGAATAGACCTATTTAATGGAAAATATTGGTACGGACATAGCTTCAGATCTATAAATAGGCTATATAAGTGATAGAACAAAGGCTGAAAACAACTATGTGAGTAGAAAGCAAAATAAGTGCACAAAAAGTACACCAGAACATCTCTGGGGAATAGGTTTGCCGATAATTTTTTCTTCATATATGTACCCATATGTTTATTTATCTATTACAATTTATTATAAGGAACAGGAAATACTTTTTCAAAAAATAATAATTTGGTGGTTTTCTGCTGGCTTGTTTGTTCTTTGGCATATACACAAAGAATTTGCCTTTTAAAAAGAGGAGGCAGTGATTAGTGCATTCTAGCAGAAAGACACAGTTAGGACTAACCATGGGAGAAGAGCTGTTCGGAAAGAGGGAGAAATAACACAAAGACTTTTGTCTATGGGCCCTGGAACCTAAGTAACTAGCTCCAGATCCTCGTTTAGGTGCTCTGCCCACAAAGATCTTACAGCCAAATCCTCACCCACGGACTCACCCCAAAACTTCCTTTAAATGTAGCCAGAATACATTTTGTTTTTCAAACTGTGGGAGGTCAGCTGCACTGCGGGGCAGTTGCCAGTGTTTATGGAATGACAGAGATTTCCGGGAGAGGCAACTTCAACGGGAATAAAGGAGTGTCAAGTAACATACAGCAAATGTAAATCGACACCAGACTGGAATGACCAGCCCTCAGAAGGACTATAAAAAGCCAGCAGAGTGGCAAGTCTCATCAGCAGGACTCTGTTTGCCTTGGAGCAGACTGTGTCTGGGAGTTCTGACCACTCTGGTTGCCAGCCAGCAGGCAGTGCCCTGATCTACCCTAAGCAGGAGGCTGGTGTCCCAGAACCACCTCCCTCTTGGGTAAACACCTGGAGGAAACATTGGCCAGGACAGTGTCATGTGTAACTGTGCAACCTCCACTTCGCTTGCATAGCCACTGGGGAATTTTTTAAACCTCATTTAGAAACTAGTTCTCAACAAGAGGTAGTATGAGCAGTTCATTGCAAAAAAGTTAGAAAAGACAAAAAATTAACCACAGGCGTCTATGGCCATACCACCCTGAACATATCCTGATCTCTTAGAAAAGACAAAAAATTAATCAGGGACCATGTCTGTATTATTATCCCAAAAGCCCAAAACATTGCTTCATACATAGTATGATAAATAATCCATAAATAATCACTGAATAAAGAGTAATTAAATAAATCACCAATAATCCTACTCTTTATACAAGGTGACAGAGAGCTTTCTATTTCATATTCTATATTTGTGTTGTTTTTCCCTCGACAGCATATCATTGATACTCTTTCATATTAATAAATATGTTTCACAATTCTTTATAGCTGCATAGTATTCCATTTTATCAAAATACAATTAGAAAAAAATACTGTATTTTTTAAACCAATATTCTGTAGCTGGATGTTTGGCCTTGGAGTAAACATTACTCTCTTCAAGGCACAAATACCCTATTGGTCAACTGTGAAATTCTGCTGATTTTTCCTTTTGTTAGAACACTAAGAATAAAGAATAGAGACCTTTTCTGTCTTACTTGTCACTGGATCCCCAGAACCTAGTACAGTTTTTTATTACCAATAAAGAATGAATGAATAATGACTCTTGCCTTTCCCCTTCTTTTGATTCCTATTTCAAATACCCTGCTCCCATCTGAACTATCGGCGTAGCCTCTGAGCTGGTTTCCTTCCTCCAGAATGTCTAACTGCCTTTCCCAAGGCAATCATCCCTTGCTGAATTTTATACTAATAAATGCCCCTTTAATTATGTGATAAATTTCCCCTTTTGTTACGTGATTCCCTTCAGAACAACCTTAAAGGCTCTGCAATGTTGGGATAAATTCCAAAGTCCTTTTTTTTTTTAAGATTTATTTACTTATTTTAGAGAGAGAGAGAGCAGGGGGAGAGGGAGAAAGTCTTAAGCAGACTCAGTGCTGAGCACAGAACCCAACATGGGGCTTGATCCCATGACCCTGAGATCACAACCTGAGCTGAAACCAAGAGTTGGAAGCTCAACCAACTGTGCCACCCAGGTGCCCCCCAAAAAGTCTTTATTCTAGTTCATCAAGGACAACCATAAAAGAATCCTGGGACTTTCAAATAGGAAGCTGCCTTAGAGAGTTTTCAGTCTGAAATCACCATTTCACATTTGAGGTCATTGAAGCTTCGAAGGTTGCGTGACTTGCTAAGGACACATAGCTAGCGGGTGGCAGAGCCCAGATCTCTGGCCTATGGGCCATGGCCTTTCCTTCAGGCCGTACCAGCTAGCTCCCAGTCTTCCTTGCCTGTTTCATCTCCCATCCAGATTGACAGGAGACAGTGTCAGGCTCTCCCTAAAATAAGCCCGACTCATTCTGGCTCTTGTCTTTTGCTCACAGCATTACTGTTGCCTAAACTGTCCTTCTGTCCTGCCTCTGCATGCAATAGAATTTTTTTCAAGGCCCCATTCAAGCCCTGCCTCCTCTACAATGCCTTGCACCAGCCAAGCTGAATTATTTGTCCTCTGATCTCCAACAGCATTTGCCTGCCCCACTCATTCCAGCACTTGATTATACATTGCCTTGCAATGGTACATATTTCACAGCTGAGCGAAATAGCTTGCCGCATGTGTGAGAAGGAAGAGAAGGGGAGAAATGGAAAAAACACTACAGTGTGCTGAGCCAGCCAATTACATTCTGATACTGGAACACACCACTTAATGAGCACCACCATCCAGGCGTTGCATCTTGATGTTTTCTTTAACCTTTTCTTGTCTTAAATGTAGACCTTAATTTGAGGCCAGTGTTTCTGGTTTGCTATTTTTAAAGCCTTCCACCTTAAAAGCAAGGCCTTTGAGGGGAAGGACTGCACTTTACTTATTTTAGTATTCCTACAAGACTACACATTTTTGAACAAGTCTGGTTAGTTTTCTATAAATAATTCTACAAATGCCTGAGGTTTGCCCTGCTGTCATCCCCTAAATGACTGATACTGTTGACAAATAACAAGCAATTGTTGAATCAACAGACAATACTGACCAAGCTAGAAAGATGATTAAGAATTTTACTTAATAACTTTGCCAAAAAACAAACAAAAATCCTCTAATACAGTGAATTTACCTTATGATAGCCCCCAAGGTCTCTTCCTATTCCCCAACTCTGGAGAAACACTGCTTTTTAGTCATATGACTAAATATTTTTTTATTTTTCTTAAGGTCTTCCTAAGAAGGGTGTGTGTGTGTGTGTATGTGTGTGTGTGATTACATATGCACACACAGAGGGAATTTCTTTAAGGTAAAATAACTACAGTGAGATCTACATATGAAAGACAGTTGGAAATGCCATAAAACTGTTATTTTGTTACATTGACACATAGGTTTGGGTTTGAATGTATGTATTTCTGAATCAGGGGCTGGGTAATTGGTAGATTTGCAAATGCATTGATGCATGAATAGAGCATCTCTGCCTACTGGCCAGCAAGTCAACATGTGTCTAGATACATACATATGCTCACAAAATCAAGGCCAGATTTATAGCCACGGCATGACTGAGATTTGGCCTGGAGGGATACACTTTATGTGGAAATGGTAGGGGCCTATCTCTCCATAATGGAACATTTACCATAGTCTTTGTAGTCCCTTTTTATTTTCAATTTCTACACCATGGCAGAACAAAAAGAACTATGACTTTTGTTTTGCACTCTACAGAGCTGATTCAAAGTTCTTAGGATGGTTCTATTAAGTTTCTGACAGTTATAGTCCCTTCTGTTCACCAAATTTCTAGAATTCCATTTTAGGAACTGCTTGTAGGTCGTTAACAAGTTGCATAATAAAATGAATATCATATCTTCACATTTATTTCTTATTTTTGGCCAAAGATTAACACCCAGTTTGATAACCCTGCTTACTTACCAAATACTTAGGCCTAAATAATATTTGCCTGTTTTCAAAGATGATTTTTACCTATGTAATGTCTGAAAATTAAGGCATAAATGGGACTTTCAAAGAGTATGAAGAAGTCTCTGGAGATTTCAAAAATCAATTTTTAAACTACTGTGTATATTGTTGGACTCTGATTATGAAAAGGAGTATATTTGTTACAAATACCTTATGACTGATCAATGGAAAAATTCATATTTATACATCTCATAAACAAGATATACATATACATTATGCATGTAACATAATGCCTTATATATAATACTCAATAAATATACTTTTTCTCTAATCATTCATAAAGACAGGATCAATATTATTGATTTTTCTTTTTGCCTCAGGCTCTAATACGGCTTGATACAGCACTGTTATTGATTCTCTCTTTATTTAAAATTTTGATAGTTTGTTCACCATGGATTTGTCTGCTTTAATTTTAGTTTTTAAAACTACTACATTAAAGGACACCTGGGTGGCTCAGTTGGTTAAGCATCTGTCTTCGGCTCAGGTCATGATCCTAGAGTCCTGGGATCAGTCAAGCCCCACATCATGTTCCCTGCTCAGCAGGGAGTCTGCTTCTCCCTCTCCCTCTGTCCCTCCCCACGGCACATGCTCGCTTTCTCGCTTGCTCTCTTTCTCAAATAAGTAAATAAAATCTTTTACGAAAATACTACATTAAAATATTATTTTTTTGATTACTAAATTTTTTGTCACCCTCTTAAACTTTGTTCCTGAGGCAAGTTCTCACTTGCTTCAACCTAATCTCAGCCTGCTTTGGCTAATCCACTCGTGTGAGAAAGATCAGAGATGTGAAGCAAAACCTCCCATGCTAAGTCAGGCCACCACCAGCCAATCGACAGACATGTGAGATAAATAAATGCTTACTGCTATATGCCACTGAATTGTGGAGTGGATGTTATGCAGCAAGAGTTAACTGATAGAACAGTAACAAATATAAGTCCATACAAATTAAGTATTGGGGGATAGTGGAATGTAAGAGCTATGACTATGTTATTCAGATTTTGCTGTTTTTCTGGAAAAATTAATTATAGTAGATTATAGTATTGATCTCTAATAATCAATCCTCCTCTCTTTAAAAAGATTACACTTCCTCATCCCACTGATATCAGGCTTGGCCACATGACTTGCTTTGGCCAATGAAATGTGAGCCAAAATAAAGCAGCTGGAATTTTAAGAGCTATGGAGTGGCTCTGTCATCACTCTTTCCTTTTTGACTTCAGGAGACCAGTATCTCCCAGATGGAGATTCTCCTTCAGCCTGGTCCCAGATGACAGACATCGAGCAGAGCTAAGTGTTGGCCTGTGATAGGCATGTAATGTGAGCAACAAATGTACCTTGTTGTAGGCCAGGATGATCTACAAGTTGTTAGTTGCCACAAAATAACTTAGTGAAAGCCAAATGCACCAGAAAAGTAACTATTGGGAGGGAAAAAGTAAGCCTACCACTCCTCAAAGATGATAGGACTGTGTGCTTAAAATCTCCAACAAATAAGAAAATTTAATCAGATAGTAGAGTAAAATTAATACCTAGAAGTCAATACTTCACATATGTACAAATAATAAGCTCTTGGGAGCTTTAACTGAAGATTCCATTAACGATAGAACAACAACAAAGATAAAGTACCTTGGAATAAACCTAAGAGAAACGCAGGAAACCTAAAGGAAGAAAACTTTAAAATACTACTGAAAATGTTTTTTTAAAAATGAACAAATATGATAACAAAGGATGTTCTTGAATAGGAAGACTCCACACCACTAAAATAGCAACCTTCCCTAAGTTATTTTACAAAGGTAATGCAATTCCTAATACAAATAACAAGTTTTTATTGGGAAAGGTGGGGGGAGGGAGAAAGGGGATGGAAGTCTAATTCTAATATATAAATGGACAAACAAGAGCATCCAGAGAAAACAACAACAAAATGAGCAATGAAAGCAGACTAGTCTAGCAAATATTATAATAAAAGTCTCAGTAATTAAAATGGTGTTATGCTGGCACATAAATGCAGACAGACGATTAGAAAGAATAAGTCCAGAAATAGACTC
This sequence comes from Eumetopias jubatus, assembly GCF_037043125.1. NCBI lineage: Eukaryota > Metazoa > Chordata > Mammalia > Carnivora > Otariidae > Eumetopias > Eumetopias jubatus. Next base: position 63,751,212 of record NW_028274813.1, read on the forward strand.
AAATACACATGGGTATCTGAGCATGTGAGAAAATCTGAGCATTTTCTCCCCCAACCTCAAATTAGGGGGAGAAAAAAGTAATAACCAGGTAAGTATTTGGAAAAAAAAAATTAAGTTGAAACCCCTGTGTACCTGGATAAATTGTAAATAGATCAAGGATTTAAATATAAAAAATGAAAATGTAAAAATTACTAAGAAAAATAAGTAAATGATTTATAAGCTTAGAGTAGAGAAGACCTTTTGGATTCAAATTCCAGAGTCATTAAAAGAAAGATAACCTTGACCACACTGGAAAAAGAAAACTTCCACATAGTGATGAAGAAATATACCTTAAACAAAATCAAAAGACAAAAGCCAGAAAAAAAAAAAAATATTGCAGCTCATATCCCTGGGCTTATCCCCCCACTCAACACCAAGCTCCTACAAATCAATAAAGAAAAGACCAACAACACAACTGAAAAACAGGCAAAGGAAATGAAAACAGTTCACAGAAAAAGTAATAGAAACAGTCCTTAAACATGTGAAAAGCCGCTCAATCTTTCTCATAGTAAGGTAAATATAAATTTAAACGATACCAAAATACCATTTTTCAGCTACAGGATAAAATTCAAACATTGGCAACAAAAACTATTGGCAAAAGTGTAAGATATAGACACTCATGCATTCCTGGTTGCAGGGTAAATTAGTGCAACCACTGGGAGAGAAATTTGGTCATTTCTATCAAATTCCAAATGTATATACACATTGACTTGCAATCTTACTTCTGAGAATTTATGGCTCAAATACATTTGCACTTTTTGTGGAATGACTTATGTTCAAGCCTACTTACTCCAATACAATTTGTAATATCCAAAGACTGGAAACAGACTAAATGTCCATCAGTAGGGGACTAGTTAAGTAAATTATGGTATACTCATTCAGTAGAATACTACAAGGTTATAAGAAAGAATGATGATGATAAAAAGGTTCTATATTCTGACATAGAAAGATCCCTATTAAGTTTATAAAACAAGATGTGGAACAGTGTATATAGAATAATACAGGAAGAAAATAAGAATATATATTCATGTTTCATTATAAATGCATACACAAACTCTGGAAAGATCATTCCAAAAGCCAGTAAGAATCAGTGCACACCTGGTTGGCAGAGGGAAGGGAGGAGCTAGGTAGAAGGGCTAACCGTCTGTATTAGAGGATGGAATGGGGACCTTGCATTGTATATCTTATAATATTTTTAAATTTTTGAATTTTGTGAATGTATTCAAAATATTCAAAAGTTTAAGACAACAAAAACCCTAAACCAGTTTGCTGTGGGTGATTTAAAGCTAAAGGGCGGTGGTCTAATGATATTGTCTTCAATAAAACCTGCCCTTGATAGACATTTATAATCATGTTATAATCAGTAGTCCATAGAGAACCATCATTCTTTACCACTAGTCTGCTTCAAGGAATATTATCTCATTTCTCGATCTAAAAAGTAAAGCAGCTTATCCAAGCACTTCAATTCAATAATTTCACCATTAAGAACACTGCTGTCACTATTCTTCTAAGCACTTTTAAAAAGCTGAAAACTTCAATTGAACAGACTGCTCATTATAACATAAAATGCAATTTATACATTGATTGAAATGGCTTGATGAGAACCTTAGTAATCCCTTGCTTTGAATGAGGAGTTTCAGTACACGGAAGGAAAAGGCCCACTCAAAATGATAATGCAGTGCTCAGAATAGTACTATTACTTGAACCATTCAGTAACAAGGCATATTTGCTTCATTATACTGGACTGCCTGTCATTTTCCAAAATAGCAGTAACAGGATACTGTCATTAAGTCACAGAGCAGCGTAGGAGAGCCAATGAAATAAAATATTACAACCACCAGGTTTTCTCGAAGAACTATATTTATATGGACAGAATTAAATAGGAGGCTGAGAAACATAGAGGAATGAAAAAAAGAAAAATAAGGGAGACAAACCTTAAGAGACTCTTAACCGAAAAGAACAAACTAAGGGTTGCTGGAGGGGAAGTGGGCAGGGGATGGGCTAAGGGTATTAAGAAGGGCACTTGGTGTGATGAGCATGGGGTGTTAGATTTAAGTGATGAATCACTAAATTCTACCCCTGAAATGAATATTACAGTATATGTTAACTAACTAGAATTTAAATAAAAACTTGAAATAAATAAATAAATAAATAAAGCAAGCAAGTAAGCAAGCAAAGGACCAACAAAAAAAAAAATGGGAGGCTGAGAAACAAACACAGGGGAAGAGGCAGGGCAATCTGATGGAAGAAACATCACTCTAGGGAGCGAAGGATGCATTCTACTTATGTTTTCCCCTTAACTAGCCCAGCATTTAATCTGACTGGGCATCAATCTCCTGGATTGCAAAGTGTGGTTAATAATACCTTAGCTGCTGTGGTATAGACTCTGCCATGTGCTCACCAAACCCACTTCCTTTTCCTCCTGGGCACAAGGTTGAACTACATTTCCCAGGTGCCTCAGGCAGTTTAGGTGGGGGGTCACATGACTGAGTACTGGCCAATGGAATGTGGGTGGAAGTTATATATTTCATTGCTTATAACCCAAAAATTTCCTTGAGGATCCTCTATGCACTCTCTTCCCCTTCTGCTGGCTGGATTCAAAATATTCAATAGAGGAATCTGAAGTCCTAGAAAAATGGCAGAGCCTCTAGATATGCATTGTTCTCTATGATAGCACTTGAAATGTAGCTAGTCCAAATTGAAATATACTTAAGTATAAAACACACACTGGATCTTCAAGACTTAATATAAAAGAAGAATTTAAAGTAACTTATTAATAATTTTATATTGACTGCATGTTGAAAAGATACTATTTTTGACAAATTGGTTACATAAAATAATTATTAAAATTTATTTTACCTGTTTATTTCTATTTTTTTATATGGCTATCAAAACATTTGAAATCACATATAATTCACATTCACAGTTCATACTATAATTTATCGGACAACACTGCTCAAGATGTAAGGAACCTTGATCCCTAAATGACTGCATAGAGCAGAACTGCCCTGCTACAGTACTGTGTCATCACCACTCCAGACTATACTTGCAAGGACAAACTGTGAGGCTCACCCCTTGCTCCTTTGGGAGTGCATCCCAGTGGTCCCTGTATGCATACCTGTTCCAGTTGAGACAAAGAAAAAAAAGATTTGATCACACCAAGGGTAAACAGGATGGGGGAGGTGTATCTTATGACATGATGGTGGCTATGATCCTCATAACTTTAGATTCCAGAAACATTTGGCAAAACTGGTAAAAAAAAAAAAAAGATAAACATTGGAGGATATAGAGACATTTCCCCACATGTGGTGATTAGCACTGATCAGTCCTATTCTCCCATCCAAATCTTTTATCATTCTAGCTAGCACTAGCACTCACACTGACAACGACTTACCAATCCTGGGTAGACACATTATATGGATGCAATTTTAACCATTGGCACCTGTCCAACCTGGGTGGTATGTGTGCCTTCCTTACAACCAGGGACTCAAGAGGAGAATATGCAGTGTTCCAGAGTAATAAAAGCATAGGAAATGGTAATTGGTTGAATATTATATTTTCCCTCTTTCCTTGTAGGAAGAATCCTTCATACATGTTGCAATATTCATGTTCACAAAATATTAATTAATAATCTTATCAAGGAAATACTGTGTAGCAATCTGCCAAATTATCAAGTCATGGGATGTGTGGGGGTGCCCAATTCTCCACAAAAATTGCTCAGGTTTCTGCAAGCATGATCACTGCTAAGAATAATCTGTTTATTTTTCCTGTTGATAATTCCATGGATCAGGCTGATGAAACATGTTAGTGAGTTTCCCTACCTCTTCTTCTCATCTCTTTTTTCTTGGAAGACCTCATCTAAGTGGGTCAAACACAAAGATACTAAAAGAAGCAAAAATCTAAGTCTCAGGTATTTCTTGGATATGTCCATTACAGTTAAACTTTTATAGATAATAGCTAAATATAGATATATTGTTCAAGTTCATACAAACACTAAATCTTACTGAAAAGCTTTAATTATTTTATCAGAAACATATATACTTCCTGAACAAGTTCTACTTTTAATAATAGGTACTTGGTATAAATGAGGATTTATCAACTGTAACTGTCAGATTTTTAAAGTTAAAAACCATGTAACAAATGAAAATTGTGTGGGTCTATGTCTTTCATTTTAAGTGATTAATGCTTCAAAAAATTAAGCATGTCAAAGGTAAAATACTGATCATTTTTAGTTTGATAATAAATATGTAATAATATCAAATATATAATAATACAAATCTGATAGTAAATTTATGTAATAATATCTCAAACATCATATATTAGTGATATTTATTTAATATTTCTACTACTGTGTCAAAAACTGTGATCCAAGTTCTATTCTAAGCATCAATATCAAGGCTATGTATTATCAACCACATTCATCTTCTGAACAAGTCATATTATAATACATAGAGACCTATCTATGTAAGCCCCAAATCAACAACCCTAAAACCTGAAGCAAGGAGCAGCTTTCCTAATTGTATAAAGAATGATAGTCCTAAATGGGTGAATAAGAATGGAAATTCCTTCTTTCTCTCTCTTTTTTTACACCAAATTTAATTTTTGTGTTGTGAAATACGGTTTGCAGAGATACAAGTTTATAAATCATAAATGCCCATCTTAACAAATAATCATAAAGTGAACACATATGTAATGACCACTGTGCTGAAGAAACTGAACTTTGCTGACAGCCAAGACGTTGCCCATATGTCCTTTTGCCTAGAGGTGATCAAGCCTATTACTTTATGGTAATCACTTCTTGTTTCTTTGTTACTGTTTTAGCTAGTTAGTACACAGACCTAAATAAAATAGTTTAGTTTTCCTTTTTCTGATCTTTATATAAGTGAAATCATATAGTATGTATTCTCTTGTTTCTTTCACTTAACATTATGTTTGAGAGATTTTTTCATATCCTGTGTCTTGTCTATCATGAGAAATTCTTCTAATACACAGAAGAATATACAATTTATACATAAAGTATGAAGAATAATAAAATGAGCACTCATGTACCCATCACCCAGTTCTAGAAATTTCCCTTATTTCTAATCTGGGTTTACCTAACAGTTTCTAACATGCTTTGACAAGAAAAAGAAAATTTACCAACTATTTACCAACTATTACTGACTTGGTAGTTCAAATCCTCTGATTGTCTTTACCAGGAGTACAACCAAGCCAGCCTGACCTGCCTATGCTGTCCCTTGAAGCTGCCCTGCCCTAGCTGGCAACTGAAGCTAATTTATTCCTGTGGCCAAGCTGCTGAGGCTACACTGTATGTGAAGGAACAAGGCATGCATAAATCCCACCCAGGGCCTGAGATGATGGAAGTTGCTTTTCGATGAACTCTGTTCTCAGTACACAAAAGGCTGTACACACAAAATTATTTTGCTGCTCTGGTTTCAGTCCTATAAACATATCACAACAGTTCATTCCTGCTCCCTTAAGATGCCTCCCCCCAGTTTTGCCACAGAGCGTCTTCTGGTGACAGGCACTTACTTTGGGTGATATCCAGCTCATGACAGGGCTGAAGGACAGCTCCCATTTCTTCCTATATCCTCCATACACAGAGGTAAATATTCATTTAACAAATATTTATTGAGCTCCAAGAGTGTGTAAGGAATGCCAGGAGGTAATACGTGGTGCATGGAGTATGGTAAGTAGAGTGAAAGTTCTAGTAAAAACCCAGTCATGGGCAAAAAAATTAGTCACTGAAGACACACTGATGAAAAAGTACATGGTGAAAATCTCTGGAAGAATAAAATAGGATATACATTACAAAAGAGTTGCTACCCTTTGGGAAATAAGTTAATTAATTTATTTTGGGCTCTTACATCCTGAGAGATCCTGTGAGGTCGAAGGGTACCCTCTTACACACCACCCACACACCCCTGCTCTTCATCATAGGTGTGCAAAAACCCACAATAGCCTCCTTCCCTGAGTACAGTAGCTCTTTAAGGGCAAGTGTTGTTCATTCTCAAATTCCCAATGGGTGACATATGAGAGGGGTGGCCCTCAATAAATAACTAGTAAACTAATGAGTAAGTATTTACTACCTGAAACATCAGCCTCAGCCAAAACTTAAAATAAAAGGTTAAAGATAAGTTCCCTTATGGAGTTTTCCCTTCATATAAAAAGAAGCCATGCCTTAAGAAGTTGATATATACATTAACTTGATTGTTGAATAGCTCTAGGGATTCTAACCAGAAAAACATTCTTAAAAAAAAAAAAAAAAGTATCTACAAAAGGTAGAGCATTACATGCATGACTGGAAAAATGGTTCCCATACCTAACTCAGGGGTCATCTGCTGTTATATATTCAAGGACAGATATTTAGCCAGCATGCAGCGGTAAAGCCACACCTGTTGCTTGCTGGCATCCATTCTGACTGGCCAGTGCCCATTTCATGCTACATGTTAAATATATAAATATCATGCATTATACAGAAAGAAGGCTCCTTACTATAAAATATGACAATCACATAACAGTGAAGATAGGATGACTGTAGAAACCCTGCCACTGGGAAGATGGAATTGTAGAAAAACATCTGAAAATTATCAGTGAATTCTACTTATACCTTAATTAATAAGCTTAACATATTAATAAGTAAAATAGTTATTCAGTTTATTTTTACATAAATACTTTGGAAACTTCCTAACAGAGAAAAGCCTTTTAAATAAAGCTGGAGTGACTATATTAATATCAGAAAAAGTAAATTTCAAAGCTAAGAATATTACCAGGGATAAAGACAATCATTTCATAGTGATAAATGGGTAAGTTCATTAAGGGGACATTATAACCCTAAACGTCAATGTATTTTATGAGAGAGCTTCAAAATACATAAAGCAAAAACTGATAGGACTGCAAGGAGAATTAGACAAATTCAAAATTAGAGGTGGATATTTCAATTGATAGAACGAATAGACATAAAATCAGTAAGTAACTATAGAGAGAGAATATTTGAACACTAGCAACCAACTTAACCTAATTGACATTTTAGAATTCTCTATCAAACCAAGCAAATGCCTACGAGCATTTACCAAGATAGATCATAATCAAAAAACAAGTCTCAATAAATTTTAAAAGATTCAAGTCATAAGAAGTATGCTCTTTGTTTACAGTGAAATTAAGTTAGAATGATAAAAATGATGACAAAAAGATCTCTGGAAAATCCCTAAACAGGTGGAAAATAAGTAATACACTTCTAAATAATCCATGAGTCAGAGAAGAAATCAAAAAAGTAAATTAGAAGACATTTTTAAATGAATAAAAATAAATACACAGCATATAAAAATTCTTATGCTGCTGTTAAGGCAGTCTTTAGGAGTAACCTTATAGCACTGAACACCTACATAAAAAATAAAGCCTCAAACATGACCTCAGGAAATTAGAAATTAGAAAAAGAAGAGCACTGAGACAGCACACAGAGAAACCCTAATTTTCTAACATACACTTGGTCATTGCCAAGCTACTACAGGATGAACCTTCTCAAAGACATCCCAAACCCTGCTAAATATCAACCCTCAGGCATTGAGGATGTATGCCCACAGTCACCGGATCTGATAAACACCGTAGGCAGCACTTGGCAGAGACAGTAAGTTCCATTTAAAAGACCAAACAAAGAAGCTAAGGATAGAGGGGAAAAAAAAAAAAAAGGATATAACACATACTACCAGATTTCTTCACAGGAAGTGACCTTTGATGATCATGTTTTTAACAAGATAGCTCTCCTACTTGATGAGAATATTTGACTCTTGCTACTATTGTTTTGGGGGTTAAGGTTAAACTTTCATTAAAATGAGTTTATGTTCATTAAACAATTAGAACGAACCACACAAAACTGCCATTTTTATGTCCAAGACTGTCAAATATTGGCAATTTTTTATTGGTCAAACTAGTAATTCCTGAGATTGTAATAGATGTGCTAGAAAAGCCACAATATCACAGCTTTCACGATTATTAAATTGACATAATGCACAAAGACTAGGATAATATTCTTTTCAATTTTAATTTTTTAATTTCTTAAGTTTCAGACTATGATCCTTATCTCCAGAAAAATCTTTTTCTAGCAAAGGCACAATTTAAAATCCAATATATCCAGTAGGCCACTCCCAAATCCTACCACCCAAAAGTCTTCATGTGATCATATACATATACATATATATTCCTTGATAATGAAAAGGCAGGTTTTGCTCCTGAGAAGTGTATCCTAGTTTATGCAATGTCAATGTACCTCAATATAGAACCTGATGGGCAAAAAGAACAATCAAAGCATAAATTAAGTTGTGACTTCCTCTTCATTTTATACATGGATTCCTTCAAACTGATCAGCTTTCCAAGTACGTATTAAATCATTCCAATTACAAAACCCCATTTCCACATGTTTCAGAAATATGTCTGTCATATGATATGAGGTATATATGTATAAATTTGAAAAAAAAAATGCTGGATTAAATAACCCACTAGGTGGAAGTTACAAAGCATCATTTACAGAATTTATAGACTTATTTTATATGCTAGATACTTTGAAGCCAAAACTAAATCTGATACATTATAAGGTAGGTCAACATTGGAGCAAGATGAGCAACAATACCAGCAGCATTTTATGTTAATTAAACGAATATGGGGCACAAACAGAAGGCTAAGTGAGCTTATTTGGAAAGAGTCGCGTTGATTTTCATCTTAGTCTAAAGATAAAACCCAGATCTTATTAAATGCTCTTAAAATACATGAAAACTACACTCAGAGGCTTAACATTTTCTACCATCATTTCTCACAAATATAAAAGCCTGCTTTTTGGAGCTAGAATCAGGGAAGCAAAACAGAAAAGAGGAAGATAAATTTTAAAGAGGTGTTTTTCCACATGCCAGATAAATGATACTTTGTATGAACCCCATTAGTTTCCCCTAGAATTTTAGTGCATTTGAGTAGGAACATGAAGACTTTCATTTGGCATCATGTCAAGGTAGGGAGTAAAACAGTGCCCACCAACAAAGGCAAGCTGCGTGCAGGAGAGACACTTGAGACTCTCATGTCCAACTCTGGAATTGAACAGTTTTATGATCTCTGTCCATCTTATAAAGAATTCCATGTAAACAACAGCCTACCTGAACTGTGAGGCAAGAAGAGGTCCAAAGTACCGTGGGGTCCTACACAGAAGGCCGAAATTTCATGTCCCTCAGCCAAGCCATCCACTTCTGTCAGTTACTCCATAACCCACCGGCAGGTTAAAGCAGAGCACAGATAGTCCAGATCTTGTAACTCAAGCAGATTTGGTTTGTAACCAGCTGTCCCTGGTAAACCAGCTTTATGGACAGAGAACATAAAACACAAAATAGAACTTTCTTTCCTTAACCTGAACACTGACAGGCTTTAGGCCTAACTGCCTGGAAGTTATGAACTGTATAATTATAGTAAGGTTTCAAATCCTCAGTCCCTTAGTTCCCAGACTGCTAACTGGAATTCCAGTCCACATGTGCCCCCTCACAATTAGCAGGGTTATTTTAGGCACTGACCTAAGTTCTCAGAGAATGTAAGCTGATGGCAAAGGGGTGTCTAATGTGTCAGTTGCTTGGTTGTAACAGAAAGCTCATTCGAGAGGCTTACAATCTGTGTGCAGCACTTCCTTGATATCCCACCACACAGGTTTTTACTTTAGCAAAGGAGAAACACAGAAATGATACATCTATCTTTTAATACCCACAGAGAGCTTAGGCCCATCATGAACAATGATAATTCAATAGAAGCATGCAAGTGACTTGGGCAGTTTTAGAAAACATAAGTTCTGACTGGCAGTATCTAGTCACATAGTACACCGGTCCACAAGAAGCCCCAATAAAAGTAAACTAACTGCCCAGAATCTTATCAAGATTATTCATTCCCTTCCAGGCTCACATAACGAAAGCTATAAATACAAAAATGCTCTGAACATTTTTCATAACTACGAAAGTTAGTTCCCCTTTAGAAACTGATACAGATCTACTAAGGCCTTGTATTTCTAATAAACTACTCCACCTACTGGTTAATATGACTGTCCTGTAGACACATATCTCATGGGAGAAATAACCAAAAAAGAAACGGTAGAAGGAAATTGCATTGTGCTTCCTTACCGGTGAGTTCCTCCATGAAGCTCTGAGCATTCTGACTCCCAGAGGCTACATGGGATAAACTCACAAAACTTTCAACTTCCTCATCAGCACCCTTCTCATCGTTTCCACAAAAGTCAGAACTAAAGGAGAGGGCTTGAATTCCCAGGAGGAGGGTGGATAAAAATTAGATAACAGAAAGAATTTCCTGGGTTCGAGATCTGCTGAGAATCACTTAGAGATCGAATTCGCCAAACTTCATTCTGAGAGAAGCTTAAGTAAAAGGGTTGATAAATCTATGAGGAAGGGTTAGCCACAGTCTCCCTAAAGAGAGCACCAGATCAGATGAAGTCTGAGTCTCTCCTCTTGCCTTCGCTACCACTCTCTTAACTTCCTGACAGCCGGCTCAGTGGTTACCTCCAGAAGTCTCATGACTCCCCTTAGCTGGCTTCATGCCCCCTCCCCCATGCTCCCAGGCTCTGCTACTGCCTAATATCTTAATGGTCTCATTCCCTCCTTCCTGGGTCCTCAAACGGGGAACTCTAGTTGGCGGCTATTGCCTCAGGCACATCTTTGCAGAGCTGGCTTGAAACACCACTGGGCCCTTACCAGAGGCAATGAATATTTGCTCAATAAATGAATTCTGGGATGTTACAGAATCACTGGAATACCCAAGGCCTGCTGCTGGGTTCAACAGGCTCCTCCTGCCCTACTCCCACTCTCCTGAGATACTGTTAAGTCAGGATGACCAGTAGTTCAAAGTTGGCACAATGGACGTCATAGAGACTCCTTCATTAGAAAACTCAGCGACTGATGAGGGAGCAAATGAATAAAGAGCTGCATGTCAAATCCTTGGTAAGAATGTACTTAGAGTCCATTGCCAGCTCCAAACTTAAGCCAGGCCTGCTGGAGTCAGTCAGTTCCAATGAGAAGTGAGAATCCACCTTCCCAAAGGCAAAAGGCTTTCACACAGTTCCCTCTCAGACATGCCATTACTCTATTTCTCTAACACCCTTGCTCCCACTTCTTTGAAGCTGAGGTTCTTTCCTTTATGGGAAAGGGGGAACCTTCCCCCTTTAAGGGAAGACACATCCAGCAGTTCAAGCCAACTCACAATATGGAGAAATCACAGACTATGGCTACAAATTGGTGGCACTGAACCTTTAAATTCTTTGAACATCTTTCAGAATAAAGAAAAAAGCATATTTCCTACTAGAAGTGATGAAAGTTATTTAGACCACTAGAATATGTCTTAGGAGTTAGTATTTTCACTACTGGTTTTTATCTAGAATTTGATAGTATAACTTGTGGCAATTTTTTTTTTTTTTTTTTTAAAGAGAGAGATCTACATAACCCTAGTTCTGTGGTCAGTTATATCTTGGCAGGAAAAAAAAAAAAAGAAACATGTACTTCACAGGGTCCTATTTTTAATTCTCATTTAACTAGCTGTCAGCTCTTGCCAGCACAAAAGAAGAAAGATGATAAAATCAAGGTTTTTCTGATCAGAACCAAGTATTAACAGTCTGGAAAGCTATGTTTTTGTGAAAATTTACATGTTCTTCAGAGAATTTAAGAAGCATTTAAACATAATTTTCCATAAGTCTGCCACACACCAAAAGTTTATATGTATAAATATGTATGTGTATATAGACATGCCTTGGTAAATCTCTGATGCCTTCAGACTGATTCTTGTACATGCAGACAAGAATACAGGCAGAGAAGCATTTGACAAAGTTAGCTGTAAGAGGGATTCTTCTAAGATTCCTATAAGGGAAATGTATTTTGTTAATGGCTCTCATTGTGAAACGTATTTATTTATTTAAATATAAATTAGTGTGTTGTTAAATATCCATTATATATTAAGTTCTGTGCTCAGCTCTTAGAATTTTAAAAATTAAAAAAAAACAGAAAACAAAACAACACATGGCCCCTGTTCTCAAGGATCTTACAATCTAGACAGATAATAAAAAGTAAATAATCACAGTGTTGTTTGAGAAACACAGTGATGGTATCTGCAAAGGGTATCATGAAAACAGGAAGGAGAGGAGGGGTACCTCATTCAGAATAAGAAAGCTAGTCAGAGGAGGGGAGGCAAAACCGAATTCTATGAACAAGCAAAGGAGAGGCGGACCTGGATTTGAGAGAAAAGCATTCCAGGGAGGACCTGGAAGCTGGAGAGTATGAGGCAGTTTTGATGAGGGAGCTGAACACACCTCAGCACAAGAAGAACCCAGCATGCAAGGGAGAGAGTGAGCAGAGAGGCAAGAAATGGAACCAGAAAATAAGATAGCACATCATACTTCAAGCCAGCCCACAGGAAAGGATGGCTAGGATCGTAGTTTACAGTACACCTTAATCATAAGATGCTTCTGTGGGCCTTCAGTGGTAGAGGACCGAAATGAAAACAACTGAATTAAGTCATGATTTCGCTTCCCATTTGAGTCATGAATCCATGTGGATAAAATCAATTGTTGTCACAAAAAAATTACATAATTAATGTTTGATATTACTCTCCAAGTAGTATTCACAATGGAAATATAGATGTTATTTAAACATAAGCTTCATTTTGAAAGGGAAACATGACACATCTTAAGGCAATGATTCAGAATCACGAAGTCGTAGGAGTTGGAAATCTTCTGGTTCAATTTCCTCTTATTGTAGAGGAGGAAACATAGGTGCAGAGAGCTTGTCATTTGCTCCAGTCATGTGCTAGGAAGGGACAGCCCCTGTACAAGGACAGAGCCCTCTGAGTATCCTATAGCACACGGTGCCTGCTCTTAGCGTTTGCTGGTGGGGGAGGACAGGGCAGATAAGTATAATATATACAACTTACAATTTTATCCTATGGCCTATAGGGAGCTATTGCTGGATTTTAAGCACACCAGCAAAAGCTTGAGTGAAATTTGTATTTTAGAAGGATCATTCCTTGTTTTGATAGGAGAGTGGGAATAACTCAGAAAAAAGAATGATGACAGTTGGAGCTACGCAAAGGCAGTGGGGATGGAAAAGAGTGAACATATTGTAGAAATAATAGGGGGATATAACAAACATGATTTGGTAACCAGATGGACATGGTGGGTGAAGAAACAGAGATGCTGAGCATGAGTAACTCCTCATTTCCAGGTATGGGTAACTGAGAATCCTGGAGGAGGTGTATGGTGGGATGCACATGAAGTGTTTGTGGAGAAAGGAGATGCCACCTGGCCTTGAGATGAGCAGAATTAACCTGAGGTCCGTGGAGTGACAGATGTCACAGCCAGATCACCTGTACATCCCATGGGGTGCTAAATGACATTCTTGGTATTTGAGGTAGTTTGTGCTACCTTTGTTGCTCCCTGAGGCCTGGACCCAAATTATAATCCCTAATACCACTATATTTTAATAGTACCTTAAACTTCTCTTTTATATCATTTCTTGATTTCCATTTCTGGTTATGGCAGATGAGCCTATGCAGAAAAACCATGTCACTGAGAACAACTAGACACACTGAACAAGAAAGAATCAGTTTGAAGGCATCACAGATTTACCATGGCAGCCAGGATTTGAGAGTCTAACATCCCACAGAGAATGGAAGTTCAAAGCAATGATGATAGTTGGCACCATCTTCCCCCTCAAGGCCTTTGCAGATTTGTAAGCAGAGCTAAGAAGTTGAAAGCTGAGCTGAACTTTAGCAGCTTTCAGTGCTAGAGAGACAAAAACTGGAGCTCAGAATCTACTAAAGAGAAGGAGCACTGGTAAAAATCCAGTCTTTCAGGGAGAACTTCTAGAGGACCACTCCAGAGGAGTACAGGTAAACCAGAAATGGACCAGTCCTCACAGATGAAGACAGCAATACATAGAAAAGGATAATAATCATGACAAGTTGGATTCATCCCAGGAAAGAAATGTTGGTTTAGAGTTTGAAAAAGAAATTTTTAAAAATCATATGATGATCTCAGTACATTCAGAATAAAAGCACACTCACAACAATTTAAAAACATGAAAAAGGAAATATATACCGATAGGAATACAGGAAGACTTGAACAGATAAAGAAAAATACTATGTTCTTAGATAAGAAGACTCAAGGTTATGAAGATGTTAGTTTTTCCTAAATTCTTCTCTAAATACAACAAAACCCTAAAACAACCCAACAGAATTTTATTTGGTACTAGACAAGTTGATTATAAAATTTAAGTGGAAAAATAAGCCATAAAGGCAGAAAAATTTGCAAATATCATTATTTTCAGAACTTTTAGTTGGGGGTAGTTATAAAACCAATCAGATAACTAATGAAACATATTATAAAACTATAATATATAAAGCCAGTGGTACTTATACATGAATAAATAGACAAATGGAATAGAATATAAAACTAGAAATAGAAATGTGATGGAATTGGCATCAGTAGGGAAAAGACGATTTATCCAACAGATGCTTAAAGACACTTTAATCTTTGATTTATAAAAAAAACTTACATGCCCATGTTTTTAAGATGTACATCAGGATAAATTCTCCAAGAAAAAAGATTTAAAATGTAAAAAAATCAAAACTTAAAAGTACTGGAGGAAAATACATAAAAATATTTATAATCTCAAATTGAGGAAGACTAAAGCATGACACAAAACCTATAGAGAAAAAATTGATAAACTCCACTGCAAAAAAAATTATACTTCTCAATGAAAAATAAAATATAAACAAAATTAAAAATATAAAAGGCAGATTAAAAAAGTATTCAAATATTTACAGTATTTTCTGTAAATAAAAGAGCAATGACCCCAACGAAGTTTATTAAAAAGGTATTAGTAAAGATTATATAAAAGGGAATACAATTGTCTTTTTTTCCTCTATCAAATGTGGTTTTTATTCAACTGATAAGCACTTTTCTACAGTTGCACCTGTAGAACATCATGTGGCAAAAACAGTTTTTTTCTCTAGACCTTTTTTTTCTTTTTTAAACCTTATTAAAAATGAGATTGGTCCTAAAAATATAAAAGGAAAGAAATTAAAATTCATACACACAAAAAAAAAACAACAAAAAACTGTACATTATCAAAAAGTCACTGAAACACATTTGGTTATATAAAAAGTCAAGTTGGGTGCCTGGGTGGCCCAGTTGGTTAAGCGACTGCCTTAGGCTCAGGTCACAATCGCAGAGTTCTGGGATCAAGTCCCACATTGTGTTCCCTGCTCAGCAGGGAGTCTGCTTCTCCCTCTGACCCTCTCCCCTCTCATGCTCTCTCTCACTCTCTCTCTCAAATAAATAAATAAATAAAATCTTTAAAAAAAAGTCAAGTCCCTTTTGTTGTACGAGGAACACTGAAACTTGTTGGTGTTGATAGTGTGGTTTCTTCCTGTAACCAGACCAATGGAGGAAGGGGAAACAAAGGGGGAAAGAGTGGGTTTTATCATTTTTCAACCTGCCTTCCCTATTGAATATTCATTTGTCAAGAAGAGAAAATCCACCTAGCCCAAGAGGCAGTGAAGATGAGGAAAGAAACATGAGAAATGGCACCCTCGATCATGCTCTCCCCCTAGCCCTCCTTGAGCACCAACTTCTTCAAACTGAGGCTAGGACTCCACCTCACCTTAAGAGTGCCTGGTCCCTAGGGAAAGAGATGGACCTGGGAGAGGAACACAAAGCAGGAACATGGAGATTTCACTCCCCCATCCACCTCACCTTCAACAATAAAATCAATCTAGTACATTTTATACCAGGGGAAAACTGCCATGGGGAAAAGAGTCCCCAACTATAACAGTTCCAAATGTTTGACTAACACAACTTTGTTACAATGAAGTTATTTATATAAAATATAAAGTCAATTCAAATATTGTTCAATTCTCCTCTTAAAAGCAAAGCAAAACAAAACAAAACAAAAATCTCAAACAAAATTAAAAGTTTTAAGGTTCATCTGACAGAAAAGGCAACTTTAGAAATAGGCCATGGAGGAGGAGAGGGGCATAAAGGAATAAGAAAGGGGCTGCCCCAGAACTTACTCACACTGCCCCCCAACCCCTTCTGTGACTATCCACTGCTGCCAGAAGTACAAGGAATGCTCCACCTCTCCTGGCACCTCCTCCCTCACCAATGGAACATTTCTTGGATGACTCAGCTCTCTACTCAGGCCAGCCAGCAGCCATATCCCTAATGCAAGTACTCATAATTCAACCTCACTCAGAATAAGAGAATTGAAAATTAAAACTACATTGAAACACCATTTTTATTTATCAGATTAGCAATAACAAAGAATCAGTGAGTATTCATGTTGAAAGAGGCATACTCATATCTTGCTGGTGAGAATGTAAGTTAGTACAAGATTTATGGAAAACAATTTGGCGATATCTATCAAAATTACCCATATAAGTCATATACCCTTTGAGCAGCAAATTATGATTTTAAAAATTCTTCTCCTGCAGGTATACTCATATAATAGAAGACAATAGAAGACAAAATTATTCATTGCAGTATTAGAAATGACATAAATGCCCATTAATAGAGGACCAATTAAATAAATTATATGTATAGTGGAAAACTATACAGCTGTTAAAAAAGAGTAAGACAGTTCTTAAATTCTGATATGGAATGTTCTCCAAGAGACATTATTAAATGGAAAAAAAACCCAACAATATGTAATGCACTTATATAAAGTCTGCAACATTTGCATGAAAAAGAAAAATGAATAATCATTCATCCATAAATAGAACCTGAGTATATTTTCTATGGCAACTACTTTTCTAGGCCTTTGGGATACAGCAGAGAACAAAAGAGAAAAAAAGACAGATAAGTAAATAAAATATAGCATATGTGAGATAATAGTAGGTGCTATGAAGAAATTGAAAAGCAGAATAAGGGGACTAAAGAATGCTAGGGTGATAGTGGGGATGCTGCTTTATACAGAGTGGTCAAGAAAGAATCTCTGATTAAAGTGATATTTGAACAGAGATTTCAAAGAAATGAGGACTGAGACAGGAGGGTATCTGGGGGAAGTACACCCCAGGAAGTCCAAAGAGCCAGTGCAAAATCTCAGGAGTGGGAGCATGCTTAGTGTACTTAAGGAACCATTAAATAGAAATGAAGAAAGGGGAGAGTGTAGGAGATGTAGCCAGAAAAGTTGGCAGTGGGAGAAGGAGGGACACAGAAAGCCATTGCAAGACTTCAGGCTTTTATTCTGAGATGGGAAACCACTAGAGGATGTCACTATGGCTTCCAGGGAAGCAGACTCTAGAGTGCAGATTAGTGTGCAGGAAGTTTCTCGGGGACTGCTCTTGGGATGAACCCTTTTTTTTTTAAGATTTTATTTATTCATTTGAGACAGAGAGAGTGAGCATGAGCAGGGGGAGGGGCAGAGGGAGAGGAGGAAGCAGATGCTCCACTGAGCAGGGAGCCCAATGCAGGGCTCAATTCCAGGACCCTGAGATAATGACCTGAGCCGAAGGCAGAAGCTTAACTGACTGAGCCACCCAGGCGCCCCAGGGATGAACTCTTGAGGAAGACGAAGGACACAAGCAGGGTTGGGGAAAGCTGAGCACAATGCAGTTTCAAAGAATGTATCAGCCTACCTCACGCGGAATTCTGAAACAGAGACTGCTCTTCAGACTGCCCCATGTAAGAATAAGCAAGCCAGAGCATTATAGCCCCACAATAAGTTCCTAAATAGACCCTAAAAATCAAGATTGCTGTGAGTTCATCAAAAGGTGGGAGAAGAGGAATTGGAAACCATAATCAGAGACAATTTTCTAAGGATCGCTGCTGTAAGGCGAGCAGAGAAATGAGGTGGTAGCTGGAAGGGAATATACAACTTGAGGAAGAGTTCTTCCTCAGACTGGGAGGTTGTACAGCTTGTCTGTGTACTGAAGGGAATGGTGAGGCTTGTATTTGTTCTGGAAGTATTTATGTGAAATTGGGAGCAATGATTGCCTCTGGAGAGGGGAACTGAGAGGCAAGAGAATAAGGGCAGGAGAGAGACGTCCTTTTTAGTGTTCACCATTTTGTATCTTTGCATGCATTCTCTAATCACAGTCAATCAACCAAGTGGGACAGATAAAGCAGATCTTTAGCACAGTGACACAGAAAGGGATCCTAAAATGTAATGTGAAGTAAGAGAGTTGGTTAAATAACAGTAACCAAGATGTTTTTAAAGTTACATAAATATGAATATAAATACAGACTAAAAGTCTAGAAGAATATATGTCAAGTTGTCAACAGGGGTAATCTCTAAAAATATAAAAGGAGAATTTTCACTTGTCTGTCTGATTTTTTTACAACAATCTTGTATATCAGAAAAAAAATATATATATATCATATTTTAAAAGTACTTTTACTCTACATGAATCTGTAAAGATGAACTAATTCTCTTTGTGTTAAAGCAACCAGGAAATCAACTAAATATTTTCTTGGGCCCCCGGGATCTTCAGGCATAAGCAGATGGGGGCGGGGGCTGAAGAAGAAGAAGAAGAATCAGACCTGGGCTGATCAAGTAAAAGTGTATTGAACTCTGGTTCCTGAGAATATGTCTGGCATTGCTTTACATACCAAACCTTACCTACTATTACTGACATGAAAATTCAAACAAATGGTAAATGAAAATAGATTTTTAAAAATCTTCGGGCTCCACGCTAGTTTATACTAAATCACAAAACCGTTTCTTCCTTCCTTCAAAATAGCTATGTGAGTCACTTTACACAAATAAGTACGAATCATGGAAAGAAATCCAACATCAGAAAGTATGACTGACTATGAATGGGCACCTTGACTATGAATAGGATACAAATGTTTAAGAAGAAAGCCCTTTGAATACTGCAAATAGTGCTATTATTTCAATCATAAGATGTCAGGGCTTAACACAGATCTTTCATTAATGCAAGAGCCACATAAAAGAATTCACTATTTAGGTCAATTGTGAATTTCTTCATCTTCAAAGATGACTCCAACATTCTCTTGCTTTGGAGCTATGATTTTTTTTCACTCAACCTGGAAGAATATAGTTCAACTCCTTCTTTCTTCTAAATATCTAACAGAGTAGCCATTCTTTCTCTCTCATCCAAGCAGCTGCCTATCATTTGTTTGAATTAAGAAATGCAAATTTAGGGCGCCTGGGTGGCTCAGTTGGTTAAGCGACTGCCTTCGGCTCAGGTCATGATCCTGGAGTCCCGGGATCGAGTCCCACATCGGGCTCCCTGCTCAGCGGGGAGTCTGCTTCTCCCTCTGACCCTCTTCCCTCTTGTGCTCTCTATCTCTCATTCTCTCTCAAATAAATAAATAAAATCTTTAAAAAAAAAAAAAAGAAATGCAAATTTATTCACAATGCACTCCTCAAAGAAAGACTATTAAGAGACAAACTCCGGGGGGGGGGGGGGGCTGGGTGACTCAGTCGGTTAAGTGTCTGCCTTCAGCTCAGGTCATGATCCCAGTGTCCTGGGATGGATCCCCTCGAGGCTCCCTGCTCCGCGGAGAGCCTGCTTATCCCTCTCCCTCTGCTGTTCTCCCTGCTTGTGCTCTCTGTCAAATAAATAAATAAAATCTTTTTAAAAAAGAGAGAGAGACAAACTCCAACACTAAGCTCCAATTCTCTTACATTTGCAGAAACACTGTGTTTTTCCTCTCACAGTTCAAGGAAACCTGCAAATCCCAAATTGGCCTCACAAAGCATAAACCATCACAGTACCAGCATAAGGTAGGTAAAGAACTCTACAAACCTCTTAGTAATTAACTTACTAGAGATTTCCAAAGCACAAGAGTTGTGAGAAAAGATAAATATATGATCCCATCTATATAATACAGAAAAATGTTTAGGATACAATACTAAGTTAAAGAAACAATGCATACCTTGATTACCCTGAAACTGAAACCAGACAAGGATACCACAAGAAAAGAAAATTATAGGCCAATATGCCTGATAAACATAGATTCAACAATCCTCAACAAAATATTAGCAAACCAAATTCAACAATACATTAAAAGGATCATACACCATGATCAACTGAGACTTATTCCAGGATGCAGGATGGTTCAACATCTGCCAGTCAATCAATGTGATACATCACAGTAACAAAATGAAATATAAAAATCATCTTACTAGATGCAAAAAAATCATTTGATGAAATTCAATATCCATTCATAATACAAACAAATGGGTATAGAAGGAATGTATTTCAACATAATAAAGGCCATGCATGACAAGCCCACAGCTAACATCATACTTAATGGTAAAAAGCTGGAAACTTTCCCTCTAAAATCAGGAACAAGACAAATGTCTATTCTCACCACTTTTTATTCAACATAGTACTGTAAGTCCTAGCCAGAGCAATTAGTCAAGAGAAAGAAGTAAAAGACATCCAAACTGGACAGGAAGAAGTAAAACTGTCACAATTTGCGGGTGATACATATAAAAAACCTATCCATCAAAAAACTTTTAGAACTAATAAACAAATTCAGTAACGTTTCAGGATACAAAAATCAATACACAGGGGCGCTTGGGTGGCTCAGTCGTTAAGCGTCTGTCTTCAGCTCAGGTCATGATCCCAGGTCCTGGGATCAAGCTCCACATCGGGCTCCCTGCTCCATGGGAAGACTGCTTCTCCCTCTCCCACTCCCCCTGCTTGTGTCCTCTCTCGCTGTGTCTTTCTCTGTCAAATAAATAAATAAAATCTAAAAAAATAAATACACAAAAATCTGTTGTATCTCTATACACTAATAATAAATTATTGAAAGAGAAATTAAGGAAACAATTCCATTTACATTTACATCATTAGGAATAAATTTAACCAAGGAGGGAAAATACCTGTATATCTATAAGACATTAATGAAAGAAATTGAAGAAGACACAAATAAAGGGAAAGATAGTCCTTGCTCATGAATTAGAAGAATTAATATTATTACAATGTCCATACTACCCAAAACAATATACTAATTCAATGCAATCCCTATCAAAATTTCAACTGTATTTTTCACAGAAATAGGACAAAAATCCTAAAATTTGTATGGAACCATAAAAGACACCAAGTAGCCAAAGCAATCTTAAGAAAGAACAAAGCTAGAGGCATCATGCTCCCTCATTTCAAACTATATATAAAAGCTATAGTAATTAAAACAGTATGGTTTTGGCACAAAAACAGACACACAGATCAATGAAAGAGAGTAGAGGGCCCAGAAATAAATAAGTGTATAGTCAATTAATTTACAACAAAGGTGCTAAGAATATACAATGGGGAAAGAACAGTCTCTTCAATAAATGATGTTTGGAAAATGGAACAGTCACATGCAAAACAATGAAACTGGACCACTACCCTACATCATACACAAAAACTAGCTCAAAATGGATTTAAAGACTTGAATGTAAGAACTGACACCATAATACACCTAGAAGAATTCGTAAGTGGTAAGCTCATTGACACAGATCTTGGTGATAATTTTTTGAAGCTGACACCAAAAGCAAAAATAAACAAATGGGATTACATCAAACTAAAAAGCTTCTGCACAGCAAAGGAAACTATCACCAAAATGAAAAGGCAACCTACTGAATGGGAGAATATATTTGCAAATCATATCTGATAAGGGGCTACTATTCAAAATATATAAAGAACAATAGCAAAAACAAAAAACACCAATTCAATAGCAAAAACAAAAAAATAATCCAATAAAAAAATGAGAAGATCTGAATAGACATTTTTCCAAAGAAGACAAACAGATGGCCAATAGGTATATGAAAAGATGCTCTACATCATTAATCATCACAGAAATGCAAACCAAAGCCACAATGAAATATTGCCTGACACCTGTCAGATTAGCTATTAATAAAAAGACTAGAAATAACAAATGTTGGTGAGGATGTGGAGAAAAAAGAACCCTTGTGCACTGTTCATGTGAATGTAAAATTTTGCAGCCACTATGGAAAACAGTATGGAGGTTCTTCAAAAAATTAAAAATAAAACCATGTGATACAGCAATTCCACTTCCAGGCATTTATCCAAAGAAAATGAAGACACTAATTCAAAAAGACATACACAGCCTCATGTTCATTTCAACATTATTTACAATAACCAAGACATGGAAACAACCTAAGGTTCCATGGATATAGGGATAGATAAAGAAATCGTGGTGTATATATATATGTATATACACACACACAACAAAGTATTATTCAACTATGAAAAAGAATGAAATCTTGCCATTTGCAACAACATGGGTGGATTTCAAGGGCATTACGCTAAGTGCAATAAGTTAGACATAGTAAGACAAATATCATATGATCTTTCTTATGTGTGGAATCATATATATACATATATACATAAATATATTGTATAGACACATATATACATAAAAATATATATACATATATATAACTAAGCTCATAGTTACAGAGAATAGATTGGTGGTTGCCAGAGGCAGGGGATGAGGGGATGGATGAACTTTTTCTATTTTTTCTTTTTAGTTTAAATAAATTGAATTTTAAAAAAAGAAACAGTATAGGGGCACCTGGGTGGCTCAGCTAGTTAAGCATGGACTCTTGGTTCCAGCTCAGGTCAAATCTCAGGGTCATGGGATTAAGCCCATGTTTGCTCTGCACTTCGCAAGGAGTCTGCTTGAGATTCTCTCTCTCCCTCTGCCCCTCCCCCTCTCTAAAATAAATAAATAAATCTTTAAAACAAAAGAAACAGTATAAAATTGTGATGGAGTCTGAGTCCAATTTTTTACACATGTAAATAAAAACTGGAAAAAGGAAATACATCAAAAATGGTAATAATGCCTATCTCTAGTGGGCCATAGATTATTTTTATTTGCTCCTCATTTTTATAAGAATATATATTATCCATATAATCTTGGGGGAAATAATAGAAGTTATTTGTAAAAGCAATTGTATGCAATGATAAAAATCAATGAAAATGAGAAGTAGGTGTTTACTTGGTGTAAGTCACATGTTCCTAAGTCTAAACCAGATGGAATTCTTTCTCAGGAAGCATTCTCCCCATATCCCTGGAGGTCCTTTAACATATCAAATTCTCATAGAATTAGGATTGAGCAGCTCCATTCTCCCCTCTCTTCTCCCAATATATTTTCCTCAACCCCTTCTAACTTGAGCCTAGCTCCTTCTTCCTAGAAACTAATTTTATTCTGAGCCAAAGAGAGCAACATAGTAGAAATCAGGAATTCTTATGGTGAATGGTGAATTCCATTACACTAAGGAGGCTTGTTTATGCTTCTCTTCTATTTCCTACCTTAATCCAACCATTCTCTCTCCTCTAACCTGTGTGGCCAGGCTCTATACATCCCCATCTCCTGCCTAAAAGCCAAAGTCATCTTTCTTCATATAGAGTCATCACAATGTAGTGTGTGTGTTCTGGGAGCTCCCCATAAAATGTACCCTGGTGTTCAATTTCTTTCCCTGACCTGCACCTTCAGCAAACATAGCTCAGGCTAAATCTAGTTTTCCACATGCTAATTATCTCTTCATGGCATCAAATTACATTTTTGTGTTTTTTGATGGCAGAGATCTCCTCTGATGTGTCTATCTCATTTGGCTTTCACCCTGCAACATTCGGTTAATCCTCGTCACCACAGCCTGGTAGCTTAGCTGTTGCTGTCTCACATCTTGACTCCAGTTGGAGCTTGGAATTTTCCTCCTCACTGTTGACTTATCTTTCAGTCATCTGGTTAGCAGAAGGACCTTCATCTCCCTGACATCTATCCCTTGATTTCATAGATCTGAGTGTGATGTCTTCTTGATGGCAATCACACAGGGACTTGACTTGAGGTTGCACATACACTCGTGTGTGCGTGGGTGCGTGCGTGCAGTGCTCCTTGGCAACAACATTCACTGATGTTGGCTCTTAGTCATTGAATGAAATCTCAAAACTCATACATGGCTATGGTCAAGATACGCCTTCACTCCTAACTAGTCTTAGAGTTTGCTTTTGGCATTTAGGGGTGATGCCCAGTAGGTCTGCAAGCTATGTCAAAGATTCACTGTGGATGCTAAATCCCAACCAGGCAATGGCTTAGGAGAATCTAAGACTCTCATATGAGGTACATTTATATAGTGCTTACTATGGCTAGGCATCATTCTAAGCATTTCACAGATACTACTGAATTTAATGCTCATTACAATCCTATGAGATAGATGCTATTATTATGGCCATCATTTTACAGAAAAGGAAGATGAGACGCAGTGAGCTGCTTTGCGTAGCCATGTAAGAGGCGGGGCTGGAATCTGGACCCCGACAGTTGGGCTCCAAAAATCAAATTCCTTAGCCACTACTCTAAATTGCCTCTCATTTGTAGCAAAATCTCTATAAATAAAACTGCTTTGTTACTGAAAAGATCTGGCTCAATTGATTTGGGTGACCAAAGTAGTAAATATACCACAAGGTATTTCTGCAAGTCTGTGATACATACTAGTGTTGGAATTGTGGCGCTAAATTAGTTTGTCAGGACAGACATTTAACACAAATGGAAGCCAAGTTGCCTCGGAGCTGAGCTCCGACCAGCCAGCCTCAGCCACTCCTTGGGAGAACTGTTAACCCCACCCTCAGCTTCCCTCTTCAGCTGCTTCTACTTAGGGAATTTTTCTCTCCATTATTTTTAACTCTGGGATTCAGAAAGATCCTCAACTCGTTGCCCCACATCTAAGGGTTTCACCTTCATGCGACACAATTAAAATATGGCTAGAAAAAATTCTGTCTATGAGAAATAAGGCTAACATCCAGGATGAGACCTACATTGTTATACAAATATCTTAATACAATATATTTTTGAAGTGATTCACATAAGCAAAGCTCAACTGAAACCTCTTACAGCCCCCATTTTGCTGTTTGCTCTTATGTGAGTAGAGTGTGAGCCAGCTCTGGGTCCTCCTGAATAAGACGGCACCCCACAGGGGCGCCTGGTGGCTCAGTTGGTTGAGTGTCTGCCTTTGGCTCGGGTCATGATCTCAAGGTCCTGGGATTGAGCCCCAAGTTGTCATCATCGGGTTCCCTGCTCACTGGGGAGTCTGCTTTTCCCTCTCCCTCTGATCCCCACCCCCAATTTGTGCTCTCTCTCTCTCTCACAAATAAAATCTTAAAAAAAGGGGGGGGCACCACACATTCCCCCCCCCCACCCCCCACCGCCCCAGGCCTCTCAATCATTTCTAAGGAGTTGCTTCTCTAGATCCACCCTCCTTCCCTGGCCTTCTGTTGATAACCCTTTAAAAACTAATCACTACAAGAATGTTAAGTGCTCGAGGTCAGAATTTTTGCCAGTTTTGTTCACTGCTATGCTAAGAAGAATGTCTGACAAATGGCAGGCTCTCAATAAATATTTGCTGAACTGATAATATCACATAAGATACTAGAAAATATAGCATATAAATATGTTCAAAAACAATATATTGAACTTCTGTTTCAGCACATAAACAGGGAAAGCACTAGGTAGCTAATAATTATACTGTTGCATAGTTACATGTGGGCTTAAAACATTTTTATGGGGCGTGCAAAGAGCTAATAACAATTTCTGGCTGCAGACTTGACTCACCGGATTAAAATGCAAGGATTCGGGGGAGCAGGCTGGTTGCATGCTAGTGCTGCAAAACACAGCTGGTTGGGCTTGCATCTCCTCATGCAGAAAATTCATTAGGATGCTTCTTTTGAAGTTTCACTCTTCATAGAATAGTCAGCATACCTGCCTTCAGTCCTTCAAGACACCTTGCCCAAATGCCACCTTCCAAATAAGAACTGATAACAAAACATTCACTAAAAATGATAAATTGGGGGAATGTCTCAATTGGTTACAGTCAGTATGAAGGCAGAATGATGTAGTAAATTAAAAGAGCGAGTCTGGAGACAGCCTGAAAGTTAGTCTCAGCACTGCTGTTAACAACTTTGATTCCTTGGAAGAGAAGCAATCTTTGTGCCTCAATTTCCTCATTTGTTAAGTGAGTTAGGACAAGGACCGATGGCACAGGATGAGGGTTAAATGTGATAGTACATGCATAGTGCCTGACACGTAGTAAGTGTTGGATAAAGGTTCACTATGGTCATTATACATTCATAAACCACTAAAAATAAAATAGAAAACAGTACTATACTAAGATTTCCATTCCTTTGTATTATGGTCATCAGGTTGTAGCTCTGGGTTCATTCTCAGAGAGACAATGTAAACAAACATAATACTTCCTATGTCTCAAAAACATAAAATTGAGAATAAATGTTCTAGAGCTGAGGAAGTGAACAAATGCATACTTCTTTCCCAAATGAATGGAAACAGAGTTTTTATCTAAAAAGTTAATATATGGGGCACCTGGGTGGCTCAGATGGTTAAGCGTCTGCCTTCGGCTCAGGTCATGATCCCGGGGTCCTGGGATGGAGCCTCCCTGCTCACTGGGGAGCCTGCTTCTCCCTCTCCCTCTGCTGTTCCCCCTTCTTGTACTCTCTCGCTCTCTCTGCCAAATAAATAAATAAAATCTTAAAAAAAATTAAAAAGTTAATATACTTCCTAAAGCAAGGAGCATAAAAACAAATTTTTCTAATGTAACACAGAGATCTGGAATCAGAACAAAAATTTGGAAAATGAGTGAACTACAAATATTAAACAGAATTTTTAAGAGAAGTCTATGACCAAGTAAGCTGGAAACATTTTCCACAAAGAAAACTTAAATCCTCATCTCCCTCAGGAAGAAGTGCTAGTTTCCTGCAAGATGCAATCCCTATTTCTTTTCTGTATGTAAACCATTAAGTTAGCCCCATCTGGAATTTAGTTTGGTTACAAATAAGTATGTCTGTCAGTTTGTTTACCTTGAAAGCTTTTCTCTCTCCTCAGAGAATTCCAAGGACAGTTGTCCTTAGAATCACTCCAAAGCACTAGGTTGTTTGTTTTAAATCAGAAAACTTGTGTATATATGCAGAAGTCGAATCGTGTGAAATTACCTATTTTTAACTGCCTCTGACCTACAAAAAACGCAATTTTATACAGCTCCATTTCAGTTGTCCCAGATGGCATGGATGTTGTCTTGGGGGAGTTGGGAGGTAAGAAAGTAGAGGGGTAAGAAGAAGCAAGATATTTCTCAATTAATTTTGACTTCACCTCTTGAAAGTTGCTGTGTCATCAGCCCAAACACTTTGTTGAGGAACTGGCACTACTTTGTGTGGGTTCTCTTACCATTAATGAAAAATGACAGAGAAGCTCAACATGGACTGCTGCAGTAGACCCATCGCCCAACCGTGTGAGAAGGTGGCAAGGAAGTGCATCACTAAGGATGCTAAGAAAACAACAGCTTCCTGCCCACTGTGCTGGGATGAAAGCTGCCTATGTGGCGGATGAACCAGCTGTTCTGAGAAACAAGATCAGGCAGCTACCCACCATGTAAAGCACCTAGATTTCCAGTCCCCTCCCCTGTAATCCACATCCCTTCAAATGAACCTTGTCCAGGCAGGCTTACTAAACAGTTGCAAAATGCCTGCATTACGATCCTACAGGAACACAAGCAGCAAGCTGCTCACCCCACTGATTAAGCATTTCAAGCTCTCCTTCCCCCACCCTCCTCTTTCTTGCCTTCTTTCTGGCTGCCTTGGAATTTTCAGGAGAGTATGACATTTGACTCATTCTGAGAGCAAACACTCTATTTTCTGGCTTTCCTAATTTGAAAACCAGATGGCCTCTTTACTGGCCCCAGGGAAGAGGGAAAACAACTTGTTATCAACAATTTCACTTGGCTTTCCATTTTCTAATTTTCAAACACGCAATCCCATTGCTACCTATGGCACGTGCACCCTAGAGACAGTGTGAGCAGCCTATAAAGCAGGCTCCCAGAACATCACTGCCTCTGAGGACCACCCCTCATTTCCTCCCATCTTCACCTCTGCTCCCCATGCCCACTGGCCACCAGAAGCAAAATAAAATACCATTCTAAGCTGTCATCTATATTATATTGGAATTATTGTTACAAAACTTGTACTAATAAGCAGTCGGTTAATCTTAGAGAAAATAAATGCAGAAGATAGAAACTATTTCCTATGTTACAATTCCAATGTTCCACAGGAATTTATATTTAGGCAAAAACATGTGTTTGAGAGTGCTTCTGGCCTCAACTTTAATCATTCGAGAGAGGAATAGTCCAACCAGTTTAAACTAGCTCTTCACTCTGTAACCCATGCAGCATTCCAAACATTTCTAAGCATTAGAGTTACATCATTTTCTCTCTCTTTTTTTCCCCCTTTAATACAAATAGCCATTATATTCCATTTTCACGACCTTCAAATTCCCAATATCAAATTACCCAGCTGTTGTTTCAATCTCTCTCAGTTGCTAGGAGATGGAGATGGTGGCAGACCAGACCAATTTTGTTCAACACAGAATTGCAAGTTGACATAAGAGAGAACTAAATTCAGCCAAAGCACAATGAGCCCGGCAGTTGGCAGCCAGGCTGTGTGTCTTTTCACACAGCTGCAGGAGACAGTTGTTTCAGAGAACCTCACTGCCATCTCCCTGCCAACCTTACTGCCATGTTTTCATGCCTTCTCCACAAGGGCCCTCAGCAGAGAGGCATTTGCATTTGCATCGCAGGGGTCTGTCTGCTATTACACTGCCTCTGCTGGAGTTCAGCTCCATGGCTAAAGACCATGATCTTTTCTGAACCAAGCCCTTCAATAACAAAAACAAACAATAATAATAACATAACAACAACATTAATAGAGAAAACACTCTAGTGAATGCCATGGGAAGCATTTATACTCCCCCAACACTTCTGATGGAGGTACTTATTCTCCCAACTTCCAGGAGTGTTGGTTGCTTACTGCTCTCTCTGGGAACTGCCCTCAGCTGCCTCACCCAAGGTCATGTCCTTCCCTGGCAGTTTTCCTTATAGCCAATACCTGCTTGGGGGGGGGGGGGGAGTATAAAGCCTAGCAGGGAAGGGGTAGGGACACCGCTCCATGGAGTCTCCCATAGGGAATGACGGAGGTCTGTATCACAGCTGCCCTGGGGTTCAATTCCTCCCCGTGCTTGATCTGCTGCCCCACACCTCTCACAGGTGTTCTATCAAACATGCCAGAGCCTCAGAATCTGCTTCCTAGGAATGCAACTGGTGACAAGTACATTATCAAACCTCCAGTTTCTTTTAAGGAACAGTCTAATAGGCTTCTATATATTGAAATCTGAACGAAATCTCATAAGGACTATTTTTCCTGGCTTACACACAATAATTGCACCAGCACGGAAGTTGTAACCCAGGATGACTGAGACACTGCAATATCTGTGCTAACTCAGAGGAGTCCAGTGACACAATGCCCAGTGTTTCATTCTCAGCCAAACCCCAGTCAGGGGGCAAAGTCAAAAGAATGACTGTAAAATGAGGTAGATGAATAAAGACAGTTTATACCCTGGATGGGGGTGCAGGTTTCAATCAATGCAAATTGTGCAATGAAGATATTAGCTGCAGCCCCGTTAGGGGGTACAGAATTTCATCTACTCAAACTGGGTGAGAGAATGTTGAAAGAGCTTACAATAAAAACTGAATAAAGGTAGAATACATCCTGGACACAAGTAATGCACTGGGTTGTGAAACCAAGTCCCAGCTAATAGCCAGAGACTTGGATTGTCCCACTGGCAGGGAAGACTTCGACTATATGTAAAAAGGTTCAGCATGGTAATCTACAGTTTCAGAAGTAGCACCCAGGTCTTCCATCCTGGTCCACAGTGTCTTACTACACCAGTCCATAACTGGATTAAAGAACTGGTCAAGAATCAAATAACTTCTGCTTTCTTTAGTTATGTAAATGAACATAAAATACTAGGAAACGTAGAAATAAGTATACAGATGATGGCATAAGCCATGATACTTTGGGCTAAATTCAGTAGTAAATTTTGTAATTACAGAGGTAATCTGTGTTTATTATTTAAAGTTTTTGAAATGTTTTAAAGAATCTGAAATATAATATGGCCTTGAAGTTTTTTTGTTTTTGTTTTTAAACAAAAACACCTAATGGGTTTGAACTCACAACCCTGGGATCAAGAGTCACATGCTCCACCAACTGAGCCAGCCAGGTGCCCCTGCCTTGAAATATTAATTTGAAATGTTTAATAGATATCAGATGTGATTTTAATAAAAATTTGATTAAATTTTTAATATAAAAGAATCTACTTTATCATAGTTGTAAGTTTGGTTTATAACATTTTCTAATTTGTCTACATGATAGAAAAATTAGTTAGGTTTCTAGGTCTATCCAATTCATCTAAGGTGTTTGAGATTATTAGAAAAGTTAAAATGTTTTAGGAATGTAACTAAATTTGTGAATGACACTAATTTGTTAAGCTTATGAGCTAACTGAACATTATCAAAAAACAAATGGCAGTGACTGCTCTTGTTTTTATACTAAATTTACTAGATGTATCAATAGAAGAAAGAGAAAGTAAATTCATGCTTAAGAAAAATCAAGCTTTAAAATTTTCCACTCTAATAATAATACAATTCTTAAGTGTTTCTTCCTACCTCAATTGTCAGGAATTATTTAAGCCCCATCCCCTTGGTGTCTGTTCAGACTATGAATCTTTCGAGCACAGCAAACTTTAATTTAAATATTTTGTTAGCATTTCATGCTCTAAAATTTCAGAGTTGGCAGTTTTCCTCTCAGCTGCTTGAAATGGCTCCCTGCTTCCGTTTCCCAAGAGATGAAGCTGATGGATCTGGTAGGAAAGGACTGTGCCACCTGATGTGAGTCACAACAGCAGGGATACAATTTATTTGAAATAAGTCATAAGTCAGGCAAGACAATCACATAACTTTTTCCAAGAATAAAATATTATAAATACAAAATTATAATTAAAGTCCTTAGTCTTGGTTTGATAGCCATTCAGTCTTTGGTGAGGGGGGTGTTTCTGAAACAGTGCTTCTCAAATTTTAATGGCACATGAATCACCTGGGGACCTCGTTAAGCTACAGGCTCCAACTCTGTAGGTCTGGGGCGGGGGTGGGGATCCTGCATTCCTAACAGGTTCCCAGGTGCTGCCTAAGTTTCCAGTCCATAGAGCACACTGTGAGTAACAAAATTCTAAAGGTCAATACCGCCACTGACATTTTGTGGCTTTTTTAGCATGAAGATTCCCTGTCAGTGGTGAGAGTGATGAACCTAATATGGCATCACTATATTTGAAGGAATTGATGTTTCACCACTTAAAGATTTGTTTGTTCAAAGAGCAACTGACATTAAAGCAAATCAGTAATTTCCCAACATCTACAGGCTATTTCATTAGGAAGTAAAAAGAGGAATAGACACTATTAGGCTTAAAAATGACAAAATATGTCAAATATGCCTGTCAATAAATGTCACTCTGATCTTTAGGTAACTGAAGGTATGATCCTTCATTTTGAAAACAAAACATAATCTGTATTCCATAACTTAGAAACATCTCTGAGCAGCACTTCTTTGGCTCTCAGGCTAAGAGGATGCTTTGGGTTTCTGTTTCTCTAGCCAGGCAAGAAGCTAGGAAAGCTGGAAAGAGTCTGTTTCTCTATCAAGACTAGGTGGCGCTAAAGTACAAGTAAACAGTAAATGTAGCGCCAAACTCTTCCCTTGCCAGGATACAACTCTTAATGACTTGATCACTCAACCTTGTCTACTTTCTTACAGATTAAGGTTAAAATTGATCTTCAGTTGATTCTACAGACGACTGGACATGTTTTAAAAGTTTTCTGCTTCTAGGAAATGCTCTAGGAATCTACTGGAAGCTTAATATGTCACAGAACCTAATAGTTTTTTCAATGTATGAACATTTGTGTGCATGTATTTTCCAGTTCTTAAGTTACACAGGAGGATCTTAATGGTCACAAAGTTTGTGATATATTGGCATACAAAGAAGGTTGTGAAAATCTCTTTCCTTGGAGATCTTTAAGAGCAACACAAAACCCTCTATTGATTTCCTGGATTAGTTTCATAAGGCTGCTGAAGCAAGTTGTTGAACTTCATCAAACAATGCCTAGAAATTATTTCCTGGCACAAGGTCTCCTGGCAGGACAGGAAAGCACTTCCCCAAAGCTGCATGAGTACTCACTGCAAATCCCATGAGTCAGGGAGGAGTGACAAAGCAGAGGAAGGCTCAGCAAGTTTTCTAGTTGGAATGCCTCTTCCAAAAGCATCACTATAAGTTTTGGACAATCTGTTTTACACATTCCCCTAAGCAAAGATTAATTTGGACTAAACCTATTATTCATATCTTATTAAGAAACACTTCAGAGGCGCCTGGGTGGCTCAGTCATTAAGCGTCTGCCTTCGGCTTAGGTCATGATCCCAGGGTCCTGGGATAGAGCCCCGCATCGGGCTCCCTGCTCGGCAGGGAAGCCTGCTTCTCCCTCTCCCACTCCCCCTGCTTGTGTTCCCTCTCTGGCTGTGTCTCTCTGTCAAATAAATAAATAAAATCTTTAAAAAAAAAAAAGAAAGAAAGAAAGAAACACTTTAAACAAATGCTCTTAGAGCAGTACTTCAGAAATAATGATGTTGATAAAGGTGGGATAAGATTGTTAGGACAAAGGGGGCAAGTCCAATTAGAATACAGGACATTTGGTGTTTGGCAAGTCTCTGGACTTTGTTGTGGTGGGAGGAGAGTTTTGATCAAGAGAAAACATGAGGGTGTGGAGTATCAGGGAGAAAGAAGGGGGAGATAAAGATGGGAAATGGGAGGACAGTAAACTCTATCATAAATGAAAGTCCTGTTTCACAGTTTTATCTTTGGTCATGACAGCCCATGACAGCCTTAGCAGAGACCCTTCCTAACACTTGAAATGGACAAGAGATGACATCCTGCACATCCCACAATTACAGGGTGCCTATGCACAGAGATGTGAACTTGAATGGACGAGGTCCCTGCCCTCAAGTGTTTCTGGGCTCCACTGACCAGGTGGGCTGACTTTCACTCCATGAAAGGGCAACACATCGTCCCACAAGGCTATGGTGTATTCATTTCCTGGATATAGAAAGCAAGGCATACAGGGATGAAAACGGAGCCCAAAAAGTCAAACGGCATAGAGTAAGGAATATTTTTCTCATGAAACTAGCTCTTCTAAGTATGTCATTTCATTTCCTCTTCATTGATGTCATCCGTAAATATTAATGGGGCATCTACTTTGTTCAAGGTGCCAGGTTTCCTCTTAGTAATATTTGAAGAGAAAAATCATTAAGTCTTTCTAGATTCTAAATGCTATCTTTTAGGTTCTTATCTCCTGAGGACTGTGTTATGAGAGCTCCTTTTGTGGTTCAGTTTCTCAAACTCACCTGAAAACTCTTTGAAAGGGAGGTAGGTGATCATTAGGGTGAGAATGAGGAAGAAAGAATAATATTGACAGCAGAGCCAGGAAGAAAAGGACTGCAATCAGCGGCTGAAAAGTCACCTGATGGAGAAAGACTCGGGGCGGGGCCGGGGGGGGGGGTAGAAAACAGCAGAAGAAAAAAAAGGAAAAGAAAATAGAAACTGGAAGCAAATAAAACAGAGAAAATTTCACACGTAATGAGAGAAGGAAAGAAATGGAGCGGTGAACCCAACACAAAGGTGCAGTGCCTGAAGGGAAGCTGAGGAAAGACTGGAGTTCTCACCGAGAAGTAAAAAGTGTGACATTGCAGGAATCACAGACCAACTTCTTGGGATTCTCACCTCTCCCTCACTTCAGATCAGAGTGCTGGCCAGAGTAGCCCAAATAACCAAACAAAAGAGCCACCTCTGCTCTTAAGACAGCATGGTTTAGAGGAGCAGAGACAAGTCACGGTGTCAGAGGATCAGGATTGGATTCCTGATTCTGACACTCTAGTCACACATCCTGGGCGAAATGATCACCCCTTTGTCTCCGTTTCTTCTCCTAGAGAATGATAACGCTTCTGCTACAGGTCTGTGAAAAATCTTACAGAAATGTTCATCATTCTATATTTTAAACTTAACTATGGACATTTTCAGACATTCAAAAGGAGAGAAAACAGGATAATGAATCCCCCCATGTACCCATCACCCAGCAATAACAGTTACCAACCCTGGCCAATCTTGTTTCACCTACATTCCCACCTACTCCTGCTGATCTCACGTTATTTTGAAGCAAATCCTAGACATGCTGTCATTTCATCTAAATAAGATTTCAAGTACATATTGCCAAAAGACAAAGACTCCTTTTGTTAAACACAACCACGATACCATTATTATACCCCTACAAAATGTAATTCCTTGATATTATCAAATATCCAGTGTCCGTATTTCCTCAGTTGTCCTATAAACATCCTGTTTGAATAGCTTGCATTTTGAATCAGGATCCAAACAAGGTCCACACAATGATTGGTTAATATGACTCTAATAGGTCCTTCAGTCTATATGTTTTCTCTTCCCCGCCCCCCTCTCTTCCACTTGGAAACTTCGTTGTAGAAGCAGAGTTGTCCTGTTGAGTTTGACATTTCACACAGTCTGGGTTTTGCTGATTGCAGCCTCATGGTATTATTTAACACTTCCCGCTACCCTGTATGTTTCTTGGAAATTAATAGTTAATTAATCTTGATCAGATTCCAGGCTTTTTCTTTTTTTTTTTTCTTGGCAAGACTAACTCATGGATGGTATTCTACAGTTTCGTCAAGAGTTGCATATGGTTGTCTTTCGTTCTGTGATTTTTATCAGCTAATGAAAATCACGGCCAGCAGTCCTCACACAGATGTTTCTCACGTTATTCTGATAAACTAACACATTCTCCAGTAGATTCCTCAGTAACCACTCAGGAAACAACATATCCTGGGTTCTTACAAGTTTGTCTGTGACCTTTACACTTGAAGTGCTATTTGGCTAAATACTTAGTTCTTATTTTCTTTCCCAAGTATCCTAAATATGTTACTCCATTGTCCTCTGGCAAAAAAAAAAAAAAAAAAATCAGCTGACAAAAATCTAGTGACAATCTGATATTCTTTCCCTTATCAATGACTTGGTTGTTTAGCCTGACTGACCATAGGATTTTTTTTCTTCTTTCATTTTTTCCCTCCAGTAGTTTTTAGTTTTCTGAGTTGATTTTTTTCTCCTATGCATAGTGCCTTTCCAACACGCAATTTTAAATCATTTAAAAATTTATTTCTAGAAAGCTTTCATGAAGTAGAGATGTTAATATTGGTTCTGTTCCACTGGTTTTCTAATTATGATCCATGCTTATATTTTATGCTCTTATTTTAGTCAATTGCTTTTGGCTCAACTGGAAATATTAAGTATCATCTTCATATATTTTGTGGATATTTCTTTCTGGCATGCTTTGTCTGTAAAGATGTTATTCTGCTCCTTACTCTTTTTAAAAAATAGTAATTTTGCATAGTAATCAATCTTCTCTGTTGTTCATTTTCTGTATTACTATTATTGCTGATAATAATACTTTTAAAGACATTTGCAATCACAAGTAATATAAGAAAACTTACTTAGAAAAGAATATATAAACGAAGTATAGCATCAACATATAATTTATACAGCTTTTGTTTTCTGTGGAATGTAGGTAGCATTATTACTGTCCTTGAAGTTTATAAAGTCAGTATTTATCCTTATTTTACTCAAGAAGAAACTGATACAGCAGAAATTTAAAAGGTTCACGTTAATGGTAGGGCAATATTATAATTCTAGGCTCCTAATTACCAGACTATATAAGAAGATATACATAATTAGAATGAAAATTCATTATTCTACCCTGAAGAATTGGCTTTTTCTAGGTAGATTTTTCTCTGCTTAGGGTTTCTTTAAAAAATGAAAGCAAATTTGATATATTTCTGATTGGTAATACAGCTTTTGGGTAGGAAAAGAATTACCATCTTGAATAAGTTAACTTTCTTTTATATACTTCCACGTATTGTCAAGGCTTTTCATTCACACTACACTTGCTATCAAGCAGGCAAATCGAAGAAGATGTGACTTTGATCACTAGAGAATATCTGTAGCAAAACTGGTGGAATCCCTAAATCACAAAGTAAATATTTGTGAGTTGCTAAAATGATGACCAGGTCAGCCTTGCAAAGTTGCCTGGGGGGAGGGGCGGGGGGGGAGGTTTCAGGCAAATGAATGGAAGAGAAAAGCTTTAATTTTCTATTTTGGCATAACTTGGGTCCCGATTATGTAATTAAGGACTGTGGCCTCTGAACAGAGAAGAAAATGCCAACAGGGAATAATTCCAAAATTTCATGTTTATGACGTAGGTAAGAAGCATGTGGTCTTGAGACCAGGCTCTCTCTGTGCAGCTTCACCAGACACCTGAACTTTATCAGAATGTCAGCCCCAGCAGCACACAGGGAACAATTTCCAGTGTGGTCATCACACAAATATCTCTCCGTTTAGTTTCACTCTCTTGTCTACCACTGTGTTGAGATCCTGAAGTTGATCCTAGATTAACAGGAAGCTTGGGATTTCTGAATTTTGCCTGCCCCAACCCAGTGCTGAGAGTGAGGGGGAGGGAGGTGTTCTCACCATATGTGCTATATAGAAAATTTTCAATTAGCCATGGCAAGTTTCTAGTTCTGAGCGGCCTTCACTCCACACAGGGGCCATTTGAGGGCCAAACCAAGAAGCAGGTAAAATAGGGTTCAGAATCCTCATGACCTCACCTGATACTGCTAAAAATGCCCATTACCAGGGGAACTTCATTCCTTCCCCTCCCCCACTTGATCAATACCTATCTCTTCCATAGGGAATTTCCTCAAGCCCTACTCAGTAGATTAATTCAGTGGTTCTTCAACCTTATCTTCATCAAGAAACCTCTCTTGTTAACTCTCATTATATCTTATCCTTTCCCACCATAAACCCCATGTTTTGAAAGACTGTGCTTGTTGGACAAGCTAACTATATTTAGAAATTATTATTTTCCATTTTTCCATTCACTCAATGACAAATACAACTGCTTCTCAGAGCTCCCTGACCAAAATGAGATAAAACGTGTTTGTTACCTCATTGGCTTGATAACATTTTAGATAGAAGGCAATAACAAATGTCAGTCTGTAAAACCATATAATGTACAACTATATATAAATGTACAATTTCCATTAGGCTTTTTGAAGTTTTCCAAGTAGTTTAAAGAGTATCATTTATTTGGAAATCACAGGTTGAAGATCACTGATTTTCTTCATATTAAAATTATTTCTCTTAATGTGTTACTCCCTTCTCTTCGATAAGATATCTTTGATTAAAATGCATATAACTATCAGCACTAAGGAAGTAGCAAGTCCATTAAAGAGTTATACTTGAGGTCCATGGACATGATCCAATTCTCTGACTCTTGTCATGACCAGCCCTGTTTGCCACCTACAGACACGTGACAATTTGAGGTACTTATTTTTGAACAGATAGGCTGACCCAGCCATTTACAAACATTATTAAACCACAATATAAGCTTGGTTAATTTAGATTTCATAGCCACCGATGTTATTTGTTTCAATATGAGAACATAATTCATTTTGAAAGGCTGCTATCAGCTCTGTATTTTTGTTATTTGATATTAAAACAAAAAAAATCTTGCATGTTTACTTCTGAAAAAAGTTGTATTTGCTGATTTTTTTTTTTACATAGTATTATATATTATAGCTTTTTACTCTGTATTTTGGTTTTTGGTTTTTGTAAAAAAAGAAGAATTTTAATCTCTACTTTTTGTTCTTTTTAAAGTTAAAATTGAACTACATTTCTGGGAAGTAAAGACAATATTTCCATTTTGTTCTTCATTTTCAAGGATTTGCCAAATTAAATACTATGGCACTATATGGCATCAAAGACTGCTCATCATTAAAATTAAACCATGGTGAATATGGCTTTTCGTATAAAGCACTATGATAAATATTTAGACCAATTTCCACAGATCCCAACAGTTTTAGTTACTTTATATCTACTTTATATTATTGTATCTATTTTATAGTAAAATATTCTCATTCATTTATCACATCATAAAAAAATGTTAATCCTTAATCACTTTTAAATTTTTGAAATTCATGTATATCACTCTTCTCTACATATGCTTCTCCACCACTAAAAAAGTGGAAACAAAACAAAACAAAAAACCCCAAAGTTTTACCCTTAAAAAATGATGAGGTAGAGGTGTTTGGGTAGCTCAGTCAGTTGAGCGTCCAACTCTTGGTTTCGGCTCAGGTCATGATCTCAGGGTCATGAGGTTGAGCCCAGCTCCCCGTTCAGTGAGAAGTCTGCTTGAGATTCTCTCCCTCCCTCTCCATCTGCCCCTCCCCCTGCACTCTCTCTCTCTCTCTAAAATAAATAATCTTTAAAAAAAAATGATGAGGTAAAATCCCTTCCTCTGTCCCTTACTCTCACGAAATGAGCCACTCCAGAATGTCCTGCTTTCACTCATCACCCTCCCCCACCATCCATTTTATGTAGGTAGATGGACAGTCAGCAAACTCAATCATTTGTTTGGGATTTATACTTCAAGTATTTCCAAAGTAGGTTGGGACAGGTTACAAATGTTATGTAATTAAAAAATAGGACAGCCCTGACAAAAACAGATCAGAGTCTCTTGAAGGAGATAAAGGGAACAGAGATTATAAAGCTCATCCTGCTTTTCCCTAGTATCAACATCACAAAGGAAAATTTTGGAGTGAACCAGTTTTGCTTCAATAAAAAGGAGAGGGCAAGCAAATTTATTTTCAAGAAAACTTCCTGGGAATTTTAGTAAACCATGTTTGATGACTACTTGGCAAGTACACCGAGACATTATTCCAATGGATAATTCTCGTATCCACATCATTCAATTGCTGCATGTTCAAGAAAAACACTATTCACTTGCTCTATATTCAAGAAAAACACAAACATTTAAATGGAAAAAAAAGGAAAGTAATTGAACATAAGGAAGCATTTATGTTGGGAAAAATAACCTAATCCATTCCAGATCTATAATTATAGGCCTTTTTAACTATAGCAAAAAGAAATGTAAAATAAAAACAGTACCTAAAAATGTGTATTATCTGCATCTTTTCATCTCATGTAAAAAAATCAAGTTTTCACTGTACTTTATCTCCCTATTGGTCTGTTCCAGCAAACCATTAGTTGTTGCACTGTGTCATCTCATCTTCTCCTGCTTTATATTAGCAAGCACAAGACCAAGTATTGGCTTGTATGGAAAGCCCTGCAATGTGGGAGTCAGGCATGGCCACATGAGAAGGCATGCTTTGCCCAGAAAACTTGCCAGTCTTTGGTTCCTGCAGAAGGACAAGCATTCTCACTGAGTTGCAACCCAGCACAGGACTCACTGAGCGGGGTCTGCCCTTTCTAAATTTAAGAGTTCTTACTGTTTCTTAGAAGACCCAGATACAAATAGGAAGAGAGCCATCAACCTTAATTTCTCTGTTATTTATTGCTAGCAGCTACGGGACAGTCAAAAAAATGTCAGAAGAGAAATGCTGAGGGAGGCAACCAGGCATACACACTGAGGGAAAGGACTCAGAAGGCATGTTTAGACAGTGTGGGGAGCACCGGCCATATGGCTGGTTTTGCAGGCTGATCAAAATCTTCCACATAACTTGAAGCTCTCTGTACTTATGGTTTCTTATGTGAAGTCATAAAGTAAATGAAGGTATTCAGTTTAAATTTCAGAGATGAGCAAAGACAGAGACTCTGAGAGCTTCCTCAAACAATTTGTTTCTAAGAAATGCTGTCTAACTTAGATGCCATTCATGAGACAGATTTGTTTGTAATTTGGCTTACTGAGTCTGTTGGAAAAATTCTATTATCAACTAAATTAATTTCAATAGCTTTTTTATTTTTCAAATAGCTAATAAGCATTTGGCAGCCTGACTCTCAAATAGCCCAGTTCGCCTATACAAGCATTTATTTCAAGAATAAATTTCTAGATAAATATTCGTTATCAAACTAGATTGCAACTGACTTAACACTTCATCTGAGGGACAGCACAAATCCTGCTGCCTCCTGCCTATATCATTTAGACCTGCAGGCTGTAGGGGAAAGGACTCTGCATGGAGGATCAGAAGACTGGAGTCTAACCTAGATTCTGCCATCGTTAGCTGTGTGAATCCGAGAACTCATTTAACTTCTCTAGGCCTCTCCTTTCTCATTTGTAGAATGAGGAGTGGTGTAGGATGATCTCTCAGGTTTCACCCCACTCTAACATTAACAAAAATTATCTCACTTCTCTAAATGTCTCTGTAGGGAAAATCCTACCTTTATACTGATATACTTATATGTACAATAATAAATGATGTTTCTGAGGCCAGAGGTCCCTTTCCCATGATGTGGTCTTCAAAGGCATGTTCTCTCAACTGTTACCACCACCATTATTCCTTATTTGGGGCATTAAACTAGATTGCAGAGGATTAAGGGTCGCTGACTTCCATCTTTACAGTCAACAGGTAATTTAATAATGTAAATATCATACAGTAGCACTTTCCTTTTATTTGTTTAAAGTATTCACACATTATTTCATTCCTAGTAACTACTCAGTAAGACAAGTGTTATTATTCTTTCTACTGTGAATAGAAAAATTAATGTGACTTAGGTTAAGTGACTTGCCCGAGTAGATCTGAATGTCTCCCTCACAATCACCCAAGAGAATGTTTACTGATATAGCGTCTGCTGGGCAGTTTCTGCAATATGTACCAAAATATAAAACAGGAAGAGCCTTAAACAAGCAATTCAAATTTTAAATGTTTTAGACAAGTACAGAAAGATACATGCTCAAGGATAATAAACACAACACTTTCTGTTATGGAGAAAAAAAAGAAGCAAGCTATACATCCATCATTAAGAGACTAGACAAATCAATTCATTTACATCCAGGCAGTAGATTACTAGGCAGCATTAAAAATGATAGCATGTAGCTACAGTTAATTAAATGGAAATATGGCCACAACTTACCCTTAAATTAAGAAAAAGGGGTGAAGAAAGTACAGGCTAAAACATCAATCAGCACTGTCCAATAGAACTTCTGTGATTATGGAAATGTTCTGTGCTGTCAAATATAGTTGCCACTAACCACACTTAAGATGTGGCTAGTGAGGCTAAGGAACTGAATTTTTTTTTTAAGTTTCATTTAATTTTAACTAAGTTTAAACAGCCACTGTGGCTAATGCTACCATGTTGGACAGCACTGTAGACAGCGATGTTTAATTTATGACTATGTGTTACTTTATAATCAGAAAAAAAAAATAGAAAATCTTGTGTTTAAACACCAAACCTGCACCTAGAAGACAACTAGAAGACACAGGAGTAAATTACTCCACAACAGGTTTATCTCAGGAGCTGCTGTGCCTGCAGCATGAGAGCACAGTCTCTGTTTTATATGCGTGTTTTCCATACCTGAGCATGATTCTGCTAATTTGGCAAGTTTCCTAGATAGTGGTTCACATATGAGCAAATAAAGAGCTTTATGCCAAGAATGCTATGCCCTTTGTGCTGGTCCTGTAGAACAGACCAGAAAGAAAGAGTGATAAATGGAAGGAAGCAGAAAATAGAAGCTGGAGCATTGAAAGCTGCGCCAGATTTTTTTGAAAGGATGATAAATTATTCAACTAATTGAATGGATTTGTAGTGATTAGGAAGTTCATGTTTTCTACTTATGAATATTGATTACATCAATATGTACTGCAGCAACAAAATACCTTATTTTTTTATATACCAGCCAGTATAAAATTTAGTCTTAGATATATCAGGCAAACTAGCTAAAGGCTAAAGAAGGGATGCTTGTTTGTTAGTTCACAGGTATTTCCAGACTCCAATCTATTTGCAAATCTAAAGCAACATTTTTCCCCGAGTCAACTATTTTTTTTCCACTCCTGGATTATGAGACACATAAAACATCACTTTCCTCATTTGTGTTTTTCTTAACACCGTGCTATTATAAACAAGATATGTAAACATATTTATATAGAAGGCTTTTTTCCCTGTATTTGGAATTTAAAGATGCCTTCTAAAAGACCAAACTGGCCCAGACTGTAGCATTCTTTTTTAAGATTGATTTATTTATTCCAGAGAGAGAGAGAGAAAGCTCATGCGAGCACAAGAGCGCAGGTGGGAGGGGCAGAAGGAGAGGGAGAAAGAGAATCCCAAGCAGACGCCCACGGAGTGTGGAGCCCGACTCGGGGCTCGATCTCACAACCCTGAGATCATGACCTGAGCCAAAATCAACAGCTGGGCACTTAACCAACTGAGTCACCCAGGCACCCCAAATTGTAGCAGTCTTAATAGTAAAACTATAATTAACCTAGGTCCTCAATTAACTGGATCCTCCCCATATTCCACATTTTAGGAGAAGAAAAATCCCCAAAAAGGACATTGAAGGAAGAAGAAAACTTAAGCATAAATCTCTTACTACATCTAAAACTACAGTACTTTATAAAAATGATGTTCCAAGTGATAACCTCAAAAGCTGCAATATCTTTAATCCTGAAAAAGATTTAGGTAATGTTCTGTATTACACACTTGAAATTTGGGAAGGAAGCATGCTAATATACCATAGAACATTTTTTAGCATAATATAAAATCAAATTTGTTTTTTATTTCATTCTGTTAACTAAAAATGTTAAATGAAATATGTCCTGCCCCTTGTTTATTAAAGCTATATTTTATTGTGTTTTAATGGCCAAAAGCAAATTATAGAAAAGTGTATTATAATTGGAAGTATATACAGTTCCCACAACTCTAACACACAGAAACATATACACTTTTGCCAACCCCCCCTGCCAGAGTCACAAATGCAGCAAGCAGTGTTTGGACTGGGGAATAATCATAACTGGAACTACTGACATTTAAGTAGCACCTGAGGGACCTCCAAGTTCTTCCAAAGAATGATCTTACTTGATTTTTACAATAGCCTTCAGAGGTAGGTATTTACAGGTTAAGGAAATTAAGGCTCGTAGAAATCACTGAATTTCTTGGAATCTAACTTCTAGAGGGTCGCAGAGATAGGAGCAGAACCAGGCCTGCCATCTCCAAACTCTGGGGGCTTTCCACTCTGCCTCACTCTCAGCACTGGGCCAGCAGGAAGGGGGAAGGCATGAGGGCCGCGGTGACAAGTGATTGTCACGGATTTGAGAAAGTCCCATCCCAGCATTAGTCAGCTGGTTGATACTAATGAGGCAATAAGTGTTCATTGTTTCCAGTGTGCTTCTGAAATCTCTGAGGCAGCTTGAACTAAATGGGCCACCATCAAAAAAAGGGACCAGCATATCCCAATTTGCCCTCTAAATTCTAGAAGATAGCCTCAACCCAGTTTTCAGAATACCTTCAACTGTCTAAGCAGTTACTACCCATGTGCTTAGAATCTAGCTGCTTCTGCTTGGATGAGATTAGTAACCCTGAAGCCATATGACTCAAGGTAAAGATTGTCCATTCACCAGCAAGGTCTCTGTCTGAAGTCTTTCCCTTCCCTCTAGTCTTTTATGAACCCAGAGCCTTTTCCTCCACCAA
The DNA here is from genome assembly GCF_037043125.1 of Eumetopias jubatus. Lineage (NCBI taxonomy): Eukaryota > Metazoa > Chordata > Mammalia > Carnivora > Otariidae > Eumetopias > Eumetopias jubatus. The sequence continues at coordinate 63,794,716 of NW_028274813.1, forward strand.
AAACCATTTTCTGAGAAAGCCTCTGGTATGTGTTCTCGATGCAAATGTAAACCAATACATTTCTTATCCCACTGACACTTATATTTAATGCTTTATCTGTAATTATGGAAAGAAAGCGTTTGTGGTGGGCAAATTCAGTTATTACAGAGCAGGCTGGGAAGTAAATTTTTCCAGGTAAAGATCTTTCCTGCCATCCCACCATCTTTCTGGGACTGGGAGGTTCCCCTAAAGCCCTTGATGTTCATGCATGTGAAAAAAAAAAAAACTAAGCAAACAAGAATCCAGGAGGCTATTTTCTACTAACTATGACTGTAGAATCAATTATGTGTTTTCCATCTTTCCTTCTCCCTCTGAATCTTCCCATTCTGAAATCAAGGAAGAGTGAACTGAAAAAGCAGTATGATATATACTACAGGAGTTAACTTGGAGTGCCCATGAATGGGTTTCAAAGGGTCTCTTGAAATAGTATGCAGAATATGATGGGCATGTGTGTGCAATGTCTTGAGAAGACAGTTTACAGTTTTTATCGTTTTGAAAGAAATGGCTAATCTAAAAATGGGTTAACAGACTTCAGGGTTATAAAGATTTAATTTTTATTCCTAGCTTTACCATTTTCAAGCATTGCCACCTTAGGCAAGTCAATTAAACTCTCTGTGCCTCAGGTCTTCACCAGAGGTCTAGGTGCTATTGTAAAGATGAACTGAGATAATGTATGCAAAGCACTCTGAGGAAAGCAAAGCATAAATGCCAGGTGGCTGATTAGTATTATTATTAGCAGAGTAAAGGACTTGAGGAGCTTCAAGAGCAAACAAGAGTCCCTGTCCAGATGCTGCAAGAGAAGAATGGAGGAGCAGACCCACAAACTTGGCAGAATTTACAGCTTGCTTTGGGTGTACAAAATGTTAGGACTGGAAGAAGCCCTGTAGTTCCCTCCTTTTACACATGAGGAAGCTGAGACCCCAAAAGGCAAGCACTGTCACAGCATAAGGTTAGTGACAGAACGTGGGCACCAGATATGGGGTCTAGTCCAGGCAGGTGAAAACAAAGAGAAGCTGCCACTGAGGCATGGTTGTTATCCCACTACAAACAAAAGCCATTCAGCCTAGCCTGATTTATAGGCACTTTACCTCCCTTGCAAGAGGACCTTTGGTCCTAGGCGTCATAAATCAAGATGTCCGTGTATTTCATTTCTAGTTCCTCCCCCTGTGCTCTCCTTACTACAGGAAAAGCAGGGTATGAGTAGATATCGGACTGATTTATGTCAGTGTACCTGTTTTAACCTCTGAAACCAAGACTCCCATTCTAGGAGGTATTAAAGTGAATGTCATGAGGAAGCACACTCCCATACCAGCTCTTACGTGGACAGAGAATGGAGGTGAATGAATATTAAGCTGTAGATTAAGCTTCGACAAGTAGTCTGAGATGGAGAGATTCATAATGCCACTTCCTCTCAAACATGAATATGTGTTACACTGGAGATTTATTAGAATTGAACTGATAAAAGACTTGCATAGGACTCAAAGATTTAATTTGGCCCAAACTTTGGGTTATATTAACTAGAGTGTCTTGTCTTTGAAGGAACTTAATTAAGGTTACTCATCACTTCATTCTTATTAGGAAAAACGTCAAATTCTTCCCTGAGTTAATTCCGGCAAAATTCTGCTTGTTTTGACCAAGCCTTAACCCCAAAATTTCTCTGAATAATTATACTAACTTAAAAATGCTTATGAATACATTTTATTATTTCACTGAAATATCCTTGGGAGGTTATGATTTCCCTGGCATGCTAATGCCACTTAGAGCAGAAAGGAAAGTTAAAAATGATAATGTGAGGATTCAGTCAGTTGGCTGACCAAAAATGCCTTCAATTTTACACAAAGGAAATGGGAGAATCTTCCCTTAAAAAACTTCTAGACTTGTTTGAGGAAATTAGAAAACAAAATATGAAAAAGCAAATAAAAAAGCAAGATAACAAACACTGGCGCTAAATTATGGATCAAGGGAATAAATTCTGAGCAGCATGGACTGAGAGCACCCAGAAAGGCTTTACAGTGGAGAGAAGAGTTGTGTGCTAGGCCTTGGATCACTGATTTTAAGTTTGATGTGGAGGAGAATGGCTGTGAGTCTAGAATTTGTGTGGCAATGTCCAGCTGGGGTCATGATCTAAGGGAAAAACAATCACCTGATTTTTTTTACTATCTTTGACTAATAAATCTACAAAAGTATCAATAACAGACCAAGTGAAACAAAATAACTTAAATTTAATGAGAAATAAAATATACTACATTCACTTTTTAAAATAAAAGTGGAGACCATAAAATTATAGTAAATAAATGCACAGTCTCTATAAAGCCTTGTGCCTTAAGCAATTAGAAAATTTGTTCTGGAAACCGGCAACACATTTATGGGACTGCATTTTAAAATATGTACTGAATTTTAGAATAACCACATTAAACAGTTCTGAAATATTCGTTCTTATTTATGGTCCAGTGGCAGACAAAAATTATAATTGCTTGTAGATCTGTAGGAAAAACTAAGTCTAATTATTTTAAAACCTAAAATAAATTTAAAACCTAAAATTATTTTAGGTTTTAAACAAAACAAAGATCCACCAGTTCTGAGAAGAAAATTCACTGGTTTTTCTAATATAATACATTTTACATACCCACAACTTAATTTATAAAAGTTTAAAAAGAAATACTATTTAAAAAAATATAGATACCTAAGGTTTATAACTAATTAAGAAGAGATACATATAAATCACAAGAAGCAGAAAAAAGAAAAAGGAAAGGAAAGCACATAATCAATGCCAGTTACTGTATTGATCATGCAGAGTTTAGATTCATTTTGGTTTATCTAGCTCATTACTCATTGTAGAACACCAGAATCCAACAGATAGGTATATATACCCCAGGGAGAACTACTTGAGTTAACACATTTAAAGAAGAACCCAGCAAATCATCAAGTCTACACAGCTGTTTAATAGTTTTTTGCTGTAACAGTGACAAGATAACCCACTTAGATAAATCCTACATTTGTCTACAAAATACAGTAGAAAAAAACCCCCAAAGAAGCTAAAATATCTCAACTTTGAATGTCTCCTTGCAGTAACTATTCTTTAATGATATCAAGTTTTCATTACCAACGTGATTTACCTCTAAATGTTCATTGATGCATGACTTTTAGAATTGCAAATAGTGTTTTGAGGTGAGGCTCTTTCCCCTAAGTTATATCCCTAAAGTGCAAAGTGTCCGGGATGTTCTGTCAAAGGTCAAACAAAATGAAAACATGCATGCCCTCAGATTTCCATCATAGATGTGGGAACTAACTCTCCCTCAGTAAGATCTGCTAATTATTCACAGGTCTAAGTAAATTGATTTCCATTAGATCAACAAAATAATCAAAGGAAATGTATTTCATGCTAACATAAGCTATATATTAAGCTTGGACAAGTAGAGAAAACAGGATTCCTCATAACTCAAATTGAAGACCGTGTCTACCACCATGCTACAGTGGGCACCATATGAAAATATGGGGAGAATCTACAGAAGGATTGATCAGATTGACCTTCAAAATGGTTTCACCACATAGGTGACCTTTTAGCTGAGATTCAAAGGATATGCAACTATTTTCCCAGACACAGAATTTTGGGGTAAAGAGTGAGGTGATTTCCCAGGAAGAAAGAAACCATGTTCCATTCATGGATTTCTGAAAGGGCCTGGCTTTTTAGAGGTGCTGGAAAGGAAACGTCAGAAGACACAATAGGCCAGCTGGGTCCAGACTTGGAAGCAACTATAAGTGATGCCCAGGCATTTGGACTTTATCTGGGAGGGCAGCTGAAAGCTAAGGGAGGTAAATACTGCACTTAACATATTTTTTCAAACAACATTTCAATCCTAGTTATTTCCAGGTTGGGGGCCCAGAGCACGCATAAAGGAGGTAGTCTTCTATGTGGTGTTATTTGAAGAAATCTCTCCCCGCCTTGTCACTAACACCTGACTCCAACAATTACAGCGATGGATGCCTTTGGCCAGTGTGATAATATTCCTTTGCAGAAGCAAAAGTCTGAGCTGTAGTCACTGTTAATACTGTGGTTTATTACTTTATAGGGTCTTTTAATAGAAAGTAGGTTTCTGGAAGAGGGGAAACTGCAAGAAAGCACTAACGACTTTCTTCACAATTTGCCTAAGGTCAGTTTCCCTCCTTGTGAACCAATTCTCCAGTAATTGTTATAACCCTTCCCTCCTCCTCAGGAGAAGAGCAGATCACTTTCCACTTCCATTTCATACATTTCTTTTCCATTTAATGATGTATTTGGCAAATCTGCCTCATTCAAATAATGAAGAAAATTGGTGCATTAAGTTATCACAGAACAATGGAAGCAGCTACACAAAAAAACCCACTAATAACAGCCACACGGCTAAAATGAACAGAGGAGAGATTTCTATTGTTCCTTTTTATTCTATTCACATTTATACAAAGAAATACAGCCCTTAGCCCTAACACAAAGTGATAATAGACACAGCAGTTCAATTTGAGTCTGATAAGGGCAGATTCAGCCACAGAATCCCAGTCACCTCTAACTCCCCCCACGGCCTCTCTGGCCTTGCATCAGCCACCTGGTCTGATGGACTTTTTCTTGTTTCCACCTTCTACCACCCAAGCCAGCCACCATTTGTCATTTACCAAATGGCCTCATAGCTGTCTCCCATCTCTCCCCTTCCCAGACCACCAGGCACATACCGCAAACTCATCCTAAGACACAAGTTTTTACCATGTTATTTCTTTGTAGATGTCTTTATGACCACTGAACCAAGCCCAGACTCCTCTGAGGCATTCGAAGTATTTATGGTCCTTCAAAATGTGTCTCCACTAACTCCAATAATATATATCATTCATCATTCCTTGGCTCCAGGGAAAGAAGCCCTCTGTCTTTCATATTCAAAGCAACCTTTGCTCAAGCTATCTCCTGTGCCTATACAAGGCAACCACGGAAAGTTGTGTAGGTGGTGCACAGCACAACTTCAAAAGGTGACATTTATAGGTGGGCAGCACAATTATAGGTGGGCAGCCCTGTGCCTAGACTTCTCTGTAAAATAATTTCTAATTCAAAAAGCTGTATGAATTACATGAGAGAGAAACATTTACTTTATCTGTATTCAGTTTTCTTTTGTTTATAAAAAATTTAAGAGAGTAACATTGATACATTTAAAACATACGGGCTGGTATCTGGTATGGATTTATTCCCTTCCCTCTCACTGTTTTTACTAACTTTATGAGGTCACTTGAGAAACTGAAAAAGTTCAAAAAAGTCATGTAGGAGTCTTTGCTCCTAAATCAGTTACTTTAAATCTCTGGCTGTCTTTTTGGGAGGAATGGGAGGAATGCATTGACCGAGTGAAATGTATCCAAAAACCCTTTGCTCAAAATCATCTTCCAGGGGTTGTCAGCTCTAGCCTGCATTGGAATCACCTGAGGAATCTTTAAAATGACTGATGCCTAGGTCTAAACCCAGATTCTAATGTAGCTGTCTAGAACAGGGCCTGGGAAGTGGATTTTTTTAAAGCTTTCAAGGAGATTCTACTGTGCAGCCAAGCATAAGAACCACTATCTCTATACATGCCATACCTAGAAATCATTTGATTTCTTAACATTTCCTTTTTTTTTTTAAGATTTCATTTATTTATTTGACAGAGAGAGAGAGAACGCTAGCACAAGCAGTGGGGAGCGAGAGAGGGCGAAGCAGGCCCCTGGCCTAGCAGGGAGCCCAACACGGAATTTGATCCCAGGACCCTGGGATCATGACCTGAGCCGAAGGCAGATGCTTAACGACTGAGCCACCCAGGCACCCCCAACATTTCTTATTAAAGATGTCCATCTCTTGTTCCACCCACTTCCATGTTAGGATACTAGCAATTCACACCTTGATATCATTTCACTTTAGTGAGATTACATGTTTCCCTCTTTGAGATATAAAATTTTGAAGGGGCAAGATAGGAGCAAATAATGAAGAGAAACAAAGAACAAAAAAACAAAAACAAAACAAGTTCTCTCCCTAGTTCAGAATAGCTATGAAAACTCCTACTCAAAGGGACCCCAGGATTTCAAAACTCTCACATTCCTACTGGTGATGAATTTAAATACACATAGGTTGGATCTTCTTCTTAATTAAAAGAAAAAAAAGAAAGAAAAAAACAATGAGCCCCCACCCTCAAATCCATTCATTTTAAACATCTAACACAAGAAAACCAGAACTTATTGTCTTATACCTTATAGCCACCAAAATTTCTCACACCTCTAGAAGGGCGTGAGTCCACTGCACTGAAATAGAAAAAATATTCAACTTAAGACTCAAAAAGCATGGTTTGACTCCCAAGCTGATCAGCTACTAACCTAAGACTCAACTTCCTCATCTATGATAGGGAATTATGGTAAGGATTAAATACCATATTGTAAATAAAAACTCCTGGTACATATCAGCCATTCAGGGAATGCTACAGAACTGAAAACTCTCTAGGCAAGGGAAGAGAATTAACTTGCGTCCTGCCTCTGGTGGACTGCTCCTACATACATCTAACCTCTTGAGACCACGGAAACTGATGACAATTGTTGCTCACTGATAGTTCATGCTGACATTATTTTATTTTTTTTAATTGAAGTATGGTTGACACACAATGTTATATTAGTTTCAAGTGTATGACACAGTGATTCCACATCTCTATGTGCCATGCTCTGCTCACCACAAGTGTAGCTACCATCTGTCACCATACAATGCTATTACAATACCATTGACTATATTCACTATGCCATACCTTTCATCCCCATGACTTACTCTTTCCATAACTAGACTATACCATGCTGACATTAAACCCATTTTTTTAAGTAACAAATCTCAGTCAGACTTCTCTAATCAAAATAATGCATTTCTTCAGACTTTTCTCACTAGACTCACTTTCAAATCTTTTATGATATTTATTACATCTCTCTAAACTCTGTTTTCATGGTTTCTTTCAAATTGTGAAGTCTATGATAATCCTCATTTTCCATGCTACTATTGCTAATTAAAAATTATATAGATGGGGTGCCCAGGTGGCTCAGTCAGTTGAGCATCTGACTCTTAATTTCGGCTCAGGTCATGATCTCAGGATTGTGAGATACAGCCCTGCATCCAGCTCCATGTTGGGTATGAAGTCTGTTTAAAATTCTCTCTCTCTCTCTCTCTCTGCCCCTTCCCACTCTTCCACTCTTAAAAAAAAAAGATTACACAGCTGGGCAATCTGATAGACTTATTGGGATACATTGACAGTTAATGTGCCCATCCTGAGCTCTAAATACATCAGTGCATGTAGCTAAGATACATGCATACCCAAAGATTTTCCATAGTAATATGTGTCAGAAGCTACCAAGGTTAATTTTCCCATGTCTTAACCATGAGTATTCACATGCATAAAACATGTGCTAGATCTGAGACTTTTAGATCACCTCCCAAAATCATGATGAAAATATATTAACCATTCAACAATCAAAAAGTATTTATTTAGCACACTTTTTGGTGAAAAAACTTTTTCACCAATAAGCACCATACTGAAGCCACACTCCCAAAACACTTGACAATGAGCATCCAGTTTCCCTGAGAAAATACCCTCTAAAGAATTCACATCAACCAAAAAAGAGATTCCAGTTACAAATCTGGGCTTTGGGAAAATAAAAACAAATTAACATCTTCATATCTATCAACAGAAAACTAAGCTTTATTTTCCAGTTTCCTGGGATTTGGAACATGCTTTGGGGTTGCCAATTTAATGGGCATTTCATGTGAGTTCTGTTCCCATATAAGTACAGAAAAAATGATGGAAAAATTAGTACCAGGTTACATTTACTTGCATGGTATATTCCAAAATTAAAATATATCAAAGATACTGAGAAAAGTTGACAGTGGTCTAAAGCAGTAACTACCACCCTGTCCTGGCCTTGATTTGGAGAAAGACATAAATTTTACCCCATGATCCAACATATATATGTAATATATGTATATACCTAACCAAGTTGCACAAACAGTATTTATCCTTACTTCAAGTAATTTTATTTCATTGTTTTAGCTCTTTAATTCCTTAAATTGATTTTACAACATACTAATGAATTGAGAAAACAGTGCTGTTCTTGGAAAACAGCGGTCTAAAGGGCAAAAAGAAAAAAATATCTACTCTTCCTCCCAAAGAAAGATATTTGGCCTTCAATCTTAAATTGGTACTCACTTAACTTTAACTTAAGATGTGTTAGAAATCAGAAACTGCCCAAAGATGGTAAAATTGAGTGTTTTAGGCTGTAGCCCTTGGTCATATTAAGACCAGAATCCTCCAAGCTCCAAACTGTTGATGTCAGAATTTTAGTTTCATTCAGAGTTCCCTTTATCGAGATTTTCTGAGAATCCTCGGGCATATTTTAGATGTGCCCAAGAATCAACTCTGGCTGTTGCTCACTGTCCTGGCCAGCAATCCCCGGACTCCACAGCTGCCACTTTGGTAGACCTCTGCCACCTCAAGCAGAGCTCAGCTAGTTATGCTCCAGCAGTGGAAGAAGAAACACTCTTTCCTCTACATCTGCTGTACAAGGGGAGGGAAGAACTCCAGGCAGAGAGTCAACTAAGATGGGTGCTCCAAGTCACACTCACAACCTCCTCCCCTCACTGAGTCCCCATGCTGCCTGGCTGGCTGCTCAGGATGGGCTCCGGGGCCAGAAACACACTTTACCACAAATTACCACTCCCCTCCTCACCCATTCTCCCTCCTGCACTGGGACAAACTCCTTGCCCCATGATGAGGGTGAATTCTCTCCCAAGAGCCCCATCATCCCAGGACTCCCATCACTTTCAGTCCATCAGGCCCATCTGATATGCCAGCCTCAGCTATAGAGAGGATTCAAGCCGTTTTTCCAGCAAGCCCTGCAGACCCCATGTAAGTCACTGGGTATCTGGATCCACTCCAGATGTCAGGCACATCTCAGTCTGGATACAGCCCAGTCGGAACATCTTGTAAACAAAGTCTCTGTTTAATGTTCTAACTTTGAGAACCAGGCCCAAATTGAAGAAACAGACACAAACTTTTTCTGGAGGTGGCTGAGAGTACAATTTATCTAAAGTGGGTTATTTGGGGAGCTGATTCCAGCTAAGTCACATTAAAACTTCTATTTGTCATGTAGCCATATAATTTAGCCTATGCTAGTTAGTCTAAGCCTTGCCTCTTCCCTGTCATGTTTCCAGGAACACAAATAATATTCTAAGAAGACTGTTAATCAGGAAGCAGAGGTGCCAAATTTGCCTATTTAGTATCCAAATGAATTTATCCAGACGAGAAGTCTCAGTTAAAGTCAAAATCTTGTAAGGTTTTCAGTCTGGTTTTCATACACAGCACAGCTTCTGAATCCAAAAGAGGAGGAGGAGAGGGGGAGTTTCTAAAAATGGTTCAGCTGGCTTCTCATAGTTCTTACTAAAGAATATCTGGAAACTAAGAAGTAAAATATGTGGATGACATTTTCAGCTTAAAAACAAATTGGAGGCACGCCTGGGTGGCTCAGTCGTTAAGGATCTGCCTTAGGCTCAGGTCGTGATCCCAGGGTCCTGGGATCGAGCCCCGCATCAGGCTCCCTGCTCTGCGGGAAGCCTGCTTCTCCCTCTCCCACTCCCCCTGCTTGTGTTCCCTCTCTCGCTGTCTCTCTCTCTCTGTCAAATAAATAAATAAAATATTTTTTTTAAATGGGAAAACTACATAGTATAATACATTGCATCATTTCCATATTTTAATCTTAAGGTTAAATGTTTTTATTCACTCTCTAGAACAATCACTTCTCCACCCCCCAGCATGGGAACTTTAATAATAGTGCTTTGTAGTTCATCCTGGGGGTTACAATAAACTTCCCCTAAGAACCTGGAAATAAGGTTAGTAAGTGTAGTCTCTGATGAATAAACTTTAAGATCAACACAATGACCAGAAGATAAGCAAAATTACCTTTAAAGAAAAAGAGTGGCTTCGAGTCTCAAAGACCTAAGCATATGCATACTGAAGAAAATCATTACCAAAGAAGGAGTCAGACAGAAAAGTGGGGAGGAGGAGGAGGACCAGGCACAGCCACCTACAGAAAGAAGTCACCTAGACCCCCCAGTCCCCACCCCATGCAGATTCTCCTACGCAAGATCTCCAAGATTGCTGAGCTGCTCAGATTCTCCCTGATGAGAAAGTAACACCCCAAAAGTACTTGGGCCTTGATTCATCCAATGCCTCTGTCCTAATTCAATCCCCAACAAGCAGCCTTCCTTATGTGACTTCCAGTGTAAGCCCATCTATGAGGAGAGAAGGCACTGACCATACAGACTTGGACTTAACCACAAATGTGAACTGAGCCCCTATCAAATGCCTGGCTCTTGTCTTGGGCAACAGGGATAGAGTGGAGAATTAGACATTTGAGGTCACTGGGCTAACACTGTCTAGTAAACAAATAAATAAGATAATCATAGTTATAAGAACGATTAATTAACTAATTAATTAACTGAATAATGAACTAGATAATTGCTGGGAAAGGGGATGGGTATTTCAAGAACAGGGGTCAGGAATAGCTTCTTTGAGAAAGTGACATTTAATGTAATTGTTAAAATGTCCCTATTACCTGAAGGAATCTAGAGATTCAGTGCAATCCCTATCAAAATACCAGTAGTATTTTTTACAGAATTAGAACAAATAATCCTAAAATTTGTATGGAACCACAAAAGATCCCAAAGAGCCAAAGCAATCTTGAGAAAGAAGAACATGGTTGGTGGTATCATAATGCAGACTTCAGGATATACCACAAAGCTATAGTAATCAAACGGTATGGTTCTGGCACAAAAACAGACACATAGCTCAATGGAACATACTAGAGAGCCCAGAAATAAACCCATGCTTATATGGTCAATTAATCCACAACTAAGGAGACAAGATTATGCAGTGGGAAAAAGACAGTCTTTTCAATAAATGGTGTTAGGAAAACTGGACAGCTACATGCAAAAGGATAAAACTGGACCACTTTCTTATACCTTACAAAAAATAAACTCAAAATGGATTAATGACCTAAATGTGAGATCTGAAACCATAAAACTCCTAAAAGAAAACACAGGCAGTAATCTCTGCACATCAGCCTTAGCAACATATTTATGGATATGTCTCCTCAGACAAGGGAAAGAAAAGCAAAATTAAGGTATTTGAACTACACCAAAATAAAAAGCTCTTGCACAGCAGAGCCTAAATTCCTTTGGAACTTCCAATGTGCCTGGAGCTTTATGAACAAGAAGAAAACAACAGGAGATATGGCCAGAGAACCAAACAGGTGCAGAGCCACAGGAAGAGATTTCGGGTTTATTATGGCCAATAGGAAGCAAGGGAGTAACATGACCTGATTTAAATTTTAAAAGATTCCTTTGGCTCCTGTGTGGAGAATAAAGTGCAGGGTGGTAGAGGAGGCTTTAAAAGTAACCCAGGCAAGCAGTCACGTGGCCTGCCTAGGGTGACAGCAGTAGCGCTGGGGAGAAGTGAATGGCTTTAGGTCATATTTTGGAGATGGAGCCACAGGACTTCAACAAAACAAAAAGGCAACTTACTGAACAGGAGAAGATATTTGCAAATTATCTATCTGATAAGGGGTTTGTATCCAAAATATATAAAGAATATATACAACTCAACTCCAATAATAATAATAATACAATTAAAAATGGGCAAAGGATCTGAATAGACATTTTTCCAAAGAAGACATACAGATAGCCAACAGACACATGAAAAGATGCTCAACATCACTAATCATCAGGGAAATGCAAATCAAAACCACAATGAGATACCACCTTACATCTGTCAGAATGGCTAATATCAAAAACATAAGAAATAACAAATGTTGATAAGGATAAAAGGAATCTGTCATGCACTGATGGTGGGAACATACTGTAGAAAACAGTATGAAGGTTCCTTAAAAAATTAAAAATAGAAATGCCATTTCTATTCTTTGGGTCTTTACCCAAAGAAAACAAAAACACTAATTCAAAAGGTATATATATCCCTATGTTTACTGCAGCATTATACACAATAGCCAAGATAGAGAAGAAATCCAAGTATCCATCCATAGATGAATGGATAAAGAAGATGTGGTATATATACACAATGGAATATTACTCAGCCATAAAAAAGAATGAAATCTTGCCATTTGTGACAACATGGATGGACCCAGAAGGCATTATGCTGAGCAAAATAAGTCAGACAAAGAAAGACAAATACCATATGATTTCACTTATATGTTGAATCTAAAAAACAAACAAGCAAACAAACGAAAACAGAGGCTGAGCCTGTCCTGAGCATTTTTCAAAAGCACTTTTCAACTGATTTTTTTTTTTTAAGGATCTAACCTTATGTTTATTTTTATTTTTTTATTAAAATATAATATATATTTGTTTCAGAGGTACAGTCTTACACAATTCACCGCACTCACCATAGCATATACCTTCCCCAATGTCCATCACCCAGCCACCCCATCCCTCCCACCCCCCTCCACTCCAGCAGCCCTCAGTTTGTTTCCTGAGATTAAGAGTCTCTTATGGTTTGTCTCCCTCTCTGGTTTCATCTTGTTTCATTTTTCCCTCCCTTCCCCTATGATCCTCTGTCTTGTTTCTCAAATTCCTCATATCAGTGAGATCATATGATACTTGTCTTTCTCTGATTGACTTGTTTCACTTAGCATAATACCCTCTAGTTCCAACCACGTCATTGCAAATGGCAAGATTTATTTTTTGATGGCTGCATAATATTCCACTCTGTGTGTGTGTGTGTGTGTGTGTGTGTGTGTGTGTGTGTGTGTGTGTGTGTGTATGTGTGTGTTTACACCGCATCTTCTTTAACATTTCCTCTGTCGGTGGACATCTTGGCTCTTTCCACAGTTTGGCTATTGTGGACATTGTTGCTATAAACATTGGGGTACAGGTGCCCCTTCGGATCACTACATTTGTATCTTTGGGGTCAACTGATTTTTTAAGTTCTATGTCCACACGATGATAGAGAAAACCACAATGACAAGACATAGAGCAAGCAATGTGAAAGGGAGTGTGAGGCACAAAGACAAGTTAGGTGCAGGTAGCTCCTTTTTTTGTATGTTTGCCCTTCACCAAACACAGCACAACCCCTGCCCAACTCTCTCCTAGGCTTGCACCTCCAGATGTTAGAACTTGGCTGCGCCTCTGCCTGACTGCTTGATGATGATTCAGACTCTGCCAGGCAAAGATAGAGGAAGAAAGTTGCTAGGCAGAGGGAACAGGAAAAGCGCTGAGGCCAAGAACTAGCCTAACATTCCTTTGGAACTTCCAATGTGCCTGGAGCTTTATGAACAAGAAGGAAACAACAGGAGATATGGCCAGAGAACCAAACAGGTGCAGAGCCACAGGAAGAGATTTGGGGTTTGTTATGGCCAATAGGAAGCAAGGGAGTAACATGACCTGATTTAAATTTTAAAAGATTCTTTTGGCTCCTGTGTGGAGAATAAAGTGCAGGGTGGTAGAGGAGGCTCTAAAAGTAACCCAGGCAAGCAGTCACGTGGCCTGTCTAGGGTGACAGCAGTAGCGCTGGGGAGAAGTGAATGGCTTTAGGTCATATTTTGGAGATGGAGCCACAGGACTTCTGGATAGACATATGCGTGGGCTGGGGAGTCATATTTGGGCTTGGCAAGGTGCCGTGCCTTCCACTGAAATTAGAAAGATATGGGGGCAGGAGGAATTAAGAGCTTTTCAATAGGCATATTTGGTTTGAGATGCTCACTTAAAGACACAATTAGAGATGTCAGTTAGGCAGCTGGGGTTCCTGGGAGAACACTGGGATAGATATATAAATTTAGGAATTATCCGTACCTGTATTGGTCCTTAAAGCCATGGCATTCCCATCCCTGTGATGGTTACTTTTCATGGAAATTAATAAACTGAGTTATGCACCAAGGCGGTAGGAGCCAAGGTGGGATACCCCATAGCAGATGGCTGGCCTTGCCCAGGCTGGGCCTTCCCCTCTGCTTTGCCACATCCCTTAATTGAGAGCAGCTTCTACACAGTTGTTTTGTTGTGTTTTCACATATAAAACATTATGCCCAAGTTCCCCTTCTATTTTGTGGATCAATGTGGAGATCTAAGAAACTGACATCTATTTAAAAATCTTTTAAATGCATCGAGGTGCTTGATTGAATAAAGAAATATTACACAAAAAAGGGGGAAATTAAACCAAGCAGATTAGGAGACCAAAACTAAATCCTTGTATAGATTAGGCCTCAGTTCACTGACCAGAGTTCATTGACTTTGGGCTCAATGCGGAAGAGCTCAATTATTACAGAATATTTGAGAACATAATGGAAAACGCTGGTTAAGTCATTTGATGAAATAAATTGCAAAAAAAAAAAGTAATGATAGAATCCCTAAAATGAAATTAACATAAAACAATTTCAATTCATCCCCTTAGCAGCCATTAATGAACTATTATGTGATTACTATGGTGAATTCCTGCCCTTCTGGGGCTCCTCTTTCAGCAGGGGAGACAGACCACACTGTGGAACAGGGCAGGATGGAGGCAGGGGCAAAATGCTTTTGGACTAAGGAGAGAGGATGACAGACAGTTCCAAGGAGAAAAAGACAAGCAAATCACCCTAGAGGTGATTTCTCAAACACTAAACATAACCCTGGTTAATGATATCAAAACTTTACATGCCAGTTTGAAATTTAAATTTAAATTTGCATGTATTACTGATGTGATTAAATTAACAGACACATTCATGTTTTTAGGAGCCCTTAGCAGCATTTTTAGTGGAGTCTTCTCAAGATATTTCCATTTCCTGCCCCCCAAATTCTCCTTTAATCTTTTACCATCTTTTCTGGTAAGATTTGGGGGAGCAATAGTCAACTTTCCTTACAACCCCAAACCCTGTATTTACTTACTTACTTATTGACATGTAAGTGCACTTAGAGGGAACAGAGGAAAGGAGTGGTGAGGTGGAGCACCCTTACTTCCATTTCACTCCAGCCTCGGGGAGTGGGAGAGCTGCTCCTTCGATTAAAGGAACCCTATATCAAGGACTGAGACACACCATTTCCTGTTGCCACAGTGAAGAAACAGCTCAGCTTGCACTGAAGCTGGTTCCTAGCCATCTCTCTGTTACCATTTTGCAACTTCTTCCCAAGATCCTGTGGAAAGACCACACAGGCCTGCTTAAGCTGGGAGAAGCCCAACCACCTTGCCATTCTGGCTTTTTTTGTTTTCTCTCTCTCTCCCCCAATTCCCTCTTTCCCTCTCTTGGACACTCTCTCCAATGCGGCAGCTGGGCTCAGGACCTGTTGAACCAGCCTGAGAAGGCTGAGCCAGCCATGCTCTAGGCTTTGGGGAACATGCTCTCTTGCCTTAACTGCCCATCTTCTCTTCTCACACTGATGGCTGCAGACTACAAACCATTTAAGTGTTAAGATCCAAGAATCTGTTTGGTCTTTGGTTTCAGATCATTTAGGATGAATGAGCTTAGGTAAAAGAATTCTCCTTAGGATCTCATCTAACTCACTAGAAATTTCCCTTAGGGTTTGGGGCCAATGCCCAGACTGGCTATAAATCTGCCTTGCTTTGCTGGTCATTAACCTGAGTGTGTGTTTGCCTCAGGGACCTGGAAGAGAGGAATGACTACTACAGAACAAGATTCACTGTACTTTGGGGTCCCTAGGCCAAAATCTTTAGTAATAGCACTCTTTACTAGCACCTCCATTTCACTATTAACAAAAGTCAGGCTTTTCAAGGGCTCTAGAAGCCACAGATATTTTTTTACATCTGAACTCTGAATGAGTTGTTAGAAAAGCACCTTTGTTCTGCATGATGCATTATACCTGGATGAAAGGACTCATTCTAAAAGGAGAACACCGCCCTTCCCCCATCATGCCAGAATCCACTCTTTGCCACAAAGGCGGCATCAACTGCAACAGAAGATAATAATCATACACCATACTCACAATCACAGCTCAGTATGATATGAGAGTCTTTTCATTAAGCCTTTTTATAATACTTTATTCTCAAAACTGATTTCTATGACACTGCACCAAAATGCCCTTCTCTTTCCCCACTTCTCCACATTATCCCCTAAGGTCAATTTGATTCTAGATGATCAACCCATGAAGTAAAATCAGGAAAGAATGAATTCTGTCCCTGTGTATCAAATCTGCTATTCTGTTTTCCTTCCTGGAGGTTTCCACATTGCAAGTTACAGAATGCAGGCTCCAGGTGCTACAACCTTTTTCAGACTTCTGTCTAGCATGGACCTAAGTCCAGAGACCTTCCTTACCTTTAGTTGAACTAGATGCACATCCACATGCTTGCTGTCTGAGTCCTGCTGGACTGAATAGGTTAGGTCCCGGACCCTCTCGGAGGTCATCCGGAGCCAGGTCTCGATTTCAGGTAAGTGGAGGACAATCTTCCAGTCAGCCCCGGTATGCAGTGGAGGGGGCTTTTCATACTGCTGGTCAGAATCCATGTCCTTCATTGCCTCTCCTCCCTCACCCTCCTCCACAGTGGGTGTCAAGTTGATGGCCATGGGTGAAGCATCAGTAGCCATGGGATCCAGGTCCTGTGACCTCAGTGGGGAAAGTGTCACGCTCATGGTTAACATGGAGAAGTCTAAACCTCACTTCTTTCCAAAACAGCTGAAAGGCAAGAGGAAAGAAGAAAGCAGGAAAGAGTCAGACAAGATTGCCAAATAAAGAAATGATACTTCGCAGAAGAAACAGGATTTCTAAATTAAGCCAGATTTCTAAATTAAGAAACCATAGCTCATAGCAAAAACAGAAGGAGGTGTTGTGAGTTTCTACATAGTAGCCCCAAGACCCAGCATATAATAGGAATGCAAAACCATGTGGTATTGCCTACCTCACCATCCATTCTCTCCTCATTCCTTACTAATAAAATCCCGATTTTCAGCTGTGCATATTTCTGCCAAGAATTTAAAACTATATTTCCTATCTCCATGGCTTCCAGGTATGGCCATGTGACTAATTTCTGACCAAGGGGATGTAAGTGGAACTTTTGTACAGAATGCTTGTAGAGCTGCATAAAGGGAGCTGACTTAATTAAGGAGGTGCCTTCTTTCTGCCCTTCTGTGCCCCCCCTTCTTCTAGCCTGTAATGTGGGCTTGATGGCTAGAGCTCCAGTTGCTATCTTGGACCAGGAGATGCTCTGGGGTATGCTAGTAGAGGAAGGTAGAGCAAGGTGGTGGGAACATGGATCCCACAGGATAACAAGGAGCTATTGTATCAGTCCTAGCCTCTGCCCTGAACTTCTTTTATTGAGAGAAAAACAATATCTGGTTATAGCCACTATTACTTAGGGCTTTTCTACTACAAGCACCTAAGCATCATTTTGGCCATTATAACTAATATATTGAATACATGGGATAAGCAGAGAGGGAACATGTTCTAATTAACAAAAACACTGAGCTGAATTCAGGGGAGGTTGCTCCTTTCTACGATATGTTATGTAAATATATATCATGTAGTAATTCCAAACATAAAGTTTGCCAAAAAGTATAAATCATGTGGGTTAGTATATACAGTATATCTAATTAACTCTTAACTTAAATTACATTATTTGGTTATGTTGAAATTTTGAGGGGCTTCTGGGATTTCAAGAGTAATAAATTGCTGTGAAACATGTAACATTAAAATGTTAACTAAGAGGCACCTGGGTGGCTCAGTTGGTTAAGCAGCTGCCTTTGGCTCAGGGCTTAGGTCATGATCCCACAGTCCTAGGATCCACGAGGCAGCCCCAGGCGGGCTCCCTGCTCAGTGGGGAGTCTGCTTCTCCCTCTCCTTCTGCCCCCCTTCCCCCACTTGTGCTCTCTCTCTCAAATACATAAATGAAATCTAGTAAATAAAATGTTAATTAAATATATTTAAAACAACATAAGTGTAAGTAATAATAAAGTTGGTAAGCTTAAGAGTAAGCTCATTTACTAATGTAATGATCTAAGCTATATAATTTATCTTTCTTCTAGAACAGTTTAATATAAAATAACAACTTTTAGGATCTTGTACTTTAAACATTTTATAGAAACATTATTTTTAGTTTCAGGAGCAGGTTCTTCTACTCGAGGTAATGGGTTTCTTTTTCTTTTATTAGATTTTTCTGGTTCTACACATTCTAGCTCCCTTCCCCAAAGATGAAAGGTGACTGAACAAAATATGAAATTAAATGTGATTATCAGAAAGTAGCCTGTATTTCTTGAGATTCTTAATATTCACTTAGTAACAATAGCAAAATTATTTTACCTACAAAAATAGAGATTGGGGGAAGCTCCTAATTTTACCAGGAACATGTAACTTTCCATACAGAAATGGGTACAGAGAATAAAAAGACTTACTGAATTGACAAAAACCTTAAGAATAAGTTATTCCTATGATATATTATTTCAGAAGCCTTCCAATGCTGCAGTGTACTGCCCCCTCCTGATTTCTTGTACATTTAATTTTTAAATTAAATGATAAGCAGCTTTATGGACGAATTTTTGAAAGCAAAGTTATTTGCAAAACTAAAATGTCATAAAGTAGGTTTATCACTTTGGTACCTGCCTTAGAGAATGGTTTTAGGCTTCAACTCAACAGCTTTCTCCACCTGATTGCAAGAGGGACAAATCCATACCCCACATTTTTTTTCAAAGATTTTATTTATTTATTTGAGAGAGAGAGAATGAGAGATAGAGAGCACGAGAGGGAAGAGGGTCAGAGGGAGAAGCAGACTCCCCGCTGAGCAGGGAGCCCGATGCGGGACTCGATCCTGGGACTCCAGGATCATGACCTGAGCCGAAGGCAGTCGCTTAACCAACTGAGCCACCCAGGCGCCCATACCCCACATTTTTAACGACACTTCCATACAGTTTTTTTAAATAATACTAAACCTGGCCATTTAAAAAAAAAAAAAACCCGTTAAGAGATCAGAACTCCAGGAGCGATAAAACTCCAAGAAGAGTGAGCTACCACACTATTTATTCATACCCTAGCCTCAGACAGGCTCTGGTTCTGATTTCCCAAAGCGCTTTTAAAGTTTTAATCAATCCGCTGCTCTCTGGGGGATCTGTTTAGAATCACAATCCCAGAGAAGGAATCTGATACACAAAGGTTAATAAAGGTTTCCCGCAGAAGGTCATAGAATTGGTGATAAATGAAGATGACGCTGGTGTCACAGTGGTTACCTCTTCTAAGAAACCAGACTCACCCAAAGTCAGAAAACTAAATGCCAGGGTAATGTACAGTGAACTGTTTGAGCCAAAACCACTCACCCACTCAGACACCCAACCCCAGATCCCTCCCAAGCTCCCTGCACAACTGAAAAATGATGCTTGGTCATTATGTTTTCTCTGAAACTCCTAAATCAGCATAGGGCCTTCTCTGGAATATACATCCTACTGTAAACTAAAGAACATACTAAAAAATTGGCTCAAAGCAATTTATGTCCCAACATACAACATTTCCATATATACCATCAGGCTGTGCACTAAACAGGCACAGGGCAGTTGTGTGTGGGGCAAGAGGCTCCACATTTTGGGGTCTCAGTTTCCCCATAGGTAAAATGACAAAACTGGACTAGATGATGAGTGAGATCCCATCTGACCGTAAGAATCTGTGATTACCTAGGGTTATTTATCCAGAGATTTCAAAGCCATTGGAAGCATCCTGCCTATACTGAGAACTGTGCAGACACTAAGTGCTGGCCTTCCATTTTACCAAAGCACATGAACGTTATCAATAGATTTATCCTACTTAATGGAAATAAAGTAGTACCATGCAAATGCCTTTTGTCAATTATTATTTACACGTTATGTGTTGCTAATTCCTCCCAGAGAAACAAATACATGAGATCCTCTCCCCTTATAGTTTGAAATTAAAGACTGACGATAGAGATGTGGTTATATATGTAGAGGACACACAGAACAAGATAAAAATATTAAAAATGTAGCTGGGGTTCATCACACATGAGTAAAGGGTAAGGAAAACTTACAATCAACCTGCAAAGCAAAATTTTCCTGCATCTATAAAATTTCAACATGAACATGAGGTTTCCATATTTAACTGACCAGACTGGAAACAAGAGAATTCCCGTATCTCAGAGAAGTAAAGCAAAGCAGTGCCCTACTGAGGTTTTACTTCAATTTCTGTCTATTTTCCCTCTAGTAGACCTTTGCCACTGGGAAAGGAATATCATATGTGTCATAACAGCGTAGCAAGCCTGGAAAGTGGCATAAAATTGGTTAATTATCTATTTTCATGGAAAGTAATTACTATAAACATTTAATTTTCAATTCTAGTAGCACACATTTAATGTACCATCCATGGATAACCAATCTCTATTTTTGATTTTCACAAAATCACATCTGATGTCAGAGATAAATTTATAATTTAAAGGAAAACTGCTTCATATTTTAGAGACCTATAGTAACAATCTTTGTGTATATGTTCCTGCCCCTATAAGGACTACTCAAGCTTGCTTTCCCATCAAATTAATTACTCCATTTGAATGCAAATAGCAGGAAATTCAACACAAGTCTATTATATGTTCTTCTAAATACCATTAAGTTTTGTATTCTTCCTTTATAAGGCATCTTGCGAAAAGATTCCTTCCCAGTCAGAGCGAAACTTTCTTTTAAAGCCAGCAGACAACTTCTGATGATGCAAATGAAAGCAGTGACCCAGATGTATACAGGTGCCCAACCACTTCCTCAGGTTCCAAAGGTGTGTGACAGGGGTGATCAACCAGCTTTTTGGAACCCAGTGACCTCCCCTTTCCCTCCCCCATCAAACGCTTAGCTGTGGCCACCTCTCCAGCATTAGAGATAATACCACCTTTATCCCAGCGGCTGTTAAAAATACATAAGTCAAATCCTTTCCTTTCCACAAATCCAAAGAAGATCCAACATTTAAAGTACAAAACATGCAAGCAGTAAAGATTTTAAAGCTTTTTTTTTTAATTTGTGGGAGGGCTTTTCCCAGAATACTCTATTTCTCATCCTATACAAACAGAAGAAACATACCATGAATTGCTTACTAACAAGGATTGGTTCTGCTATCTTCCTGACAGTCCACAGATTTTTAGTTGAAACCTGATGTGAGCAGAACGCATTTGACTAAGTCACATTTAAATCAGAGAGTGTTCTTTGACCAAGCTAGGAGACAAAACATGCAGCTACACACCCATCAAAGCTGCGACCTCTTTTTCCCTTCTCTTGTCGTTTTTCCCTCTTAAATAAAAGAATAGAAAAGCCGGAAATCTGCCGCATGTACTCACTGTAAATGCTCTTGTCCCTAAAGGTCCTTCAGGATTAAGCGTCTGCCTCCTCCTTCTCCACCCCCCTCGGGTTCTCTTCCTGTGGCCAAATAAGATAAAGGCTGGTATCAGGGCTGCTCCACTCCAGCAGGACACGGGCGAGTCTGTAGGGCACCGGCTTCCTATGCCCTCCGGAGCCTAAATCTCTTACACAGAGAAGGCTACTCTGCTGTCCCTATTTGGAAGCTTATGTATAAGCTCCAGGCCTGTGCAGTTAATAGTTAGGTCTTTTGCAAACAAGCCGCGATAAGTGAGCAGAGAAAAAGGAGACAGTTGCCAAGACAAGGATCACTATGGAAAAGAGTGTCTGGGTGGACAGAGCACATCCAGTCACGGTCCAGAAGAACCAAGACTATGTATCTAAAAAACAGAGCAATCCTAAAACAGAATAAATTAATAAATTTATAAATAAACAAATAGCACTACATTAACATAACCAGCTGACAAAGCCAATCTGAAGGAAATAGGTTCAAGTTCCCTCTCCTTTTTTAGGAAGAAACTGTTCTTTCCAAGTAAGAACATCATCATGTGTATAGTTTGAGAGGCAGTTTTACCAACCATGTTAAATAACCCCAAACCTAAGTACTTACTCTCAATCTTTCTATGCTCTGCTTACTCCCCAAAAAACAAGTGAGAGACTAAAGCATAATTCTAGCCAAGTTAACAGATCTGCTTGCTACAAAGCACATGTTACAAAACTGAGATAGAGAAAATTGTTAGGCATCACTAAGTGTCCTTTTTTCCTCCATCTTCATTTCTTTTATATTCTCATAATCATTATTCACAGAACCTATTCATAGAGACAATGAATTTTGAAAGGGAAAAAAAAGTTCCACTGGAATGTTTTCATTTTTGTCTAAGGTTAGCTCCCATGCTTTGACTGCATTAAGAAAAAATAAATAAACTTAAGAGGTGTACCCTGTATCTGATTCCAGCATTCTAGAATTGGGCTCTGCAAAGAAAACATAAAAACAAGTCTAATAAATTGCTGAATTAAATGTCATGGCCTACCTAGATGAATGAGGCTCTAATTCATCATCTGGTTTTAAATCTTGCGGCCTGTGTATCTCCCTGGTCTCTTGCAAGGTCAAACATTGGGAAACTTTAAATAGCTCTAAGCTTTTTAAAAGAGGGGAGCCCAAGAGTTCCTGCCAAGTGTTGTTAGATTTTTACTTGGAGGGGGAAGAGAGAGTGGTTTTTTGTAAGATGCTCCTAAGGAAGTTTCCATAAACACTGTCTGATTCCTCCTTCTCCTCAGCCCTCTACTCCTGGCCCCAAGGCCTCCAGCATTCACCTGGAGTAACAAGGTTTAGTGAGATCACTGCCATAACCCCAGATTAGTCTCACTTTCTAATCCTCCTGCCACAACAGAGCAGCCTGCAAGCAGATTTTCATGAGAAGGACTTCAAGTGATGGGGTGGTGGGGAGGGGCCAACATATAAATAGTGGGGCCCTGACAGATTTCTGCAATTAAAAAGATTTTCTTGGTGTTATCACTGATGTTTCCTCTCTCTCTTTTTTCCCCTTTAATATGTCCTTTGTGCATGGCTGTGTCCCCAGGCAGATGGTTGATTATATCCTGCTAATCACACAGAGACCTCTCCCAGTCTCCCTTCAATCATCGCTAACTCCCTCATCCAGAGCATAGGGTCTTCTGTCAGCCGTAACACACTTCATCAATCATCTTCCTTCCTCAGCCTCTCCTCCTTCCCCCCACCCCACCCCCATCCCGGATTATTTAAATCCTTCTCCTGTGGCACAGACACCCAGATTGACTCCTCTAGTCACCATACCTCCCATGTTTTCTTTTCCCCACCACAGCAGTCGGTTCCTGTCACTCAGAGATTCATTTGGCTACATCAACCAGTCAGCTGCAAATGGTACCCATGGTCATGAGCATGCAGACCTGGATTCAATGATGAGTGTTCATATTTCTTACTCCCACCCCAAGTTGCTAATGATCATCTTTAAGCATTAGGCAACTACCTTTCTGTTATTCAAGAAAATGTCTTGAGAGGAAATGGACTGTAAAACTCTAATCCATAATCTACACAATTGTTGCTCTTGTCAATGCTATTAACACAAAGAAAATGAAACAAGATTCACTTCAAATCAACTGACATTACTGAGAATCAATTTTATATAAGGTGTTATGGGTATATATGACTCATTATGTTTGCCCTCAAGGAAATTATAATAGGGACAGTTTCCCTCCCTCCAACTCCCCTCGCCCCCGCATGCACGCAGGCACGCACACTCACCCACTCATACCTATTACACAAGCAGGATATGAGCCAAAAAAGCCCTGTGAGGCTCCAGTGGATTGGGGTTCATCCTGAATGAAGGAAAGATAAGGAGGAATATTTTCTGATACAGTAACATTTGAGATAGGCTTGTAAAAACAGGTATGATTTAGATGGGCAGGGATAAAAGGGAAATGGGTAAAGAATTCCAGCCTGGGGGGGACATCTCAACACCAAGAAGTTGGAAGAATCATCAAATAATTCAGCAATGAGAGGAAATGAGAGCTTGCTGGGGACCAGAAACAGATAATGCTCCAAGGTAAGTTGTGGACATAAGAGTACTGCGAAGACCATACTATGGAGTTTGGAATGAACCTCACAAGGAGCAGAAACTCCAAAAAGAATGTAAATGAAGAGATATAGGATGACAGTTGTATTCTAAAATGGAACAGGAAGGGTGCCTGGGTGGCTCAGTTGGTTAAGCGACTGCCTTCGGCTCAGGTCATGATCCTAGAGCCCCGGGATCGAGTCCCGCATCGGGCTCCCTGCTCAGCAGGGAGTCTGCTTCTCCCTCTGACCCTCTTCCCTCTCGTGCTCTCTATCTCTCATTCTCTCTCTCTCAAATAAATAAATAAAATCTTTAAAAAAAAATAAAAATAAAATAAAATGGAACAAGAAAATCAATGCCCGTACTCTTATTTACCAAGAAAACGAAAGGAGAAATCAGCATTAGGAAAGGATCAACATCCTCTTTTCCAAGTAGATTTCATTAATATAAAATGTAACCTTAAAAACCTCTTTCTAGACCAACAAAAAAAAAAAGAGAAGAGAAGGAAAGAGATAGAGGGACAGGGAGCCTACAAATCTGACTTTCAGATCAGAGTGATTAAAGGAGTTCTGTGCTCTGTCCTACCTACTCCATTAAATATAAAAGGAATTCTCCATTTTTAGTTCTCCATTAACCCTAGTATCATAAATTTGAAGTGGAAAATTTTTAGGGATTATTTTATGCAATGTTGTTACTTTTCTCCTGTTCTAAAATTATTTTTAAATTAATTAAAAACTAATGCATATTAATTCAAACATTGTAAAAATAGGTAACGTTGAAGTTAAAAGGTTCTCTTCTATTCCTATATTTTCAACCCCAGTCAATAAGTGATAAGAGGCTATTTTTCTTTTGTGACCTCATTATGTAAAGTAGAAAGGAAATGAGCCCAAGCACTGTTTATCTTTAAAGATTCTGAAGCCTAAATTAGATGGTCTGTATTAATGCAGCAGTATATAAGTGTTTGCTAACTCGGTATTTATTTACCTGGTGCTAATAGGTATTCTACAAGAAGTTGCTACTGACAAATAAATTGAGAGTGTTGTGTGATTTCTGGTAGAGATAGCAAACTGAATATATGTATCTAATTTTGCTTCCTCTAGAAATCCCACTAATACCACTGAAGAGGGTTTTTTTATGTGGGATTTTTTCTTATTTTTATATAAACACTCCAAAATGGGAGAAAAAACAGTTTTGGAAACTGAAAATTAGATGAACAAATGATAAATGCCTTAGCTGACTCAAGAAAGCTAAATCCAGGGGCACCTGGGTGGCTCAGTCGGTTAAGCGGCTGCCTTCAGCTCAGGTCATGATCTTGGGGTCCTGGGATTGAGCCCCTGCTAAGTGGGGAGTCTGCTTCTCCCCCTCTCCCTTTGCCCCCCTGCCCCAGCTCCTGCTCTTTCTCTCTCTCAAATGAATAAAATCTTTAAGAAGGAAAAAATAAATAAATAAATCCTAAACCAGCAGAGCAGAGAACAAAGAACCAACCTGCTTTTACTTCAGAATCCTTTAAGCATTTTGGAATTGGTAGAATCAGGTACCTCTGGAAATGGAGATGGAAGACTGTAGAGTGAAGAATTAAATTTACAAAAAGAAAAGTCTGACCTTTGTCCCAACTCCAAGGAGGTAATCTCTATATCTTAGAATTTCCAGAATGGCAGGAGTATTTTTTTGTTATTTATTGTGGGCCCCTCAGACCACTCCTGACAGTTTATGCTAACAAGGTTACTCAGGATGGAGACTAGCCAGACAGAAAGACCAACCATGTAATTAGAGGGCTTGGGCTTTAAGCAACCACCAGCACAATCATTTATCAATCATACCTAAGTAAGGAAGCCCCAGTAAAAACTATGGACACTGAAACTCAAGCAAACTTCCCAAGTTGGCAATACTCCACGAGTATTGTCACACATCAATGACAAGAGGTCAATGCATCCCTGAGGATGTGGACATTTTGTGGTTGGAATCTTCTCAGTCCCAGATTCCACCCTATATGTTTCCTCCTTTGGCTGGTTCTGATTTGTATTCTTCTGCTATATTAAACTGAAATCACAAGTATAGTGCTTTCCTGAGTTCTGTGAGTTGATCTATCAAATTATCAAATCTGAAGGAGTCTATGAGGCCCTCCAAATTTATAACCAGCTGGTCTGAAGTAAGGATAGCCCTGAGGACCCCTGAACTTGCAGCTGGTATCAGAAGTCTTGGGCATACTTGGCAGCCTTGGAGGACTGTGCCCTTTACCTTGAGTTTAGCCTAACTCTGGGTAAAGAGGCAATAACACATTGAGATTAATTTTGATTGAACAATGTTTAAAAATAAGTTAGAACTCTAAATCTTTCCTTACTTTGTGTTGCTGGGTGGTTGCTCCCACGCCCAATTCTGGAAGAAGACTGGAGGTTTATTCTCCAAAAAGGATCAATCAAAAGGTCTGTGGACTTGGGGACAGTGATCAGTTGAAGACAGAAGTACCTTGAAAATGGTGGAGTGAGTTAACATACCATTCTGAGTGCCAATACCCCCCTTCCTGCCAGTCCTCTCTCCTAACTTGATTCTCCAAAGCCTTTACCCTCCAGTCAAGGGACTAGAGATACCCCTTCCAAGATATCTGATCAGTCCAAGAAGACAAGATAATAAAATTAGCACATCCAGATCACCCTACAGTGACATTCACAGTCAAAAGTCCTGTCCACATATTCAGAGCATTCATTCAGTATCCTAGTCTCCTACTTCTAAATATGATCAGACACTCAAGGATTAGCACAGATTTAGGGAAAGGTCTAATATGGATAACAAGCCCAAAGTAAGCAACAAAAAACCTCAACCTGGAGGAAATAGGTTATGCAAGCTGAAGATGACTTGACTGAAAAAGAAAGATTATCAGAGATAAGGGGTGCCTGGGTGTTTCAGTCAGTTAAGCATCTGCCTTCGGCTCAGGTCATGATCCCAGGGTCCTGGGATGGAGCCCCACGTCGGGCTCCCTGCTCAGCAGAGAGTCTACTTCTCCCTCTCCCTCTGTGCTCTTTCTCTCTCAAATAAATAAATAAAATCTTTAAAAAAAATAAAAATGTTTAAAAAATTATCAGAGATAAGATACTGTATCCATAAAACAAGAATAGAATGTTATTTTTAAAAGAAATATTTTTGGGACAAAAAAGAACTTTGGAAAAATAAAAACATGATAGCAAAAGGGAAATCTCAATATGATCGCTGAAAATAAAGTTGAGAAAATCTCACAGAAAGTAAAGCAAAAAGATAAATAGACAGAAATTAGGAAAGAAAAGGTAAGATAATTAGCAACCAATGTAGGAGGCCCAACATTTGGAGAACAGGAGTTCCTGAATGCAAAAGGAAAGAGAAAGGAAAATAATCATCAATGAAATCTTTTAAGAAATAGAAGGACATGAGTTTCTAGATTAAAAAGACCCACCTAGTGTATGAAAATAGACAAACACTAAGGCACTTTATTTGGAATCTCAGAATATTAGGGAAAATGAAATTTGGGTTAAAGGTAGAGGCATATACAAAGAATCATAAATTAGATTGCTTTGGATTTCTCAACAGCAACTCTGATATTGTGATTTATAATAAGAAATATATTTTTGGTCTATGTCCTCATTTCTGGCAGAGAACTCCTAAGACTTGGAATTTCCTAAGCATAAAGCAACAGGAGCATCTTTTGTTATAGCATTTGGCCTTTTGTCTTTGGTTCCCAAAATAGCACCAGAGCCATAAAGGTGAAAAGAGTGCACTGTTCATAACAACCCTTTCAACCACACCTGAGTTTATGTTAATGAGGTGACTTCTGGCAAGCCCTTAAGGATGGGGCTGCTTGCCAGAGGAATCAACCATGATTAAAGGGTTTGAACTTTCAGTCCCAGCTCTCAATTTCAGGAAAGAAGATATGGGCAGGAAGTTGAATCAACCACTAATGATCAGTAATTTAATCAATTATTCCAGGTATGAAGGCTCCATAAAAACCCAAAAGGATGGGGTTCAGAGAGCCTCCAGATTGGTGAACAAAAACACATCCACAGGGACAGAAGCTCCTGTACTCAGGACCCTTGGGGACCTCGCCCTATGTATCTCTTCATCTGGCTATTCATTCATATCCTATAATTCTTTTTTTATTATTATTTTTTAAGATTTTATTTATTTATTTGAGAGAGAGCATGAGCAGGGTGAGGGATAGAGGGAGAAGCAGACTCCCTGCTGAGCAGGGAGCCCAACTCAGGGCTCGATCCTGGGACTCAATCCCAGGACTCTGGGATCATGATCTGAGCTGAAGGCAGATGCTTAACTGACTGAGCCACCCAGGTGCCCCTCCTTTAATATCTTTTTGTATTAAGCTGGTAATCTCGTAAATAAACTGTCTTCCTACATTCTGTGACTAGCTCTAGGAAACTACTGGGACTACACTGAAATAAAAAGGTTTTGTACATCAAAGGAAACCATCAACAAAAAAAGGTGACCTAAAGAATAGGAGACTATATTTGCAAATGATATATCTGATAAGGAGTTAATATCCAAAACATATTAAGAACTTATACAACTCAACACCAAAAAAACCCAAATAATCCAATTAAAAACTCGGCAGAGGACCTGAACGGACATTTTTGCAAAGAAGACACAGATGCTCAACATCACTAATCATTAAGGAAATGCAAATTAAAACCACAATGAGATATTACCTCACACCTGTTACAATGGCTAAAATAAAAAACACAAGAAATAACAACTGTTGGTGAGGATGTAGAGAAAAAGGAACCTTCATGCACTGTTGCTGCAAATGCAAACTGGTGCAGCCACTGTGGAAAACAGTATGGAGGTTAAATTAAAAAACAGAATTATCATATGATCCATGTAATTCCACTACTGAGCAGTAACCCAAAGAAAACAAAAACATTAATTCAAAAAGATGCACCCCCTGTTCATTGCAGCATTATTTACAATAGTCAAGATATAAAAGCAACCCAAACCCAAGTCTCCAACCATGGATGAATGGATAAAGAAGTGGGGTATGTGCGTGTGTGCGCGCACACATGTGCCTGTGTATATAATAGAATATTACTCAGCCATAAAAAAGAATGAAATGTTGCCATTTGCAACAACATGGATGGACCTAGAGGGTATAATGCTACATGAAAAAGTCAGAGAAAGACAAGTACCATATGATTTCACTCATATGTGGAATTTAAGAAACAAAACAAACGAGGAAACAAAACAAACAAAAAAGCAGACTCTTTTTTTTTTTTTTTTTAGAGAGAGGGGGAGGGAGAAGCAGAGGGAGAGGGAGGGAGAGAGACAATCTTAAGCAGTTTCCACCCCCAGCATGGAGCCTGACTCCAGGCTCAGTCTCAACCCTGAGATCATGACCTGAGCCAAAGCCAAGAGTGAGACGCTTAGCTGACTGAGCCACTCAGGCATCCCTAAAAGCAGACTCTTAAATACAGAGAACAAACAGAGAGGAGGTGGGTGGGGGGATGGGTGAAATAGATAAAGGGGATTGAGAGTACACTTACCTTGCGAGCACTGAGAAATGAACAGAATTGTTGAATCATTATATTGTACATCTGAAACTAATATAACACTGTATGTTAACTATGCTTGCATATAAAAAAGAAAATACTCAGGAAGTAGCCATACCATTCTATTGTTTGGAGACAGAGGCCGATACCAAAAAACAGTTAAAAGATGAAAAGTGGTTGCCTCTGGAGAACAGGACATGGAAAATAAGAGGGTCTGGAGACTGCTGTTTGTCTTAAACCTCTGAATTACTAGACTCTTAAATATTTGTTTACAAATATAACACTTAAAAATATCTAGATTAAAAAATAAAACAGTTTCTTAATTGCAGGACAAGGCTTTAATACTTTCAAATACACTGAGCATCTCTACATAGGGGTGCATTAACTCCCAAACTCATTTGAGTAGGAAAATTATTATTTTTTCTATTTTGGTAGAGAATGTCACAAGATTGGGGGGGGGCACTTGATCAAAATACTAAGTTTAAAATTGTGCCTACCCATCTCCTAAAACACCATAGTTTTTAATCCAAAGTGCTTACTGTGACTCAGTTCAATAGGTTTTCATTCAAATAATCCCTTTAAGAAAGAGCTGCTTCCTATGAACGAAATCTGATCTCAGGATAAAAGCCATAGGTGATTAAGTGATCAAGTTGAAGGTGAGATTATTTTATTATTTGTTCCACAAGTAGATATACTCTGAAGTGAATGACTTTTATTTTTGAAGACAACTGAATCAGAGTGAAATACCAAATAACGACTTAAGCCAAATCTTTCAACTAATATTACATTTGTTTTTGCTGTTCGTGCTGCAACATGAGAACACATCAAATAACTACCCATACTGCTGTTCTTCCATAAACAGAAGGCATTTTACGGGTGATGAACTCTCATAAAGACCAGGATTTTCAAAAGCATTATTTCCTATTCACTATTATTTCCTACTCACCCTAACCTCCCAGACATGCAAAAGGGATTTTCTTTACAAAATTCTGATGTCAGATTAAAAAATACTAATGGGGGATGGCAAAGACTCTTCATACCCAAAGATCTGACGTGATCAGAGATCTTCCTTCTGAATGTCCTTTATTACAGAAAGAATAATTAAAGGTCTGGCACCATGTCTGCTTTTCAAAGAAACACTTTCAGCAGGCAGAATCTTATTTTCTTTAAATATATTACAATAGTTTTGCTTAAAATGCATCACATTCATTAAGTACTGGCAAACATTTCTCCCCAACCAGCCATCTAAATTGAAAGTGAGTGACTGATAAAATACAACTTGCTCTGACATGAATTAGTGTTTTGAAAAATAATTCCTAGAATAAAAGTTACATATCATGGACTTTCAAAGAAAAAAATACATATTTTCTAGTGAAAAGTAAGAGTATAAGCTCATAAATATTTTTGTGCTGTGTATTCTGGTAGATGATAAAAGGATAGGGCACAGACTAGCTTAAGCATAAATTCACCTTCATTGAATTTTTGTCTTTTTCCTAATAAATTATTTATTCTCTTGCTTAATGAAATAAATAGCAATAACAGAAAATGCTAAGTAAGGGTTAACGACTTAAAGGCCTCTAAAAAGAACCCAGCAGATCCTTCATCAACTCTAGAAAATTAGTTATAAACTAAATATTGCTAGATGCCTTGCCAGATCTTCCTTTCAGCAAAGACAGAAAAAAAGTGTTTGTTTTTTTTTTAATTTAGGCACCCCTCTAAACCACAGGAGTACAAAGCCCAAAATGCCGAACATTGTTAACAGACTAACCCATACACTCGCCTCTCTGCCATGAGAGTGCTAAAGTCTAAGCTAAAAGCTAAACCCTCCGGCCATTTGATTTTATCACTCACCACTAACCAAGTCTAGCAGTGGTGCGGAAGAAAAGGAGGAGCAGGTTCCCAGACACGTCATCATTTTCGAGCCTTTCACTTCTGGCCCTACTTAGATGAGTCTTCAATAAGCTCTATAATCCACGCGCATGAGCACCTTGCTTTCATCCAAGAGTGATTCGGACGCTTAAAAGCTGTCTCCTCGGCTTTTTATTCTTATTTTTTATATCCTTTGTTAGCAACAGTTACAACTGATGTGACAGAAACCACTGGTCCTTCTCCAATAGGCTCTAGAAATCATCCATTTATAATTTTTCAATTAATGCCTCAGAATCATATCATACATCACATGACACAGCTACTTTTGGTCTTACTTAGTCATCTGCAACCAAATACAAATGAATCTCAGACAAATTCTGCTTGTCATAGCTTCTATTCACTGTGGCCTTTGCCCTGATCCTGTCATTGTTAATAGTTCTATATGATTCAAACACTGATTTGGATACTCAAGGTCCTTTGAATGAGTTTCTTCAGTAAGAAATGTTACTTATGCCTGAAAATGAACAATCCAGAATATTTTATTAACATGCAGCTGACTCAATTTTTAAAATAAGAGCATTTAGAATGGCCCTTTAATTCAGCTGCAGTCTGAAAGGTGAGTTTTGTTTTATTTCATTTTTTTAACATAATGTAAAAACAGAAACAGCTGACAGAATATGGTTTTCTTCTTCTACCATAATGTGCAAAATAATATGCAAATTTAAAAGAAAAGAGATTTAGACAGATTTATAAGGAGTTAGAAGAATATATTAGCCTGACAGTTTTATGTACACTACAGTTTAAGGGAAAAAAATGTATTTAATGAGCATCTCACTTTGTTTGACACTTTCCTGGGTAGGCTGGAAAACAAGTTAGTCAACACTTGCTGACCCTTTCCCCTCCAGGAACTTCAGGTCCAAGAAAGGAAGAACTAGCAGCTTCTATGTGTACTTAATTCTTAATTGAACTATAAGGAGAAATAGGCTGGAGAAAGTTGATCTTGACTACAAAGAGTAAGTCTCTATACTTTTTTTTTCCATTTTTTTTCGTTTCCCCAGCTCCACTGAGATATAATTGACATGCGACATTTTGTATGATTAAGGTGTACATGCTGATCTGACACACATATATATTATGAAATGATTACCACAATAAGGTTAGTTGAAATATCCATCAGCTTATGTAATTACAATTTTTTGTATGTGGTGAGAACATTTAATATTTACTCTCTTAGCAACTTTTAAATGTACAATATTGTTAACTGTAGTCACTATGCTGTACATTAGCTCCCCAGAGCTTATTCATCTTGTAACTAGAAGTTTGTACCCTCTGACCAACATCTCCTTATTTTCCCTAGCCTTAGCCCATGGCAACCACCATTCTACTTTGTTTCTATGAATTTGGCTTTATTTTAGATTCCATATATGAGTGATACCATATGGTAATTGTCTTCTCCGTCTGACTCATTTCACTTAAACTATAAGGTGCATCCATGTCGTCACAAATGGCAGAATTTCCTTCCTTTTTATGGATGTATTATATGCATATCACATTTTCCTTATCCATTCATCTGTTGATGAACACTTAGGTTTTTCCATGTTGTGGCTACTGTGAATAATACTGCAACAAACATGGGGGTTCAGACATATCCTCAAGATAGTGATTTTTCAGAACTCATGTGCACTGTTGGCAGGAATGTAAATTGGTGCAGCCACTATTGAAAACAGTATGGAGGTTCCTCAAAATTAAAAATAGAGGTACCTGGCTGTCTTAGTCAGAGGAGCATGTGACTCTTGATCTTGGTGTTGTGAGTTTGAGCCCCACATTGGGTGTAGAGATTACTTAACAAATAAATAAAAACTTTTAAAAAAATTTAAAAATAAAACTACCATATGACCCAGCAATCCCACTTCTGGGTACATATTCAAAGGAAATGAAATCCCCTTTTTTTTTTTATTCATTTATTTATTTGAGAGAGAGAGAGAGCACAAGAGGAGCAGAGGGGGAGGGATAAGCAGACTCCACACTGAACAGCAAGCCTGACGTGAGGCTTGATCTCATGACCCTGAGATCATGACCTGAGCCAAAATCAAGAGACCTATTGCTCAACCGACTAAGCCACCCAGGCACCCTATCTTCTTTGGAAAAAATGTATAGTCAAGTCCTCTGCCCATTTCCAATTGGATTATTTGTTTGTTTGCTTACTGCTCAGTTGTAGGAGTTCCTTACAGATTTTGAATATTAACTCCTTATTTGATACATAGTTTGCAAATATTTTCTCCCAAACCATACGTTGCAAAGACTACCTTTTCCCCATGGAATATTCTTGGATTTCTGGTCAAATATTAGTTGACTATATATGCATGGTTTTATTTTTTTTTTAAGATTTATTTATTTATTTTGAGAGAGTGAGAATGAGAGAGAAAAAGTACAATGAGAGGGGAGAGGGTTAGAGGGAGAAGCAGGCTCCCCACTGAGCAGGGAGCCCGATGCGGGACTCAATCCAGGGACTCCAGGATCATGACCTGAGCCGAAGGCAGTCACTTAACCGACTGACCCACCCAGGTGCCCTGCATGGTTTTATTTCTGAGCACTCTATTCTATTCCACATAGTTTATGTGTCTGTTTTTGCATCTACACTCATCAGGAATATTGGCCTTAAGTTTTCTTTTCTTGTAGTGTCCTTATCTGGCATTAGTATCAGGGTAATGCTGGCCTCATTAAATGAATTTGGAAGTGTTCCTTCGTCTTTTTTTTTTTTTAGAAGCATTTGAGGATTGATGTTAATTCTTCTTTAAATGTTTAGTAGAATTCACCATTAAAGCCATCTGGTCCTGGACTTTTCTTTGCTGAGAATTTTTTGACTATTGCTTCAATCTCCTAAGTCATTATTGGTCTCAAATTTTCTCTTTCCTGATTCAGTCTTGGTAGGTTGTATGTTTCTAGGAATTTATCCATTTCCTCTAGGTTATCCAATTCATTCGCATAATAGTCCCATAGTAGCCTCATGATACTTTTTTTTCCTGTAGCATTAGCTGCAATGTCTCCTCTTCCATTTCTAATTTTGAGTACCCTCTCTTGCTCTTTCTCTTTAATTTAGTCTAGCTAAAGGTTTGCCAATTTTGTTAATTTTTCAAAAACTGACTTTTAGTTTCATCGATTTTTTCTATTGTCTTTCTAGTCTCTATTTCATTTATTTCTGCTTTAATCTTTATTATTTCCTTCTTTCTGCTAATTTGGGGCTTCATTTGTTCTTTTTCTAATTCCTTGAGGTATAAAGTTAAGCTATTTTTTTGAGATCTTTTTTCTCAATGTAGTCATTTATCACTATAAACTTTCCTCTTAGAACTGTTTTTGTTGCATCCCAAACATTTTCATTTGTCTCAAGATACTTTCTTGATTTCCTTTTTGATTTCTGAAATTTG
The DNA here is from genome assembly GCF_037043125.1 of Eumetopias jubatus. NCBI lineage: Eukaryota > Metazoa > Chordata > Mammalia > Carnivora > Otariidae > Eumetopias > Eumetopias jubatus. The sequence continues at coordinate 63,829,486 of NW_028274813.1, forward strand.
ATCCACTGGTTGTTCAGGAATGTGTTTAATTTCCACATATTTTGTGAATTTCTCAGTTTTCCTCCTGCTAATGATTTCTATTTTTATACCACTGTGGTTAGAAAAGATACTAGATACAATTCTATTTTCTCAAATTTGTTAAGGCTTGGTTTGCAGTCCATTGTATGATCCATCCTGGAGAATGTTCTGTATGCATTTGAGAAGGATGTGTATTCTAGTGCTATTATATGGAATGGTCTGTATATGTCTATTAAGCTCCTTTGGTCCATAGTGTTATTCAGGTCTGTTGATTCCTTACTAATTTTCTGTCTAGATCCAATGTTGAAAGTGGAATATTGCAGTCCCCTACTATTACTGTATTGTTTGCTATCTATTTCTCCCTTCAATTTGATTAATATTTACTTTAAATATTTAGGCATTCCAATGTTAGGTACATATATATTTATAATTGTTATATCTTCTTGATGAATTGAGTCCTTTATCACTATAGAGTGACCATCTTTATCTCCTGTGACAGATTTTGACTGAAAGTCCCTATTATCTGATATAAGTATAGCCACTCCTACTCCATTTTGGTTACCATTTGCATGGAGTATCTTTCTCCAAGTCTTCACTTTCTACCTACATTTGTACTTAAAGCTAAAGTGAGGCTCTTGTATGCAGCATATTGCTGATCTTATTTTTTTATCCATTCAAACACTCTGTGCCTTTTGATAGGAGAATTTAGTCTATTTATATATAATTATTAGTAAGTAAAGCCTTAATATTGTCATTGATTATTTTCTGACCATTTTTTAGTTCCTTTGTTCCTTTCTTCTCCTCTGTCTTCCTTTATGATTTTTTTTGCAGTGCTATGCTTTATTTCCTTTTTCTTTGTCTTTTATGTAACTACTAAAGGTTTTTTTTCTTTGTGGTTACCATGAGGGTTACATAAAACATCTTATAAATATAACAGTCTATTTTAAGCTGATAACCACTTACCTTCAACCTCATCAAAAAGCTACACTTTCACTTCTCCCCCGATATTTTATGCTCTTGATGTCACACTTTACATCTTTTATACTGTATATCCATTACCAAATTATTGTATCTATAGCTATTTTTAATATTATTTTTTTAATTCTTTTTATTCTAGACATTGGGTGTTATATGCAAATAATGAATCATTGAATATTATATCAAAAACTAATGATGTACTATACATTGACTAATTGAATTTAAATTTTAAAAAAGAAAAAAGAAAAAAAAACAGCAACCCTCCCAATATAAATAAATAAATAAAATTGAATCAGGCCATCCTAAAATAAATAAATAAAACTCACTTTTATTCTAGAGATAAAAGTGACTTACACACCAGCATCACAATATTTGAGTATACTAAATTCAACTATATGTTTACCTTTACCAGTGAATTTTAGGTTTTCATGTTGTTACTTAGTGTCTTTTCATTTCAACTTGAAGTACTCCCTTTAGCATTTCTTGTAAGGCAGGTCTAGTGGTAATGAACCACTTTAGCTTTTGTTTGGGAATGTTTTTCTCTTTTTCATTTCTGAAGGACAGTTTTGCTTCACGGCATAAGGGTACAGTATTCTTGGTTGATAGTTTTTCTTTCACCACTTTGAATATATCATCCCATGCCTTTCTGACCTGTAAGATTTCTGCAGAGAACTCCACTGATGGCCTTTTGCGGTTTACCTTGCATGTGATAAGTCATTTTCTACTTGCTGCTTTCAAAATTCTCTCCTTGCTTTGACTTTTAACATTTGATTATAATGTGTCTCAGAGTAATCTTTGGGTTGATCTTGCCTGGGGTCCTCTGAGCTTCCTGTAACTGAATGTCCATATCTCTTCCAAGATTTGCAGAATTATCAGCTATTTTTTCTTTCTATAATATTTCTGCTCCTTTCTCTTTCTTCTCTTTCTGGGACTCCCATGATATAATGTTTATTTGCTTGATGGTGCCCATAACTCATATAGGCTTTCTTCACTCTCTTTCTTTTTTCTTTTTGTTCCTCTCACTGGCTAATTTCTAAAGATCTGTCTTTGAGGTCACTGATTTTTTTTTCTTCTGCATGACCAAGTCTGTTGTTGAGACACAATCTTAAATTTTTCAGTTCTATCATTGTATTCTTCAGCTCCAGGATTTCTGTTTGGTTCTTTTTTATCGTGTCTATTTACTTATTAAACTCATTTTGTTCCTGCATTGTTTCCATGATTTCATTTAGTTGTCTATCTGTATTCTCTTGCATTTCATTCAAGATGATTTTTTTTAATTCTTTGTCAGGCAACTTGTAGATAGCCACTTCTTTGGGGTTAGTTACTACAGCTTTATTAGCTTCCTTTGGTGGTGTCATATTTACGTGATTCTTTATGATCCATATAGTCCCACACAGACGTATGTGCATTTGAAAGAACCAACAACTTTTTCTGGTCATTACAGACTGGTTTTAGCAAGTAAACACCTTCTGTTGTTTGCTCCTTGGGTTGATGAGATTACTTCCAGAATCACAGTTGTGCTGGATTAGAACTGGTTATGAGGCTGTGACCGGGTATGCAGTAAGATCCATGGTTGTTAGGCTTGTTACCAGAGTCTTGGGTAGGTGTGTATTGTGCCTGGTCCCTGGGCAGATGGGACTGCCTCTAGTATCTTGTTCAGTAAGGTGGTGCTAGGACAAATGTCCACTTCAAGGTTCACATTTGGGTCCTGAGAGGGGGTGTATTCCCATGTCTGTGGCAGTTGTGGCTCCTGCCAGGACCCTGGGAAGACTACTGCCTGGTCACTGGATGAGTCCTGAGTGGACAGGACTGGCTCTAGATCATGGCTGAAACTCAATCCACAGGGCTGTTTCAGGTTCCACAGCTAAGATTGAGGTCTGCCCCTTCCTCTGGAAGCATAAATAGGTATGACTCCCACCAGGTCCCTGAGTAGGCTGGATTGGCCTCTGACTAACTAGAGGAGCTAGAGCCAAGTGCAATGCCTTTTCAGGATCTCCTGAGAGGCAGACATGGGGCTCTCCCACCTGTCCCAGTGCCAGCTGGACTACTCAAAGATTGTACCTAGAAGAGCCTAGAGCCAAGTTTAGGGCCCTTTCAGGATACTTTGAAAGTGTACAAAAGAATCTGCTCCTGGTTTCTGTGCCATCAGAACTACTGACATACTGAGTCTGTGAGGGGGGCTGGAATACAGGGTCCTTTCAGGATCTCCCAGGATATAGACAGGAGTGTCTCCTACTGGGACCCTGGCCCCCAGACTGTGGAAGACTGGCAGTCTATGGCTATGAGGAAGCTGGAGCCATGTATAACAGGGCCCTCTGAGGGTCTCTGGGGATACAGATAAGAGTTTCTCCTTTCCGGTCCCTGTGCCAACAGATTGTGGCTAGCAAGTGGTTAATGCCTGGTATAAGGCCTTTTCAGGATCTCTAGGGGCAAGATGGGAGTATCTCCTGCTGGGTCAAGTCTCTATACTTTAAACCACATTTATCAGTCTACATTACAAAAAAGAAAGGTATCTGGCTATCACTTCACAGGGTTCTTACAACCGTACATTCACATTTATATATTAAACCATACACACACACACACACACACACACTTAAATATAACAAGGTTTATATTACAACAGGATCTCAGTGTCCAGGAAAACCCAAGTAAAACAATGTACTTTTACTACAGAATTTAAAATATTTATCTTTATAAGGGCAAAACATTTTAAAATAGTATCTTGGGTGAGACTATGAAGCAGTCACTTGAATTAAATAACACTGGTTTTTATTATTCAAAAAGTAGCCAAAAGTCTTAAAATAACAAAGGCAATTCTTAGATAGTTACTGAGTTTATGCTCAGTTAAGGGACTGAGATAGGCACACACACACACACACACACACAAATCATTATCCTAAAAACCTCCAGAAATGCATGGGTATTACATACAATAACACTGTAGGATGAAATCATCCAACGGCTAACAGAGGGTCTTCTATACCCATATACTACATTATACCTCTGAAAGAATTCATCACCATCATAGGTGATGGTCATAGAAGATGATCATAGAAGACCTCTTCTTCTTGTCTTTTACTTTTTCCAGTATCACTGGTTATTTCTGTGTCTATGAAATATTTAAGGAGAAAAATATCCAAAATCTTATTCTTAGGTTATAATTGAATCAATCACCTCTATTTGAAACTATCCTTGATCTTAGCCAAAAGGCCAAGAAGCCATCTTCTATTTAAAACTGAACTGAGAGGAGGAGTTTAAAAAATACATGAAATAATTACTTCTGCTTCACACTAAACATACATCCAAATTTAGTTATCTGAACAAAGGCAAGTTCAGCTCAGTAAATGGATTAATCTGGTAAGTTATTCCAGGTCATTTTCTCCCTAGGGTAAGACTAAATTAGAGATCTGAACTGCCCAGAAGTTTTACTGTGGTCATTCTTTCTTTGTAAAGTGGCTGTAAAGTAAAAAGGCTTCAAGTTTTTCCTCAATTCATTATGTCATCTTAATAAACAATTCCTTGAAAATAAGGATAAAAATACATCAATATTCATTCAGCTGCACAATTTCACAAGGTGAGCTCTGACAGTCAGCAGAACAAAATGTTCTGAGTAGAAGACATGAAAATTCCACATGCACATCCAGATAGCAGCCAGAACATCATTTCCCAAAATGTGGTCCCCATAATACTGGTCCTGTGAAGTTCTTATGAGAAAAGGTTTGGAGGTTGAACACATCTGGGAAACACTATTTACCTACTGCTCCTCTGGGAGATACACAGCACACATTTGCTCCTAGGAATCTTCAGAAAGAAATTTCTTAATTTTGTTTAATTCAGTGTTATCCAAATATTTTTCTGCATTAACAGAACTAGTGCTCCTTTGAGAACACTTTGGGGAATTCTGCTCTAGAAAACTCCAAGTATCATTTGTATACAAAAAGAGTATGGATTCCAGACTTTAGGGAGTCAAAAGCAAGAAGGCTTTCCTTCCCTGCCTCCTGGCCCTCTGACTTCCACAGTCCCTGCTCTTCTGTGCCCAGGCAGACCCAACCTCAATCTACCAGTATTAAAAGGAGGAAAAAAGTGGAAGTCATACTTAGCTTCCCATTTTATTTACCTTTTAATCTCAACTCTGAATCTCTCATTTGTCCTTCGTTAAGCTTATATCCCTTTCAGGAGGTTCCCATTTTCACACTGGAACCCTTCATCTGGCATTCTAGATTCTGGCTAGCTAAATCTATGATTAACTTCTGACACTGGCATCGCCTGTGCTCAGTGTCCAGGTTTTCCTTTTGATCTTCTGCATAGGCTGTCAATTTAGGTCTCTACTTTGGGCTCATCCTTCATCCTTCTGCCTGTGACAAAATCATTAAAGGCAAACCCCAAACTGGGAGGATGAGGATGTGCTCCATAGAGAAATAGAAATCCAACACTGTTTCTTGCAGCTTGGATTCACCCATTGGTCAATGAAGAAAAACCTGAAGAGCTGCTTCTCTCATCAAGACACAGTGCTAAGGGGTGCCTGGCTGGCTCAGTCGTTGAGCATCTGCCTTCAGCTCAGGTCATGGTCCCAGGGTCCTGGGATCAAGCCCCACATCGGGCTCCCTGCTCTGCGGGAAGCCTGCTTCTCCCTCTCCCACTCCCCCTGCTTGTGTTCCCTCTTTCGCTGTCTCTCTCTCTGTCAAATAAATAAATAAAATCTTTAAAAAAAAAAAAAAGACACAGTGCTAAAAGCTGTGGTGATGGCAGGAGAAAGCACAATGACAGGGCACTTCACTTTGAGTTATGTTTCAGGGATGAGTTGGAGCAGAAAGCAAGGGAGAAATTGGTGGTTGAATAACTGTGAGCTTCCCCCATCCCATGGCTGTATATTACAAGGATTTAAAAATGATTTGCCTTGAAAACATTTTCTTTGGTCCCTGTGACTATCTCTTACTTGTTTAATGATATCCTTATATGGTATTTTTGGGTGATCAGGGCAAGAAGCTGTTAAAAAGAAAGATAGGCAATTTAAAGCAGTATATCTACTCTTAAGGACCTCTAGATAGCCTGCTCAGTAGGAATCCAGGAGACAGTGCACATAAAATGGCAAGTATAGGACTGATTGCCCTATTTACAAGGAAAACCTCCAAAGTCAAGATTAGGACAAATAAAAGTGCATCATCTACACCTACTCTCAGCCATCCTACCATTTCTTTATTCAAAGGCATTTGTATTTAAAATGTTAAGAAATGTAGGACTAGACCAAGGCAGGTTACAAACACCATCATCCCTGGCATGTATCCCTGACAATCTATCATGCACCTGAGCACTTTGGCATATATTAATTCATTTTAGGGAGATCATTTCCTGGTGACTTGAAGAATGACTACTGGAAGCTCCTTTGGAATACTGAGCAATGAGTTTTTAGCTTCACCTCCTAAGGACTCATTAGAGACACAAAGGGAAGTGAAGAGTAATTTTCCTTTGGTTATGACATCTGATAAAAGTGGAGTCCCTGCATATTTATAACCCATATTTATGCAGACATAGCCTTACCCAAAGATGCCCTTCCAAGTTGATGATATGACAGGGGAGAATGGTAGTGTGTCAATACTATGTATAAAAACTATGAGGTATGTCACATTGTCAAGGAAATATGCCGTGTCATTTAATTTACTTCTAAAAAGATGCAAAGAAGATTATAAACTCCTTAAAAGCAGGAACTATGGGACACAATTTTGCATCCTACGTATTGTCTTACTCAGACCCTTCTGCATAGCAGGCACCTGATAAACACGTACTGAATATATGGGTCAAGGAGTGAGTGAGTGTGAGTGCATGAAGGATTCAATTAGTGGGAAAATAAAGGCTTTATATGAATAAGCTGGTAGACAATTGTATGCTACATATTAAGTAAGTGGCAGGTTCCTGGGTGGCTCAGTCGGTTAAGCATCTGCCTTCGGCTCTTGTCATGATCTCAGGGTCCTGGAATCGAGCCCTGCATTGGGCTCCCTGCTCAGCGGGGAGTCAGATTCTGCTTGCCTCTCCCCACCTCTCGTGTGCTCTCTCTTTCTCTGCTCTCTCAAATAAATAAAATCTTTAAAATAAATAAATAAATAAAAATAAGGGGCTCTGAAATAAAGACAAAAAAATCTAGAAAGGCTAAAAGTAATACTGAGAAATGTTTTATTTTGTTTTGTTTTTAGTAACAGGGCAACTATTGAGGTAGCACTCAATCTGGACCTTATCTCACAAAAACCAATACTCAGTAAACCCCTTCTCTTACTAGTGGCTGGGGGGGGGCCCATTTCCTGGTATTAGCAGACAAATGGAGAAGCCAGTACTACAGAAAACATATTGGAGAAGAAAAATGATTTTATACTTCTGGTAAAGACAGAAAGTCACATGCTCTCATTAGCCTCTGTTCCCTCTTAAAATCCTGCAAAAATATCACTAAAGGAATTTTTTCAAAACAAAGAGAGTGAGAGCGATAATAATGACAAAGAATTTTAGAAACCAGAAAACTGGGAAAAAAGTAACTGATTCACCAGATCTGAAAAAGCGAAACCTGGCAGTGGGGAAACAGGGTCAACCCAATTTATATGTGGAGCCCCCAAAATGTCCCAGAATTGATGATATCTCATTCCCCTGGCAGTGGGGTGTGATGGGCCTCAAAACAGGATATTTGCCTGAAAGCCAATTTAAAAAGCTGCTAGAATCCCAGATACCCTCCCTTGGAAGTCTGCCTCTCTGGAGAGAGTAAAATGGAGTCTCTAGACTAGAAGATACCAAATACAATTGAAGGCAAGGGTACCTTACCCTAAACTGAGGAATTAAGTCAACATATACCTATAGAATATTTAGATCTCATCTGTTCTTCCACTCAGGTCCCACTCAGCATGACCTTAACCCTCTAGTCAAGAGGTTGGAACCTGATTAGATCTGAAGGAAAGACCTACAGATATTGTTGGGAGGTGGTATTCTATCAGTAAACAGCCCATATCACACCCATAGCAGGATTATTGACATTTTGGGCCTGATAATTCTTTGTTGTAAGAAGCTGCCCTGTGTATTACAGGATGTGTAGCAACATCTGTGGCCTCTACCCACTAGATACCAATAGTACTCCCACCTTTCCAGTTGTGACAATCAGAAATGTCTTCAGATATTGATAAATGTCCCCAGGGTTGGTGGGGGGGGGGGAGTGTTGTGGCAAAATCACTTCTGGTTGAGAACCACGGCCTTACAATGAGGCTAACATTTGACATGCCCCTCCCACATACTCAGGGCCTCAAATCAGCTTCTTAATATTACATGAAATTACGTATGGATGAATATAGATACACTCGTAATTTATGATTAAATTATCTAATAATTTAGTATGGTTTAGCTCTTCTCAACTAAAATTATTTTATTCTTTAAATATCTAAACTTTAAACAAAACTGGGGCTCCTGGGTGGCTCAGTTGTTGGTTAAATGTCTGACTCTTGACTTTGGCTCATGTCATGATCTCAGGGTCATGATCTGCACTCAGTGTGGAATCTGCTTGGGATTCTCTCCCTCTCCCTCCTCTTCTGATCCTCCCCCTGCTCATTTGAGCATTCACTCCCTCTCTCTCTCTCTCAAATAAATAAAATCTTTAAAAAAAAATAAACTTTAAACAAAACTTCCTAAAAAACACCGTCTAAAGTTAAAAGTATCCTAAAAGAATGAAAAAGTAAAACAAGGAACTATTAACATTGTCTACCTATGAGAAATGAATTGGGCTTTACTTCCCAAAATTCTAAATAGTTTCCTCTTTCTCACTCAAGGAACATTTATTACCATAATCATCATCACCATCATCACCTTTTGAAAATCTCACCATACCTGATCAAGAGAAGTAAGTCAGGTAGATTCTCCTGAGGATATCTCTAAAGTTCTGGTCTTCTTATAAGAGATGAGCATCTAACATCAGTTTGAACATTAGAATTTTATTACCTTTCATACTATTTACTAGTTTTAATGTCAGTTTCAAATCAGAGGAGGAAGAAAACCTTTGTTATTATGCTGTGTCAATATGTGAAGTACATTTTGCATATAAAACCTTTTTATGAGAACCAAACAATTTCTCAGTAGAAAGGAACCTCAGGAGCCATCTGTCAACCTCCCATCCAAGGAAGAAATCAGCACTTCGAGGTTCCTGCCACATGTTCAAGGATAAAGGGCTGCTATTTTTTGAAAAAGATGGTTCAGTTTTGAATCAACTAGAAAGCTATCCAAGTTACTTTTATAACTTTGACACATTGGTCTAGCGTTTAAAGAAAAAAAAGTATTTTTCTCTCTAATCCATCATTTTTGGCTCAAGATTTCTGGGTTTCTCCCTTATCCATGTAGCCTTGCACCCCCAAAATATTCCTAAACCTCAGCAACATCAAGAAATGAGGAAGCAGAACAAGCTTCCTAAGCCATCTGACAGAGCATCCATGCCACCAAAAACCTTCCTACTTTTCCTAACTCTTTTCAAACACACCCAGAGTCATCTAGGTAGTTAGCATTTTCCAAAGAGAAGTCTTTTTTTTTTAAGAGTTTTATTTATTTATTTGACAGAGAGAGACAGAGCGAGAGAGAGAACACAAGCAGGGGGGAGTGGGAGAAGGAGAAGCAGGCTTCCCACTGAGCAGGGAGCCCGATGCGGGGCTCACTCCCAAGACCCTGGGATCATGACCTGAGCCTAAGGCAGATGCTTAACGACTGAGCCACCCAGGTGCCCCAATTAATAGCCCTAATTATGAAAAGAGGCTAAAATCAAGTTATACTCAATTTACTTGTATTCTCAGGAAAAACCGCAGCAGATGCCCTAGTTCTCATTCTTATTTTTAGACACGCTCCTCGTCCATTCAAATGAAAATCAAATGAGTTCCCAACAGTTAAAACCATCACCAAAATCTATTACTCTGAACACTGAAAACTTTTTAGTATAAATATTGTTGCTAATATTTGAGATCCTTTCCTTTCTTGTAATCATTTTTAGGTTTTTATCCCAATTCAATTCAATCATTTCAAAGTTAATTTGCAACTGATACAATGACTACGTTTACAAGACAATGCAACATTTGAAGACTCACTAAAATGTTTGTTGTACCCTTCAATAGACCTCTGTTCTTTCCCCTTCCTTCCCTATTCATTTCCACTTGAATAATCCTGGCTCCCAGTCAGCCCGTCTTGGAGAAGATCCTGCTCCCCCTCCTACTCCCCATCCCTAACCAGGGTGTGCCAAACACTAATTTTTATTCATGCTGCGGCAGTTCCTTCTTAGTTTTTCTACCTCCTCTGTGTTACAGTTTAAGGGGGTTACAAGGCCAATGATTTGTGCAAGTAATAGAGGATCCTGATACCATTCAGAAGGAGACTACTCCTCTGGCACTTTTCTGCACACCATCAGGCAGTAAATATCATCTACAGGCCAGCGAGGAACTCTTTGCAGGACCTTGGGCTGCTTCTGGTACCTTGGCAATTAACCGGCATTAAAACCAAATATTTTACCCAGATTCATCCTACCTACCACTATGGAAGCCTCCTCTCCTCCAGGTTGGTATCTCCCAATCCATAATCCTAGGGGATTGTGTTTGGTTTTGTTTGTTTGTGGAGGTTGGCAACAAGAGTGGGTTCTGTGCCATTGCTCTGAGGTTACCTGGTAGCATTTGTTAGAGTCTTTAAGTCTCAAATTCTGGGTTTCCTGAAAGATACTAGGAAGTGAAATGAGAATGTGAGAGAAATCATCAAGAAGTAGAAAAACTGAGAGAATCTCAAACCACCTCACCAACATACAGTGACTAGTCAGTTTTTGTTGCTCTGCAAAAGGACGCACTCCTCTGTGCATGTCAGCCTCCCCAGGTGCTTCCTCAGGCCTGGCCAGGTGGGCACTGCTGCTGTCCTCACCCTCGAGGCTCTGTGAAGGCTGAGGCTCTTCTCTGTGTCTGTGTGGGGATCTCCTTAGACACAGCAGAGCTGGTGAACTGATGCTGCCCAGACCTGAAAACAGTGGGGACTGAACCGTTTTTCTAATTCTCTGAACATAAACTTGGCAGGAGGTTCTTTGAGTTACCAAGCAACTGAACATCTGACATGAAGCCTTTAACAACCTTTTCCATAGATTACTAAAAGTTCCCAGAACAAATTCATGTCTGGTCCAGTGAAGAAAGAAGGAAACAGAAGTAGCCAAGAAGGGGGTTGGGGAGAAGAAATCCAAGAGAGCAAAATGAGCCAGCAGATCCTCAAGACATGTGGAAGCAGGAAGAAGAGGAAAGCAGATAAATGAGGGGCACTTCGGTTTGTGGAGACTCCCAAAAAAAGGAGAATATGCATATAGGTACAAAATTATCCCCCAAATGGCATTTCCTGAAAGCTCTAGGAAGCAGTCTTGTGGCAAGAGAAGAGCTTCTAAGGCTTTCATTTGTTATATAGAATTATGGGAAATCGGAGGGGGAGACAAACCATGAGAGACGATGGACTCTGAAAAACAAACTGAGGGTTCTAGAGGGGAGGGGGCAGGTGGATGGGTTAGCCTGGTGATGGGTATTAAAGAGGGCACGTACTGAATGGAGCACTGGGTGTTATACGCAAACAATGAATCATGGAACACTACATCAAAAACTAATGATGTAATGTATGGTGATTAACATAATATAATAAAATTAAATTTAAAAAAAAGAATTATGGGTCCCTTCCATTTTGTTATCATCACTCCACTCAGCCACTCATGTCAAGTACACAGCTGTTGCAAAATCTGTAATAGGAGGCTAATGTTCCTGACAACCTCATGCAGACAAAGAGTAGAAAAACAATGGGAAGGAAACAGCAAGGATGTAGGAGCTCACCACCTCTGGCTTAGAAAACTCTCAATCCATCCCTGAATGACCCAGGCAAGATGCCTTGTGCTTGTCCCTCAGGATCCATTCCCTACCCAACCCCTGGCATAGGCAATCAGGGGGGAATTATTCGTGGATAATTTGAAAATAATAATGAACCAACCAAAAGTCAATCTGCTTTATATTAACACTATGGCTAACTTCTAAAATGAAGAATTGCTGCAGTTTTAATAATATGTGGGTAGGCCTCAAATTCTCATTCTCTCTTTTACTTTTAATTAACATTATTTTCTACATGGAAGTTCATTCAAAAAGTTTCCAGTTATACTGTCAGCTCTGACACACGGAGACCTAGCTATAGACATTCCTTTCCAGACCAAGTTCTAAGGGTCCAGAAGAATACACAAAATATTTTACTGAATTTGAATAACTTTATAACAATTAATAACATTGTACACATTGCTCTTTTTAACTGTTAATTATATTTCTTATAAAGCTTAAGAATGAAATCAAGAAAACAATGATTATGATGGATTATTTACATGATTATTATTAAAAATAATTCTGTCCTATATGGGAGGAGAAGGAGTATTAAAAATTATCTGTTCCAGGTGTCTAAAATGCTAGGTATGCCATTACGTCTATGGAGCACACAGAGGTGCCCTCTGGCTTCCAATCGGGTTCACAAAGGACCACTAGTGTAAATCAGGAAAGAAGAACCAGATTGGGGTGTTCATGTCTTCCTTCCTTGTCGGCTTGCCCCAGTCTGGCACTATCCTTTGACTTTTTTCCCCAGATTAATTGAGGTATGATTGACAAACATCGTATATGTGATGTTTTGATATATATATATACATTGTGAAATGATTCCCTCAATCAGGCTAATTAACCTATCCATCACCACATATATTTACCTTTTTTTGTATGTGTGTGCTAAGAACACTTAAGATCTATTCTCCTAGCAACTTTCAAGTATATAATCCAGTATTATTAACTACAGTTGCCATGTATATTACTGAAACTTTTTACCCTTTGACCAATATCTCCCCATTTCCCCTACCTCCTTGCCTCTGGCAACCATTGCTCGACTCTCTTTTTCAATGAGTTCAGTTTTTTTAGATACCACATATAAGCAAGGTTGTATAGTATTTGTCTTTGTCTGGCTTATTTTAATTAGCATAATGTCTTCTGGGACCATCCAAGTTGCAAATGACCGGATTTCCTTTTTTTTTATGGCTGAATAATTTTCCACTGTATATTATTTTGCCATATCACATTTTCTTTATCCATTTATCTGTAGATGGACATTTAGCTTGCTTCCATAACTTGGCTACTGTGAATAAGGCTGCCGTGAACATGCGATGTATATATCTCTACAAGATGGTGATGTTGTTTCCTTTGGATATACCCAGAAGTGGGATTTCTTGATCAAATAGAACATCGGTTCTATTTTTTAGTTTTCTTGAGGAATCTCCATACTGTTCTCCAGAATGGCTGTACCATTTTACATTCTCACCATCCTCTGACTATGGCCAGATTTCAGAGCTCCTATCAGAAACTCTTTCTACAAAGCTGGTCCTCAACGTTCTCTCCCTGTCCCTGTCCCTCTCCCTATTCCTCTCCCACTCCCTCTGTTTCTAGATTACATTACTGCTTATTCCTTTTCCCAGTTCACACCCAGGGGTAGACAGGCACCACCCTCACCCCGTAGTAGCCTAAGGATATTGCACTATCTCTTGTCATTTCTCTATATCCTGTCAACACCTTTATAAATTTAGTTTTAAATTCTGAAGTTACCCAATTTGTATGTATCAACTATTTCCTGCTAAGACCCTGACTAATATATATTCTTACTCCTCATAACCCCCATTTCCATCATTATCCTAGACCTCAAATGGAAAGTTTTCTCCTCCTTAAATATGCATATTCTAATTCCACCTGCTCCCAGGATCCTAGGAATGGAGTAGTTGATATTAGTTGTTTAATTACAGTTTCAGAGTTCAGGGAATAGTAGGGGAAATATCACAGAATGGGCACTAAGCTGAGGAATCTCTGCAGCACAGCCTCTATATAGCCCTTCCTTCTCAAATGTTTACTAGTCACCTCATAAAAATAACACTGGAAAACTGTCTCATTTAGTACAACCCCTATCTCCACAAAAATCACTTAATTATTTTTCTGCTTCTCTCAAAGATGGTAACTAAGAACTCACCAGTCATACAATCTCTACAACTAAATGTATATATTCTGGGATTAATCAAAACCTTTTATCATTTTAAAAGGGTTAACCTTAAAGCTAATAGAAAGGATTAATTCCAGGCAGTACTGATTTCAATCTGTCTGCATCCTTTGCCCTTCATTTTATCTATTTCCCAGTTAACAGCAACTAAAATGATGGAAAAGACACTACTAAAAGTTTTTCTTAGAATGAAGAATATTTTTGTTAATATTTTGTTAATATTTTATGGAGGGGAAGGCATATTTATAAATCTCAAAGGATCTTGATATTCTCCCCCCTTAATGTTTAAAATGGCCGAAATACTTTCATAGTGTGAGAACTGGACCTCAGAGTGCCAGGCAAACTCCAGCAAGAAAACACAGAATTATACCTGGCACAGAGTAAAACTACATAATTTCTGCAAAGCAATTCATCATTCTGTTCTGATCCTAAAGTGATTCCCTGGAGAGAATTTGGTGGTGGAAAGGGCCACAGAAGAAGACACAATTACCATGGCTTATCTGTACTGATGACGATGAGGTAAAGTTGAACAATAAGAGCTATAATAATAGTGAAGACATCATGCTTAGTATGTGTGCAAGGTACTGTTTTAAATACTTTATAGGCATTGACTCATTTAATCCTCAGGGAACCCCCACATATGAGATCACTATTACTATTCCCATTTTACAGATAAAGAAACTGAGATTCAGAGAGTTTCAATAATTTGCCCAAGGTCACACAACGAGTAAATGACAGAACTGGGATTCAAGTGCAGGCCACCTGGCTTAGAGCCCTTACATCTAACCACCAAGATAAACAGTCTCTACTAGAACTTAGGGACACAGTCCTTTCAGTGTTATGCAATTAAAAAAAAATACAATCAGCTTATCACAGCACATGACTTCCATTTAATCTCTGCTTCTCTTTCAGGAACAACTAAAACTGGGAACTGAGGCATCCCAAGAGAACTCCTAGGCATCTGTGAGGTCATGGACATGGCATTAGGACCTAGGACCAGGAAGAGAAGAAAATGAGTAAATAAATTCAGTAATTCTCATCATTTAGGAGGAAGTCAAAAACTTCTTTGTGAATCTGGACAACTTTGATCTCTCGCCTCAGAAAATATTTACTTTGCATTTAATTTCAGGGAGTGTGCAGAAGCCCTAATGCCCATCCACAAGCCCTCTGTGAGAAAACTCTCTTCTTGGATGATTTCTGAGTCTACAGTGCTGTATATTTCATAAGAAAAAAAAATCAACCAATGAACTAATACTTATTGAGTGTCTACTACATGAAAAACATGGTGCCGAATCTTGCGTGGAGAGTGTAAGAAAAGAAATTACACAGTCCCTGCCTTCAAAGAGTTGCAGAGTTTGCAAAGCAAGATAGGATAAGAGTGGGGTGATTAACTTCTCTGAGTGCTCAGAAGAAAGAAATATTACTTCTTGCTTGGGTTGTTAGGCCAGGCTTCAAAAGAAGACTTGGCATATGATCTAGCCTACAGACATGATTACAGTTGGAGAGGAAATGGAAAAGGCATTTCAATCAGGAAATGAGAATTCTCCATTTTAACACCTGCCTAGATCTGTGGGCTTAAAAATGTAATTTAACGTGAAGTATCATATATTAGCTATAATTATGAAGAACCTTATTTTCCTACCAGATAGTGTGTTTCATGCCACATCAGTACCAATTTGCTCACCTCGGCCCAGCTCTCTGCTGGGAAGGAAGCCCACAAGTGGAAATCCTTGGCCTTCCAGCTCAGAAGCCAACCAGGACGTGCATCACACTGTTAACTGTGATAAGGATACCTGTCAATAGAAATTAGCTTGAGGCTTTCAACTCATTTCCCTGTGGCAAGGGGAGCCAAAAGATAAAAATTTATTTTGATTCCAAGGTGGCTTTGTACTCATTAGCAATCCCGTGAGCCCCTACTCTTTTCATCCAACTGTCAACAGTCCTTGATGTTCTGAATAAAGAAGCTGCCGAAACTGGGATTAAAGGTGGGGGGGTGGGAATCACTGTTCCTTTTTTCAGACTCCATGTGGAGGTGCTGAGCTGGCTCAACTCTCTAGAGAGCTCTCTTATTATTTTCTTTATAATGCTGGTCACGATTCAGGATTCAGGCACTTGCATCATGCGGCCTTGATTCCTGCTACAATTCTTTCCAGCAAAAACGCAACGCAGAAGGACAGGGTGTATTTGAAATTCTGGTAGAATCAATGTGGACTTGATTGAGAAATTCTAGAAACTGGAATTAAAGCCTCAAAGAAGACAGATTAAGTTCCTAACTAGCTAAGGTTTCCAGAAAATAAAAATGTATAGAAATAGAACACAAGCAAGTAGACATCCAGTAAAACTGTCATCATGCATTCAACCAGAAATGGATCCTGCAGTCCCACATGTGCAAATGAGAGGCAAGTTTGGAGCAGTCAACTCCTTTTGAGGGATTCACAATTTGGACAGTGTTACAGCACATCCCCAGAGGACTAGGTGGTGGGGGGGGGGGTGAGTAAAGTGGAGAAGAAAGTTTCACAGAAAATTAATAATTCAAGAAAAGAAATGAAGGCATAATTTAAAATGAACTCAAACACTTTAGCATGCTATAGCTGGGTATGGCAGAGAATAAGACAACATACCCATGTGATAGCTGCATCACTTAGAATATTTGGAGCCATCAATAATGAGGAAACTCTGACTCAAACTGTATTTAAAAGTTGTTTTTTTTTTTTTAATTTTTGCATTTACACAATGTCTCATATAATGAAATAACAGAGGTAGAGCAGTACCTAGCCAAGGAGGAGCAATCAGGATTCCAGGTCTACTGCCCTGGGAGTCTCTTGGTTCTGCTTCATCCCCAGGATGAAGGCAAGATGCCTGTGGCAGTTCTAGGCATCATGACCTGATGCAATGTCCAAAGGAAAAGCATGACCAGCTTTTCCTGTCTTTCCTCAGGATTGATATTAACCTCTTCTAAAAGCTCTCAGCTGACTTCCCCTCACATCTCAGATTTAGATCACACGCCCATTCCTAAACCAATTACCAGTGGGAAGAATAGGATTACCATGACTAGTTGTCAACGTGTGGTCCCCAGACTATCAGCAGTACCTGGGAACAATGCAAACTATTAAGACCAGCTCCAAACTTCCTGAATCAAAATCTCCAGAGTTCAGACACAGCATCTGTGTTTCACAAGAATTCCAAGTGATTAGGATACACTCAAGTTTGTAAATCACTGGTTTAGCGTAGAAAGAGTACTGGATTATCAGCCACCATGACCAGGACACCAGAATCAGCAAATGAGGCAGATCATAACCATTAAGATGACTGAAAAGTTATATTCAACTAGCATTTTTTGAATTCTTGCTCCATTCTAATTTTTTTTTTTTTTTAACCCACACTATATCTTTCACTTTCCACAGCAATTCTGTCAGGTATTTTTGTCTCCATTTTACTAATGAGGAAATGGAAGCCCAGATAATTTAACTTGTCCAATTTTACATAGCAAAGTCAAGATCTGAACTTAGGTCTTCTGATTGTCAATCTAGTTTTCATTCTATTATGCCAGAACTCACAGGTATATGTTACCCCAGCCTATATCCATATTTTAGAGTGGTTCTAAATTCCTTGATATTCATATTTAAATAAAGAATGACTAGAGAACTATCCTCAAGTCTACAGTCTTTTTTGGGTCCTGGAATTTTAAGGAAATTCCAGGTTGTGAGGCCTCCTTGCTCCTTAGGGTCCAGAGTCAACAAGGCCTCAAGAGATGGTCCAGAAATACAACAGAGACTTTTTTCTTTCTCAGGAATGGAAGGGAAACCCCAAAATGGCTCAAACAAAGAGAAATCTGAAAAACAGGTACTCAAGTTTCTGTTACTCCAGAGGTCACTGCCACTCTCAGTAACAAAGGGCCTTCTGTGTAAATAACACAAAGGTGACCAACAAGGTGGGGCAATAGAACTGAGATTCTTGTGTTGAACCAGGACCCTTGAAGGACTTTATTCTAGGAGGACAGGTAAACCAGAAAAAAAATCTACCCACAGAGGAAGAAAACAAGGAATCTTCTCTATCTCAGGCTGAACTCTGAGGGAAAAACAAACCTCCCCTGGTAATTTGTAAGCCCAGGTCTGCCTTCATCTGGGTCTGAAATACACATTTACATTACCTACAAGGGCAGGTAAATCTCAGAGAAATTAACATCAAAATTGTTTCCAGATGTCACAGTCCCTGAGGTCCTGGCTGAAGGAACAAACAGGAAGTCTCTTTGTAAAGACATATTTACAACTCAGGCCTTGAGGGGTTCTCACAGGTAACAAGAGCTCACAACCCTAAAGCACAATACCTGAACAAACGTGTCACCATGGCCAAGAGTCAGCAGAAACAACAAGTATGAACTTCACATAACAGGATTATCAGAACAGGCTAGAAGACAAGTAGGTTTTAAATTATTTTTAAAAGTAAAAGAAGGAATAAAAATATGAAAAAGGAATATAAAAAAAAAAAAAAAGAACCAAGAAGTTTTGAAAAAGACACAACAGGGAAATTTCCAACTTCTGTCGTTCTCAACAAGAAATGTATGACCTCACTGAGAAATCAGCCTCGGGTGGAACAAAGGAGCTATGGAAGCTTATTGCTCCATAAAGCATTTTGTAATTTGGGTATCTAAGCAGGGAGTTCCCAAAATGTCCAACTTTAAATGGTATTCAATGCCCACCCCTACCATGACATGGAGAGATTTGTCCCTGTCCCCTGATACAACACGGTGAAAATCGGACAACAGTTAAATGACTGGCGAGGATATTTTTGAGAATGAGGGAACATTTGATGAAAAGCTTTGTAAAATCCTTGCCCTGTAGAACTGCTTTATCATATTTTAACTTTGGGGGCTTAATATTTATATTTTATGGTTATTTCCCAACAAAGGCCAACATTGCAGAAAATACTAGATTAAACTCAAACCTCTAATTATCTAAGTGAGTCTTCTCTGTCAAACTTATTCCAGCTTTTTGCTCTGACTCCCTAAATGAGTATTTCCTTGAAATTTTATTTCTAGTAACTTGTGGAAGTACAAAGGGAAGAATACAAATGTGCAGAGTACCATCAATTTGCACCAAATAAAAATTCAATTCCAGTGTTGGAAAAATGTCACTGTGAAGGCCTGCAAGTTTGGTAATCATCACAAATTTACTTATTCACAGAGACTACCCCACTCCTTCTTCTGGCTAGACCCAGCAGAAGCCCAAAACCATGGGAGAGGCCTGCATCCATCCGTGGATGGTTGAAAAGCACAGGGATTGCTCATCAAATTTGACGTTCCTGTCTTAATCCATTCCTGGCTACTCCTTCAGGTTCCTCTCCACATTTCCAGCATGTGTGAATCACTTGGCAAAACTTGCCGCCAAAAGAAACGCAAAGGACTATCTAAGCCAAGAAGCCCTTGCCTGATCGTGCGTGCCTCAGGGTGAACAAACACCTGGTTTGAACAAAGGCTTGGAGGAAGTAGCAACTGCCTGCCAGGGAGAAGGCCTTATGTCTGCTGACTGCCGATTACCTTCCATCACATTTCAGAGGCAGAGCCTCACTGCATTTGGGACCACCAGGTGGACGCACTCCCAGCCCGTGCATCAACATTAATTATGTTCCTGCCTTAAGAAACAGTTACTTATCTGATTGCAAGCTACCTAAAGGGTAGAAAAGTTCTCTTCTCTTAGAAGGTGAGAGTGTTACCTGTCTGTAACACATAGGTCTGCTTTATTATAAACCTGGAGTTGATGTTATCTACAGAGGGAGTAAATACTTGAGGGCAAAAGCAACAAGCAGCATCAAAGATTTATTTTGTGGCTAGTATGAAAAGTAGAAGGTGATAGTTGATTATAGTTTTCCTATTCACAAGCCTGAAGCTTCAAAGCAAAGACCTCAGTGCTGCCATTTCCCTAAAGAACAAGTTGCTGGATTTTCCTAGCACCTAGGGGAGCTCTTATTTACGTGATCACCTTCCTGGGTTAGCTTTAGACTTCCTCATCTATATCATACTACACTTGCCTTAAAACATCCAACCAAAAGAGCCTGGCAGGTAGCACTTTCCTTCTGGTAACTTAATCCAGTGTTATTGAGTGCCTACAGTGTGCTTAGATCTGTGTTTTAAATCCTACAGGGAACAAAGATATTTATGTCATAGATAACCTCTTCATGAAGTATACAGTTTGTTTAAGAAGAAAATCATGTTTGGGCGCCTGGGTGGCTCAGTCGTTAAGGGTCTGCCTTCGGCTCAGGTCATGATTCCAGGGTCCTGGGATGGAGCTCCGCATCAGGCTCCCTGCTCAGCAGGAAGCCTGCTTCTCCCTCTTCCACTCCTTCTGCTTGTGTTCCCTCTCTCGCTGTGTCTCTCTCTCTCTGTCAAATAAATAAATAAAATCTTAAAAAAAAAATCATGTTTTAATCACTTGTCCCATTATGTGGGTTTATCTGGCCAACCTGTTTTGAAGAGCTCAGTGGCTGCCCCAGGAACAGATAAAGCACCTTTTCTGGCACCATGGTCTTACCTACCTCCCTTGACTATCCTGGCAGAAAAAGCAAAAGCTTGGAAGTCTGAAGTAGTGGTTCTCAAAGTGTGGTCCCTGGGGCCAGCAGCATCAACACCATCAGGGAACTTATTAAACATGCAAATTCTCAGGTTCCACCCAGAGCTTCAGAACCAGAAGCTCTGGGACTAAGTCTCAGCAGTTTGTGTTTTAACAAGTTCTTCAGACGATTCTAATGTATGCTCAAGACTGAGAAGTACTGGTCTAAGGGAACTACTTTTTAAAGACTCTCCTACCTTCCAAACTATCTTGCATTGTTTCCACTTTCCACCTATTCAACACTGGGTTAAGTTTTGTTGTTTTAACGAGTTATGACACTTTCATTGGAATCACAACAGACATTTATCAACTAGCTTAAACAATGAGAACATTTATTGGCCCATGTAACTGGAAAAGTAGCATGAGGGCAGGTTCCATAGTTGACCTAATCCACCATCCCTGGCTTGGTTTCCCCAGAATGCTATTATTCTGCCATCCTCTAAGGGTGAATGTCATCTTCGGGCTGCCAAGGAGAGGACAGGAGCACTTCAACCTCACAGCTGCCCACAAAAGCGTCTAGTGCAAGAGAGAGAGCTCAGTTCTGGAAACTCTCACCAAAGAATGAAGGAAAACCTTCCCAGAAATCATTAGCACACCTTTCCTCTTTTATCATGGGTCCAATTAATACGGAGTCATTCCTGAACCAGTTACTGGCAGAAGGATGGGACTGACCAATCAAGCCTATTCCTGTAGCTGAGGTGGAGTCAGCTTCCCTGCCAACCACCCCTTGCCCAGACATCTGGCCATGAAGAGGGAGGGTGGATGCCAAAAGGAAATCAGGCTTCAGCTAGGGAGGAAGAAAGGAAAAATGATTGATAGGTAGACCACTCCAAGTCAGCTCATTTCCAAGAACATGCTGTTAGGAAGGAAAATCATCTGTTCTTGACATGGCAGTTAAAGCGAAACATCATGAAGCTGGCAAGCCAAAACCATAAACTCCACCCCTTCGCATTGGATGGCAATTAGTCTGGAATGAAATTTATCAAATCTCACGGGCAAACTCAGGAGTTAAGTAAAAAAAGAAAACTATTTCCTTTTTGTTTCTTCTCCCATCATTTTCCCTCTTCTTCCATCCCCCAAAATATAATAATTATCTATTGAATAGTGAGATCTTTGGCCATTTCCCCAGTGCTATGAATACCCATTATAGATAATGAATGACATATTTCACTCACAAATAATGTATCCTGGAGCTATTTCCATGGCTTACCAGACATCAATTAGAACAGCAACTCTAAGCCAGGCACAGTGTTAAGCAAAGGGGGTACAATGATAAATAAGAGTGGATCCTCATTTCTAGAACCCACAGTGAAACGGACAGACAAGTGAACAAATGAACACAATACAGGTGCAGTGGGCAGTAACAGACGTATGCCCACACTATAAATGTACTAGAGACACCAAAGCAATGAACTCCATCTGAGATATGAGGGATGGAGGTGATACCCTGGGAAGGTTTTGAAAGATAAATAGGGGGAGAAGTACAAGCTTCTGGACAATCTTCAGAAGTCAACACAGATAACACAGCATAACAGAGCATTTCCTATGTATAACAAAGCAGCAGACCTCTTCCTGGATAGAAAGTTCCACTTCAGTGGGGGGTTCAAGGGCTGTATCTATCTGTTTTTGAGATATCTTGAAAGTAACTTGCTATTAATAATAAAGTACCAGACTATGCAAATAACTTACTACTTAATAAGTGAAAGCAGGTTCAAGGTTATCACTATACTCCTATTACTATCATCTGCATTCTCATGTGCTTTCAGAAGTGGAGGAGAAAGAGGATAGAGTTATATTTAGCCTGCTGGGATAGGATGCATCCCTGAGATTCCCATGATTGTCTATAGTGGGCATGAACAGGATCTGTTCTGAGTGCCTGGTGGGAAAAGGTGAGGAAAACGACTCTAGGTTAATGCTGTTAATTTCTGAGGTCAACTCCTAACTTGTGGTAAGCAAGGCCCCTGGAAAGGAAACCAAGGTGACCATGACTTGCACAAGGATCTACTCTATAATGAATGATGCTATTTATCAGACACTTGATTTTTTGCATGAAAATTTGTTTTGCCCCACAATTTTCCAGAGACTATGGTCTTTTTTCTCCTTTTCCTTTAGTTTCTAAGAATGGCAAATACAAAACCTTTAATACAAAATAAAACTGTGTCTACAGGTCAGGAACTGCTTCTCTGACTAAATGACAGAATCCAAATTAAAAAAAAAAAAAAAACCAACTATGTTTCAGTTGACTAGGAAAAGAACCAAAGGCCAACCCCAAAAAAGACACATGCAATAAATAAATGTGGTGCAGCCGAGTCCAGCGATCTCTGCGTATGTGCTTTTGCATTCAGATGCAGAGAAGAGAGAGGGAGAGAGAACTAGTATGTGATGTGAATATAAATTTCTCGAAGAGTAGGTGAACTTGGTTGCTGTTTGCTCTGTTTGCCAACATGCTTATGACCCACATTTGCTGTGCTCCAAGATTTTTTATTTTACCCTTTTCCAGACTCTGACTCTGATGTTCCATCTCATCCTGTAGAAGTACAAGACCAAAGGTCATACTCTATCTATTCCCCTGCCCATGGTCCTAGTTTTTGGACCTTTATCTCCCTAATGGTATAACACATACTTGACAGACTCCTTTGGAATCCTAAATCTTTGGAATTTTAAAACATTTGCCTCAAGCAAGCAGAGAGTATATCCCCTGTGGCTGACACTCAACACATGATGAATGCTCAGTCAAGAAAGTAGAAAATGACCTTGGAGGAGCATCAGAAAAATTCCTCTTGAAATATCAAATGGCTCTCAATTTTATTTACTGCTCAAAGATCATCTTAATGAATGTTATACTACTAGTTGTCAATTCCATACTTGAAAAACCAAAATTCATGCACCTGTGTTAAGTATAATCATTTAACATGACTCTGTAGATGAGAGTACTTGATGGTCATTATTGATTTTAAATATGTAGTAATTGAAGCCTGGGGAACCCAATTGAAGGTAGATATTTTCTACATGATTTCTTTTCTCTTTAAAAAATTTTCTTTCCTTCCCACCCACTTGATTTCCACACTCCTATCCTATTATTCACTCATACATTCAATTTTGTGAGTTACAGTTAAAACAAAGAACTTAAAATACATGACAAATCTCAAGTGTTTATGAATATATCTATTTCTTTAGAGAAAGAGCACTTTCTTCCTTTTTTATCATTATCAGTCATATCCAGAAATAATAATAGCCAAGAAGAGGACTAGAAACCATATTTGTCCTTAAATCTCCCCCTGCTACAATTCTTCTTTTCAGTTTTTTTAAATTTCAATTTCAAAACGATTTTAACTTTTCATTTTAATTTACAAAAGAGGTGCAAAGTAGTACAAGGAATTCCAGTACACTCTTCACCTACCTTCCCCAAATGTTAACCTCTTATACAACCACAGTACAATTGTCAAAGCCAGAAAATAAATATTGATACAATACTATTAACTAAGCTATAAACCTGATTCAAATTTTGCCATTTGTCCCACTAATGTCCAGTCTGGGGTCCAGTTCAGAATTACACAATGCATTGATTTGTCATGTCTCCTTGGTCTCCTCCAATCTGGGACAGACAGTTCTTAAGTCTTTCTTTGTCTTTTATGACTATGACAATTTTGAAGACTATTGGCCTGTTGTTTTGTAGAATGTCCCTCAATTTGGATTTGTTTGATGTTTGCTCATTATTAAAGTCAGTTTATGCATTTATGACAAGAATACCACAGAACTGATATTGCACCTTTCTCAGTGTACCCCAGCAGGAGACACATGATGTTAATATGTCTAATTACTGATGATGTTAACTTTGATCATTAGGTTAAGAAGTATCTAATAGCATCAAAAACTAATGATGTAATGTATGGTGATTAACATAACAATAAAAAATTATTTAAAAAAAGAAGTATCTAATAGCTTTCTCCATTGTAAAGTTAGTATTTTCCTATTGAAATTAGTAAGTATTTCATGGAGAGATACTTTGAGACTATGCAAATACTTCTGTCTACTAGTTTTAACATCCATTGATGATTCTTGCTTATAGTGATTATTGTAGTATTTAACAAATGATAGTTTTTCTATTTCCATTATTTCTTCTATATTTATTAATTAGAATTCTACCATAAAAAAAGATTTCCCTTCTCCCCATTTATTAAATTTAATACGATAAAATCATGGATATTTACTTTATTCTATGAATTATAATCCACTACTATTATCAATTACTTGTTGCTCCCAAATTGTTTTCTATTTGGCTAGTGGTAGCTCCTTCAAGTTGGTTCCTATACCCTCTTGTCATGTCCCAATCATTTCTTGAGCATGTCTTTATTTTCTGACATAGTAGGATGCTCTAGGCTCATCTTGTATTTTCTCTGCCTCAGCCTTGAATCAGCCATGTCTCTGAGGAACTGAAGTTCCCTTTATTTGAGAAAGGTATTTAGAAACCAAGGTCCAGGCTGGTAGTGCTCATGGCCACTAGGTTTTTATTGCTTCTAGGCCCTTTCAGTGGACAGAACTAGGAAATATACATATACTAGGCCATGCATACAAAATTATAGCTATTTCTATATATCTTCATGTATATATTAAAAACCACGTGTTCACAGGGCACCTGGGTGGCTCAGTCGGTTAAGTGTCCAACTCTTGATTTCTGCTCAGGTCATGATCTCAGAGTCCTGAGATCCACCCCCTCATCAGGCTCCACACTCAGCGGGGAGTCTGCTTGAGATATTCTCTCTCCCTCTCCCTCTGCCCTTGCCCCACCCTCACCAAAATAAAGAAATACGTCTTAAAAAAACCCACAAAACATGGGTTCATATTGATACATCCAATTCCAATTCATCACAGGGTCATTCCCTCCCTCTATTTACATTTCCTTTCTCTGACAGCAAGAGACTTGGTTTTCATTATCTACAATGTGTTTATTTATTTGCTCTAGAATACACATGAAATCATTTCAAAATTGCTAACCCACATCCCTGTGAAAAAATAAGCTATTGACCAGAGAACATTATTTGTGTGTAGTTCTTCTGGTTTTTGGCCTTGTAATATAAAGTCAAAAACTGTTTCCCAAAGTTACTTAGGTTAATTCTTTCCTTCTCCATCCCATTTACTGTGGTTAAGTTATTCATGTGTAACAGTTAGGTTCATTTGTTACCACTGTATTCTGTTTGGTGTTTCTCCACATCAGGGATGATTTTTTTTGAGTAAGTGAAGCATTAACATGGTTCTAAAAGTCAGAACTATACAAATATATATATATATATATATCTCCCTTCATCTCTTTTATTCCATTTCTATTCTGCCCCCTCACACACACACACACACACACACACATTTTTCCCTCCTGCCTTCTCCACATAACCAATCTCACTTGTTTCTGGTTTATCCTTCCTGTATTTCTTTTATCACAAATGAATCTTTTCTTATTTGCCTGTCTTTCATACACAAAATGTACCATACTATAATCATTTACATTTAGGTTTTTTCACTTAATAATATACCAATGAAATCATTCCATGTCAGTTCATAGAGATTATAATTTATCTTTAAGTCTTTTGTTTGGGGGATGAAATTTTCTCCAGAAGGATGGAGGAAAATGATATGACAGCTTGTTCAAATTCTGGAATATTTCAACAATATTTCCTGGAGAACAATGTTTCTAAAAACACCTGTTTCACAGACAAGCATGCCTAAGCCTGGCAGGATTCCACCTTGATTGTACAAACAGCTCCTCACTCATCTACAGGACAGCATCTTAGCTAGAAAAATACTCCACAAAGATTTTAAATTACTTTAACCATTTCTGGTCTCTCTCTTTTGTGCTATATTTACACTATATTAAATATTAATGAGTATTTATTGAGCACCTTCTGAATGCCAGTAACTATGGAGCTAAGACACTCTGTAGGTAGAAAGATAAGGAATACAGTAAATAAGGAGGGCACATGTCGTGATGAGCACTGGGTGTTATAAACAACTAATGAATTATTGAACACTTCCTCAAAAACTAATGATGTACTATACGTTGGCTAACTGAACATTTTTAAAAAAAGGAATATAGTAAAACAGAACTAAGGAAGAGATTATAAAGCAAGGCTACATGACAGGAAGGTAGTGTAAAAAATGCCCTGGAAATTCAAAAGGACAGAGTCCTATCCAATGAAATGATTACAGACATCAGAAAATTTTGTTTATTATTGAACCAATGGTTCTGATTTTTTTTTTTTTTTTTTTTTTTGGCTAATGAAGTATAGACCTGAGAAATAAGGTAAAAGGAGAAAGCACTTATTTGTGGTGGAATTTAACATAACAGATGATTCTAAAGTCCTAACTCTACTCTAACAACCCTGACTCTGATCTTGTCAATATATAATTTCATCATCACTAGAAAACTGTGAAAAAGAGCCCCAAGAACCAACAAACTACAAAGAAAACAAAAACAAAAGAAACAGAAACATTGCTGGAAAGCAAACGAAAGGACATAAATGACAATTTGACTTCCACATAGTCAGCACTTTCTGTGGCCTGATGATCATTAACATAGACAACACATTGTTCACAGAGGCAGTTATCCTGAATCCCTCAGTCCCTATCACAATGTTATCTTTTAGAAATTATCTTTCTTGGCTCTCAACCAGTGTTTATCAAACTTTTTTACATATCAGTGCCCCTCAAGTGCTGTTTTAGACCTCATTGTTGCCGCGCCTCACAAAATTTTACCATCACAGATGTACTCTACATGTACTATATGTATATTTGTATTTTTTTTTCTTACCCCACAAGAACCAATTTTCACCCATTTCACCTGCTCCTTTTGAGAATGTAGACTCCAGATATTCTCCGTGATGCCATTTTCCTGTTTAAAAGCTTTGCATCTCCTTGGGGCGTCTGGGTGGCTCAGCTGGTTAAGCATCTGACTCTTGATTTCGGCTCAGGTCATGATCTCAGGGTGGTGAGATCGAGCCCCATATCGGGCTCCCTGCTCAGCAGGGAATCTGCTTGAGATTCTCTCCGTCTCTCCCTCTCCTTCTGTCCTTCCTCCCACTCATGCTTCTCTCTCTCTCTCTCAAAAAAATAAATCTTATAAATAAATAAATAAATAAAGGCTTTCCATCTTCAAAATGAAAAGACATGAGAATGAAATGAGTGTCAAAATGCTGAACGACAAATAAGGAAAAGTAAAAGGAACACAAATAGCTAACCACTGAAAATAATGAATAAACTATAATTCAAGAATAAATCAAGAATAAACAAGAATACCTTTTATGAATTAATAAGACTCCATAGCAGTTGGAAATGGCTACCTAGGAAAGTTAGCTGTCTTTGATAATGCTAAACATCATGCTCAACTTTTTTTTTTAAGATTTTATTTATTTGTCACAAAGAGAGCACGCACAAGCCAGGGGAGCGGCAGGCAGAGGGAGAGGCAGACTCCCCACTGAGCAGGGAGCCTGATGCAGGACTCAATCCCAGAACCCTGGGATCATGCCCTGAGCCAAAGGCAGACACTTAACCGACTGAGCCACCCAGCCAAACCCATGCTCAACTATTAAAGAAAACTATCTTCACTAATGATAAAACTGCAGTTGCACTTTCCAAGGGCAAAAAAATACCAAATGTTCCAGCTTTGAATCATATTTAGCTATGTTACTCATAGCCTTACTATCAGAGAAAAGTTAACAAACAAGACAAAAACAAAAAAACCTTTTGCCAGATATTTTAAGATTGGACCTACAGAAAGTAATCTGAGAATGAAGAACTCACTTTTCAAGAGGAGGCATGTTGGTCTTTTTCTATGAAATGGTAAAATTAAGAGATTTCTATACTCAGCCAGCCTGAGTATAGAAAAAGCTATGGGGAATTCAAATTTGGGGGGTCATTTCCCAATAAAGTTGGGGAACAACACTGAGCCTTTCCCTTCCTACTGTTCCCATCTCCCTAGAAACAAATGCTGAGGAAGAACTGGCATGATAGGATTTGTGAAATTAAAATAAGAACAGAATTGGAACAGAGAGAAGCCATGTTCATTAAATGCCAAGCAATTTCATTAAGCTCATATATTTATTTCTCAAAACTTCCCTACCAGTGAAATTATATTTCACTGCATTTTCAGAGATGAGGAAAATATGGCTTAGAAAGGTAACTTAACCTCCCCTAGGGTCACACACAGCTACATTATGGAACATGGATTTAGATCCCCAGGTATATAACTTCTTGTTCTAGAACATCATGAGTCCAGGACCTTGACATAGTCACCTACTGCCTTTTTTTACTTTCTAATGCCATTTCTTCCTACATTCTCCTCATTCTTTCTTCCTTAATACATAGTACACAAAACCTGCATATCTTGATATTCCCCTCATCACCTCCTTTTTTCTTTCTCTGGTTAGTATCCCACTGGACTGGGTTGCTCCTCCACTTTCAGATTCTATGAAATACCTGAAGGATCAGGTCTTTCTTGCAATTCTTCTGGAGGAGTCTCTAAGGACATGTGCCTGCTGGTTCCTCATTGTCAAGTGCTAGTCAGTACAATAATGCTTTGCATCACATAACTTGGCATTTTTCCTTGCTTCATTTCCCTTTTACTCTGTCCTCACTACCTGGGTTTTCACCTTCAAGTAAAGCACCTGAATTCTTATCTTGGGCTCTGCTTTCTAGAGAAACTAAGCAAAAACTCTTATATTTAGTATTTTTATTCAGTGTTACACTGAATTTTTTTAAATAGACTTTATTTTGGAGCAGTTTAGGTTCAGAGCAAAACTGAGCTAAAGGTACAGAAATTTCCCATCTACTCCCTGTCCCCCATATGCCCAATCTCTCCCACTAACAAAATCTTACACCAGAGTGGTACATTTATTATCATCAGTGAATCTACACTGTCACATAATTATCACCCAAAATCCATAGTTTCCATTAGGGTTCACTCTTGGTGTGACATACTCTGTGGGCTTTGACAAATGTATAATGACATGTATTATACAGTACAGTTTTACAATACTAAAAATCCTCTATGTTCCACCTATGCATCCTTCCCTCCCCAATAACCCACGGCAACCACAGTTCCTTTTATTGTCTCTATAGTTTTGCCTTTTCCAGAATGTCATATAATTGGAATCATATAGGATGTAGCCACCTCAGATTGACTTCTTTTACTCAGTAATATCCTTTTATCTTTCCATGGCTTGATAGCTCCTTTCTTTTTAGCATGGAACAATATTTCCCTGCTGGTTGTATCATGGTTTTTCCATTTACCTACTAAAAACCATCTTGCTTCCAAGTTTGGGCACTTATGAATAAAGCTGCTATATACATCCATGTGCAGGTTTTGTGTAGACATAAGTTTTCAGTTTGTTTAAGTAAATACTAAGGAGTGCAATTGCTGGATCATATGGTAAGAGTATATTTAGCTTTGTAACAAACTGCCAAACTGTCTGCCAAAGTGGTTGTACATTTTGCATTCACACCAGCAGTAAATAATAAGAGTTCCTATTGCTCTACAACCTCATCAGCATTTAATGTTGTCAGTATTCTGGAGTCTGGTCATTCTAATAGGTAAGTAGTAGTATCTCATTGTTGTTTTAGTTTACAATTCCCTAGTTACATATGAAGTTTGGCATCTTTTCATATACTTATTTGCCATCTGT
Source organism: Eumetopias jubatus (assembly GCF_037043125.1). Lineage (NCBI taxonomy): Eukaryota > Metazoa > Chordata > Mammalia > Carnivora > Otariidae > Eumetopias > Eumetopias jubatus. Next base: position 63,859,832 of record NW_028274813.1, read on the forward strand.
ATATCTTCTTTCATGATGCGTCTGCTCATTTTTTGGTCCATTTTTTAATTAGGTTGTTTATTTTCTTATTGTTGAGTTTTAAGAGTTCTTTGTATACTTCAGATAATAGTCCTTTATCAGATATGTCTTTGCAAATATTTCTCCCAGTGTTATTGTCTTAAAAGTGTCTTTTGCAGAGCAGAAGTTTTAATAAAGCCCAGCTCATCAGTGCTTTCTTTCATGAATTGTGCCTTTGGTGTTGTATCTAATTAATCATCACATACTCAAGGTCATCTAGGTTTTCTCTTATGTTATCTTCTAGGAGTTTTATAGTTTTGCATTTTACATTTAGGTCTATGATCCATTTTGAGTTAATGTTTGTCAAGAGTATAAGGTCTGTGTCTAGATTCTTTTTTGTTTTTCATGTGGATATCCAGTCATTTCACCATCATTTGTTGAAAAGAATGTCTTTGCTCCATTGTATTGCCTGCGCTCCTTTGCCAAAGATCAGTTGAATATACTTGTGTAGGTCTATTTCTGGACTCTCTATTCTATTCCATTGATTTGTCTATTCTTCTATCAATTCCTCAGTGTCAGTCCTCTTTTGTTCTTCTCCTTCAATATTGTTTTGGCTATTCTGCATCTTTTTCCTCTCCATATAAACTTAAGATTCAGTTTATCAACATCTACAAAACAACTTGCTGGGATTTTGACTGTAACTGGATTTAATCTACAGGTGAAGTTGGAAAGAACTGACGTGTTGACAATATCGGGTCTTCCTATTCATGAACATGAAATACCTCTCCATTTGTTTAACTCTTTTTTGGTTTCTTTCATCAGAATTTTGTACTTTTTCTCTTATAGATCTTGTACATATTTTGTTAGATTTATATGTAAGTATTTCATTTTGGGTATGCTTAAGGTAAATAGTATTGCTTTCCTAGTTTCAGATTATTCATTGCTGGTATATAGAAAATTTACTGAATTTGTATACTAACCCTGTATTTTGCAACCTTGCTACAATCACCTATTAGCTCCAAGACTCTATTTGGGATTTTCTACATAAACAGAAGATAATAATATTATACACAAAGACAGTTTTATTTCTTCCTTCCCATTCAGCCTACCTCTCATATCCTTTTCTTATATGATTGCATTAGCTAGGACTACCAGTACAATGTTGAAAAGGAGTGGTAAGAGGCGAACATCTTTGCCTGTTCCTGATCTTATTGAGAAAGTTTCTAGTTTATCACCATTAAGCATGATGTGGGTATAGGGATTTATTTTTTTGTAGATGTTCTTTATCAAACTGAGGAAGTTCTCCTCTATTCCTAGTTTGCTGAGAATCTTTATCATGAATCAGTGTTGTATTTTGTCTGCATCTACTGATATGATCATGTGGTATGTATTGTTGGGGCACCTGGCTGGCTCAGTCAGAAGAACATACAACTCTTGATTTCGGGGTGGAGTTTGAGTCCCACATTGGGTGTAGAGATTACTTAAATAAATAAATAAAAAGTTTAAAAAAAGTATCGTTATAACAGACTATGCTTTTTAGATACCTAGTTTGTTGTTAAACTGAAAAATTGGACAACTTATGTCAATCTATTCTCCACTTAGATTTGTTTTAAACACTAAATAGATCTTAATGTTCTTATTTCACCTTTACCTCTATTGAAAAAATCTTAAGTGAGAAAGAAAAACAGCTGAGTAACATTCCAAAGATAGTAATTTTTATGTGCTTTGTCACTCTTTCAAAACTTGGTTTTGATTCATCACTAAGGTTACCCCATGCTCCAGAATGTAATGCTGAATACTGCCACAATGACAAGTTTTATTCCCAGGCCACTATTCTGGATTAATAAACACATCCAGGTAACAAATCAAGAAGTGTACTAAAAAACCATCTGCCAAGAATAAGCATTGCTTCTTAGTTAACACACTCAGTACAAAGCATATTTCTAAATGAAATGTTTAACATCCACATATTTCATTTTCAACCATACATTAATGTCACATCTGAGAATGAGGAGACTTTTTAAGAAATGAGTTTTACTTTCTATAATTCCTCAGATCCATTCCACACAATGAAATACAAAGCAATCATTTTATATGGTAGTAAATTATCTAAATTCTCTGATGTAGAATAATGTCTATGACATATTGTTGAGTTAAATATGCAGATGAAAAGAGACTTGCACTTTGGGCAATGAGGGATTAGCAGAATCCAGAATTACCTTCCCACCATAAACAATAAGAAAACTGGATAAAATATATGACAATTGTTTTCAACAGGGCTGGGACTAAGGTGAGGCCAGACAGGTGCTTAGGGTGCAAAATTTAAGAAGGCACTCCTTTTTAAAGTCCAGTCGAACACTTGCATGAGCCTGAGAGTGAGTGCCTCTTAAATTTCGTGCCTTTGGTACCTCTTCTAAACCTGGTCAAAGCCCTGTTTTTTAGCCATTGGACCACAGACAGCAGCATGACTATGATTCCTGGAAAAAGGAAGTTAAATGAAATCAACACTATAGTAGGCCCACATTTCTGCCTGGAGTCATATTCCAGACCATATTGCAGGGAGAGGAAACCCTAAAAGAGCTGGTGGTCTCACTGAGTTAAGGAGACAGAAACTGGAGTTTGGAGAGGGCACAGTACCTTAAATTGACAAGAAAGAATACAGAAAAGAGGAAGCTAGAAAGAGAAAGAGCTCCAGAAAAGAACAGAAATCTCCTTGAGTTTTTGGCTGAATATAATCTGGCATGCACAGGATAAAACCCTGCAAGGCCAGCCAACTTCCTAGGAAATAACAATTAAAGAGAGTTGCAAGCTGAACAATTCCTAAAGCTCACACCGAATTGGGAATCATTCTGCCTCCCACTAGGCACAGTAGAGAAATTCCTTCAATATATAGGGCATTCATAGAGACTCCAGAAGAGTCATACCCTAATAGTATGGCTAAAATACCCACAAAGTAATTGTACCCATAAAGTAACAGTAGACTGCTCCAGACTAGTACTATAGCTTATAAATAAAACTCTAAAACGTTGAAATGGTTTGCAAACCATCTAACTGCTTCTAGAGAAAGCCTGAAAACCTTTAAAGAAATATGACAAAATCCAACACACACAACGTAAAACTCACTGGCTGGCATCTAATCAAAAATAGTAACAGAAAATTTTCTCTCTTACAGAAAATATACACCTACAAATCCCAGATAGTCAATACCTCTAAGCAGAATAAAAACAAAGAAAACCATAATCAAATTGCAAAAAAAAAAAAAAGTTAAAGAATAATCTTAAAAGTAGTCAGAGGAAAGGGGCACCTGGGTGGCTCAGTCAGTTAAATGTCTGCCATTGGCTCAGGTCATGATCTCCATGATCTCCAGGTCCTGAGACGAAGACCCACATAGGGCTCCCTGCTCAACAAGGAGTCTGCTTCTCCCTCTGACCCTCCCTCCTCTCGTGCTTTCTCTCTGTCTCTCTAGAATAAATTTAGAAAAATCTTAAACATAAATAAATAAAATAAAAGGCAGGGATTAAAAACTAAGACCCAACTTCATGCTGTCTACAAGAAATTCTCTTTAAATACAGAGACAAAGATAGTTTAAAATTAAAAGAATGGAAAAAGATATACCATGAGAAATCTAAAGGATCTATTTCAACATCAAACAAAGTGAACTTCAGAACAAGGAATAACATCAAAGAGTAAAATGGACATATGATAATAATAAAGGAGTCAATTCATCAAAAGGATGTAACAATCCTACAGATTTTCAAACTCCTAACAGTTTCAAAATACAAGATGCAAAAACTGATGGAACCAAATGGAGAAATACCTTCTTTCATAGAGTCTTTTCAAATCTTTTGCCCATTTTTATTGGGTAATTTTTTTCTTATTCCTGAATTGTTAAGAGTTCTTTATATTTTCCAAAACTCATTGAACTGTACATTTAAAATAGGTGTATTTTATTTAGCTAAATTATACTCCAATAAAGTTGATTTTTTTTTTAAAAAAAAGAAAACCTTAAGTTGGAGGTATGATTAAGTTGCTACCTGCCTCTTCAATTCTTGGATTCAATAAAAGTGATTTAAAACTTAAAGCAGACTACAAAATAAGATGTATAGTGTGATCACATTCGTATAAAAATAAACGTGTGTGCATTCACATGTAAATATGCCCAGACAGATGCTAAGAAGGAAGTTCCCCAAATATTTAAATGGGTTTTTCTCAGGTCTAAAACAGGGGTGAATTGCAAATTAGACTTTTGTTAGTGTCAGTCAATGACAACATCCCTATGAAGGTCTCTGTATGGGAACGGCTGCCCTACCAATATACTTGTCCTAAAAATCTACTTATCTGCACACAGCTGACAGGCAAAAGACCAACACTAGATAAGACTGGAGAGTCAATATGATAAATCTCAGACACTATCAACGTTGCCTCTCTCTGCAGTTCTCAACTGCCTTCATCAAGATGCCTTGTGCTCTCCTGCTCGCTCTCTTCTCTTAGCCAGATGAGTCAAGACATGAAAGATACCAGCCATATAAACTTATTCCTTTGGTCACCACAAGCAAAAGTCCAGACTAAAGGTCTATTGCTGCAGATGACAGTGTCTCTTCTCACCAGAATTCTCTTCCAGGACTAGGACCCCATCCTGCCCCATCACAGACGGCCTGAGGAAACCACCTTCCTCAAAATCTTTACCTCAACCTTGTTCCCACTGCAGAACAGGTCAGCCTCTCCTGCCTTCACCTTCAAATTCAATTTCAACCAAGCCCTTTCTTCTGGAGTCTCTCAGATATTGTCAGTTTTCTGGCATATGTGATGTAGGCACACATGTCCCGGGTTCAGTAGCAAACCCACAGAATATAAGGCAGAAGAACTGTGTCCCATCCCTTTTTTGCCACTGATCAGCTGGTGAGCTCTGGCAAAGTTACTTATTAGCATCACTGTACTTCAGTTTCTGATTCTGGGAAATGAAAAGCTAAATTGGGATCTTTTCCAGCTCTATGCTAGAATTCTAGACTTATTTTCTGCTCTTTCATGACATTCTGGAATACAGCCAAATTCCTCCTGTGGCATATCCTAAAATATAGTATATATATATTTCTGTCTTTAAAAATGCAGTTGAAATGTATCCTCTTCACTTTCAGGGACACTGTTGAATAATGGGGCCAATTCTCAAATCAGAAATTAACGTAATCCAGCAGAAGGTGAAGCCTTCCAATAAATTCTGTTTCTCTCAATCTCTCCTATGCCCATCCCCTTGCCCTCATTCTGCCCACCCCCATGCTTTTCCTTCTGTCTACCTCTTCCTCCCTCTCTCCGTCTCTCTTTTCTCACTCATAGACAGCATGAGTAGAGTAGCACAGCCAACGATCAGAAAGCTAGTAAACTTGCTGAGATATACTTGCATATAAGATTCATGACAAAGTCATTCATGCATGAATACTAATTTATGCTGATTTAGCTCACTCAGAATTGAGTTAAGAGCAATCCCCATGTGGACACTTGTGGGTTGTAGCCCAGGGGTGTCATACAGAGTCAGTGACTTCTTTGTAGAGGAGGAAGCTTTAGATCAGAATCCACTGAGAAGTTGCTTTCTTCCCAAACAGAGTCCAGGTGGATCAGACAACCTCTGTCTTACCTACGCAAAGGTCAGAGAGAAACTGGTTCCAAAGAACATGCTTTGGAAGAAAGCAAACCTCTTACTAAGCTAGATTTTTCACATATTTGTACAGAAACCTGTAGGAACAGAAATACCTAGAGCATATATATGTATGTATATATATATATATGTATATACACACACACTATATACACAACACACACACACACACACACACACACACACACACACACACCATATATATATATATAAACTTCCAACCACTGCTGGTAAAGACCCTGCAAGTTTTTCCCACTTGGTAATAAAAGCCTAGGAAGAAGGAAATAAACTCTCCAATTCAGAGAAAGAAAAGCTATAGACCCAAGAGCAAGACATCAGAGAAGATCTGACTAAGACAAGAGCAGAGATACTTGAGTCAAGGAGTTGTGCCAACTTCCTAATCAGGAGGCAGGGGAAATCGACTATGAGAATGATGGCTCATATTGTCATTTGCTTTAAATTAACAGTTAGCAATCTGAAGTCCTTTGCACTTAATCCCTTAGCTGCTTTCACAAAGTTCCCAGGAAAGAGCCTGGTCATGTGTCATTGAGGAAAGATATCTGGGTAGAGTTGGTCCCAGAGAACAACTGTAGAACCTAGACCCATAGTGCAAAGAAGCAACCCCTTCTACACTGGTACTACATAAGATCTAGTCTCTGCTGGGTGTGACACGTTCTGTACTGCAGAAAATGCAATGTTTAAAAAGATAGAGGCCATATTGTGAAAACGTCTATGCTACCTAGAGCAATCTACACATTTAAGGCAATCCTTATCAAATTACCATCAACTTTTTTCAAAGAAATGGAACAAATAATCCTAAAATTTGTATGGAACTGGAAAAGACCCCGAATAGCCAAAGGAATATTGAAAAATAAAAGCAAAGCCAGTGGCATCACAATTCCAGAGTTCAAGCTCTATTACAAAGCTGTAATCATCAAGACAGTATGGTACTGGCACAAAAACAGACACATAGATCAATGGAAGAGAATAGAGAGCCCAGAAATGGACCCTCAACTCTATGGTCAACTGATCTTCAACAAAGCAGGAAAGAATGTCCAATGGAAAAAAGACAGTCTCTTCAACAAATGGTGTTGGGAAAATTGGATAGCCACATGCAGAAGAATGAAACTGGACCATTTCCTTACATCACACACAAAAATACACTCAAAATGGATGAAAGACCTAAATGTGAGACAGGAATCCATCAAAATCCTTGAGGAGAACACAGGCAGCAACCTCTTTGACCTCAGCTGCAGCAACTTCTTCCTAGAAACATCACTAAAATCAAGGGAAGCAAGGGCAAAAATGAACTATTGGGACTTCATCAAAATAAAAAGCTCTTGCACAGCAAAGGAAACAGTCAACAAAACCAAGAAAAAACCGACAGAATGGGAGAAGATATTTGCAAATGACATATCAGATAAAGGGCTAGTATCCAAAAATCTATAAAGAACTTATCAAACTCAACACCCAGAGAACAAATAATCCAATCAAGAAATGGGCAGAAGACATGAACAGACATTTCTGCTAAGAAGACTTCCAGATGGCCAACAGACACATGAAAAAGGTCTCAACATCACTTGGCATCAGGGAAATCCAAATCAAAACCTCAATGAGATACCACCTCACACCAGTCAGAATGGCTAAAATTAACAAGTCAGGAAATGACAGATGTTGGCGAGGATGTGGAAAAAGGGGAACCCTCCTACACTGTTGGTAGGAATGCAAACTGGTGTAGCCACTCTGGAAAACAGTGTGGAGGTTCCTCAAAAAGTTGAAAATAGAGCTACCCTATGACCCAACAATTGCTCTACTGGGTATTTACCCCAGAGATATAAATGTAGTGATCCGAAGGGGCACATGCACCCCAATGTTTATAGCAACAATGTCCACAATAGCCAAACTATGGAAGGAGCCCACATGTCCATCAACAGATGAATGGATAAAGAAGATGTGGTGTGTATGTATGTGTATATATATACACACACAATGGAATATTATGCAGCCATCAGAAAAATAAATCTTGCCATTTGACGTGGATGGAACTAGAGGGTATTATGCTAAGTGAAACAAGTCAATCAGAGAAAGACAAGTATCATATGATCTCACTGATACGAGGAATTTGAGAAACAAGACAGAGGATCATAGGGGAAAGGAGGGAAAAATGAAACAAGATGAAACCAGAGAGGGAGACAAACCATAAGAGACTCTTAATCTCAGGAAACAAACTGAGGGTTGCTGGAGTGGAGGGGGGTGGGAGGGATGGGGTGGCTGGGTGATGGACCTTGGGGAGGGTATGTGTTATGGTGAGCGCTGTGAATTGTGTAAGACTGATGAATCACAGACCTGTACCCCTGAAACAAATAATACATATGCTAATAAATAAATAAATAAATGGTATGAGATTGATGAAAAAAATAAATAATAAATAAAAAGATAGAGGCCACTAGTACCAGGTAAAAGAATAATAATAATCTTAGTGAAATGGAAGTTCCATTCAAACCAATGCCATCAAAACATAAAGGTCAAAAAGAATTCCTTTCCTTCTATGGTCACATGACCTGACATCCTGGGCTTCAAAGCTTGATTCAGAGTAAACATTTAAGTAAATGTCTTCAATCTGCATAATGGCTGCTTTTGCCCTGCAGTTTCTCAGGCCCCACCGTCTTTCCCCGGTATCAGGAGGATACAGGGGATTTCTTATTGAAGATGAAGTCCTAGTGAGCCCCATGACAGGTGAAGTTCCAAGAAAGTAGTCCAAAGCTATTTCTCATTTCAAACTTACTCCTTGCCTAATGCCAAATAAACCACAGCATGAAATATTCATAAAACCCCCATTAATTCCATAAGCATCCATTACTATAAGTGGAATCCATTTTTGCAATTGTGACTTTCATTATTAGCATAAACCATACCCCTTCACCCATCCTAACCCACCCGTTCTCATCCATCCCCACTCCCTGCATATACAATCAAAAGTTTTTAGAGTTTAGGCACATGTGGCACTTTGCCAGTGACAATCATGCACCCTAAAACCCAAACAAGTAAGAATAATGTGAACTTTGTTCTCCCCTTTCAGGGAGCTCATTAAAGGGTAGGGTTATACAACCACAAAACAAGCTAAACCAGTTCTTATTAAACCAGTTCATCAGATGTATTGTTAATAGCATAAGGAACACCAGCCTGGGGCCAGGAAACAGAGGTCCTGCTCCTAGTTCTATCACATATTTTGACCTCAAACAAATCATTTCACCCCTCTAAAATTCAAGAAGTGGGGTTGAGATTCTCTCCATTACCAAAAATTCTATGATTCTATGACTTCTTATAGGTAGGCATTATCAGCTACTCCTTGCTTCTCTCCTCCCCATATCACTAAGCAACAGTAACAAAACGTGAGGTGACAACCTTAGAATTTCTCAGTTTTCCTTCCCACTCCCCCATGAGGATTCGTCTAGAGGTGTTAAAAATATCCTAAATACTCTGCAGATGAGGGCAATGCAAGACACAGAATCTGTACCCTAGAGACTCTACCTATTGCTCTGGTATTGTGAGAATTAACATAGTCTAGAAAGAAAGTCCTCCTCTCTTTATTCTAGCAAGAATGAACACAATGACTAGATTCCTCTTGGGCTAGAGCCTGGTGTCACAAGTTAAGGGATTTTGCTCCTCCGTAGCGTTTCTCCAAACCTAAGCCTTTAGTTTGCAGGGTGCTAGCTGCGATTCAGATGCTCCTAATTCCAGCACTGAACACAGTACTGGTGGCCGCTTGCTGGTCATGAACTAGCCCCTCTACAGCCTACCGCTGGTCACTTATATGCACAATGGTAAAGGAAGAGAACATGAGGTGGGGGAGGTGTGGAATGGCAAATGAGACAGGCAACTGGTGGTGGGGTGAGGAGCTGCATTTCAGCAGAGCTCCAATTCTCAAGGCAGCAGATACAGCGAAAGATACTCATTTTGAAAATCATTCTTGAAAATCCATTAGGAAGGCACCACATTACAGACTGATACTTGGCCACTTAATAACACTGTTTTTCTCCATGGTTGGAAGAGTTCTTTTTGTTGGGTTATGCAAGAGATGAAAAAGTTGGCTTGCACTCAGGAGTGGGGTTTAAACCCAGAATTGCCCTTAGGTCAGGGAGATGCTCCACCCTGGGGGGAATGAGGGAGCTGAGATCAACTGAGGAAAAGAAAAGCACGTCTCCCATCTCAAGAGAGCTCTCCAGCAGGCCGAAGCTTATTGAGTGAATTAGAATGTAGAATGAGTCACAATATTTAAATTTCTTTCCAAATGCTCTGGGTTGAATTTGCATACGTTAAATTACACATGATGTAAATCCACTCTATACTGTCACCAGGCAGGCATACTGGATTTTCTGGGACTGGCCAAATTCAGATAGTCTGTAACTGCCTCAGAATATGTGATAAATGATAGGTTTCAGAAACTACAGTCATTCTCGAAAATGATACAGGCCCTTGAAAGATAACTCATTCATTTTTTCAGTCTAGAATAAGAAATGACATAGTACCTCGATGTACACTGACACACTCAGACACACAAACTCTTGTTTCCTATTAAAAAGTACTCCAGTCCTGTGGCCAGAATGCTAGATAATAGTATTTTTGACAAACAGTTCAATAACAGATATCCTTTTAAAGTTGGTTTAGGACAATTCTTTTTTTCAGCACACCTAAATATTTTGCCGATCCTTGAAAGGAGTTTTATCTTCAGCTTCTCTGGCTACTCTTCACTGAGAAAAGAAAAATGTAAAACCCTGCTCTCCTGTGTAGAATCTCAAAATTCTATCTCAGAGTGGCACATGATCTTTCTAAAGCATGAAGTAACTCATGTAATCCTTCCTACAATCCTAGAAGTTGAAATAACTATTATCCCCAAATTACCGAAGTGGAAATGAGACCACCAAAAGGAAAATGTAACCTGTCCAAAGTTCTCACAGCAAGGACATGATAGAACTAGGACCTAAGCTTTGATGTTTGACTCTGCAGCAGGTGCAAAGATGTCCTCACCTCAAAACCTCCCCATGAAACCCCACCCTCGGACACAGGGGTAGACTCTTGGGCTAGAGCCTGGTGTCACAGAACTGCAGAAGCAAATTCCCAGCCAATGACGTAGCTGGGGGGAGGACTTGAGAGCGTTGGTATCAGCAGAAGTGAGGCAACTGGAACAGTAGCAAAAAGCAGAGAGAAAGGAAACAAATGTTTGTGGAGGATCTGCTGGGTGACTCCCAGCCTTGTGGGGTGTGTATTACAAATCCTCTTTTCACATACAAAGACACTAAGGTCCAGAGGGTTAAAAACGAAAGGTTAGTTAGGACCCCACTGAGCTGCAGATGAGCAGGTAGGAGCTTCACCCATCTGGGGAAAGGGAAGAGATAAGACCCCACAGCTCATGGGATTTTGGGCCCTGCACAAGTGAGGATCTGGGGGCAGAGTCTGGGGATGCAGAATGATTAAAAACTGAGAGAAGAACTTGAAGTCGCTTGGGTAGACACACCACTGGAGGACAGTTTGGGCCAGATGAGGTAAGTTAGAAAGGAAAGGAGGGAGGGACAATGAAGCTCTACCTCCCCAGCCTTCCCTCTAAAGCAAACTGTGCTCTGCCTTCTACTTCCCCCATTGCTCTGCCTCCAGATCTGTCTTTTTTTTCCTTCTCCTTTAATTGTTCAACCAATGGAACTGAAGCATACTTTTATTTTATTTTTTAAAGATTCTATTTCTTTATTTGACAGAGAGAGACACAGCGAGAGAGGGAACACAAGCAGGGGGAGTGGGAGAGGGAGAAGCAGGCTTCCTGCGGAGCAGGGAGCCCGATACGGGGCTCAATCCCAGGACCCTGGCATCACAACCTGAGCCGAAGGTAGACGCTTATGCAGGGCTTGATTCCAGGACCCTGGGATCATGACCTGAGCCGAAGGCTGACGTTTAATGACTGAGCCACCCAGGTGCACCTGAAGCATACCTTTTTTTTATATATATTTATTGAATATAGTCAGATGCTCTCACTCAATTTTTAAATTAGTTAAATGGATAATTTTCTATCTCTATCATTGCCCAGAAACATCACTAAAATTAAAACCAAGTTTCTCTTTGTAAGTAAGTGTATCTCATTGACATTTTCTACATTTCTTTAAAAGAAAAAAGGTTTCTCATTCCTATCATAGATTAGGTATTTTGGCTGCATGTTTCTTCCACCCTATTATTATTTTTTAAACTAAAACTTTGGGGATTTGTTTGTTTGATTTATAGGTCCTGCCAAAAACACTAAGAAAAACTCTTCTGTAGGAGGCTCTTAACTGAGATCCTCCCAGAAATCTTGAGAAGTGGAGGGTCTGAGAGCAGGGTCTGCTCTCTGTACCCCCTAAAAGTGGTTATAATGATCAGGAGTTACTTTTCTTATGTACCAAGGACTCTAGCAGCAGATGATTCTGGGGGTGATGCAAGGGTTTGAGGACATCACTAAGGACCAGAACTTTCTGTCCTCCTGCTAGATCATCCTTGGTTTGCAGGCACTGTTTTCCCTTATAAGTGAAAAAAAATTGTATACCTTTTCTAACTGTATGCCTCTTGAAGGGAGAATCTGTTAAAATGTTTTATTATTTTAATGTCTGAACCAGCATTTTCAATAACATAAAACAACTTCAAGCCCAAATGTAAGTGAAAAAGACCTCTCAAAATCTTCATTCCTTCATTCCTTTACCAGATGTTTACTGATCTGTACCTGATGTCAGGCAGGCATTGGGATGCAGCTGGAGAGAGAAATAAACTATAAACTGCACCCTCCAAGAACATTCATACTCGTGCAGGGAGACACACATAAAAAGAGATCATTGCAGGTCACCCCGCCAAGCACTGTAAGTGAGGAAAGAACAGAGGGTGGGACCCAGACAAGGGGCAGGTGACTGCCTGAAGACAGTAAGGAAGGCTTCACGGAAAAGACACTCCACCTAATCTGGAAGGATACATAGGCATTTGCCAAGTGAATCAAGCAGCATTTTCAGTAGCAGGAGCGATGGATTTACTGCATAGAAAAGGAGCTGGAGAGGCAGCTCAGATTATAAAAGGCTTTAGATGCTCAGTTGAGGAAAACGGGGGAGGTTCTTAAGTCTGAGAATGACGGGTCAGCATCAAATTCTAGGAAGATAACTTGCAACAGTGTGAAGACAAGTTTGTACAGGAAGCGACCAGAGAGGAGGCAGCTGTAGTCATCAGCAAGATGTAATAAGGACTAGACCAGACGGTGGCAGAGAGGAGTGAAGAAGGTAGGCAGATCATGGATTTCCAAGGTGGACAGGACAGGATTTGTTAAATGATTAAAGGCAGAGTGACAAGGAGGAGACATTGTCAAGGGCAATTCACAGATTTTCAGACTAGATACCACTAGATGCCACTCACAGAGATTAAAAATAAAAATCTTGGTGGGAGTTGCTGAGCTCAGCTTTGAGGTGTTGAGTCTGAGGCCCAGAGAGGCGTCCAGGTCAAGATCCAATCAGAGATGCAGAGCTCAAGCCTGCACCCAAGTCATCGATGCAGGCGCCCGCTGCTCCTAGGAGGGGCTGGCATTGTCAGAGGGGGCCACAGACAGGGGAAAAGAAAAGAAGCAGGCTGAGGAGAGGAGACACAGGAAGTGAGGAACAGGACAAGATGAGGGGAGAGAACAGGGACATGAGAAAAGGGGCAGTCTTTGCGTTTTACCCCGTAGGAAAGGCATAAACCTACCTCAGGCCTCCCCAATCTTCCTCAAGTAACTATGTGTAAAATAGGAGAGCAGAATAGAAACAGAACACATGATCTGCTTCTCAGAGGACAATGGGAAGCAGCAAGGAAGAGACAGGAAGAATGACTAATCAATTACTTCCCTATCTTGCTCCAAAGTATTTAATGATAGGAGGAAAAAAAAAAAGCTAAGCAGTTTGAAGTAATTTCATACAGGAGAAAATAATCCTTCACTCTTCAATTGTCCTTGAAAGAATTACTCGATTAGATAATTATTAGTTTTGTTAACTGGAAAATTCACTTAGGTAAAACAGCGTTTGTGAGAGTATCAAGATAAAAGAATTATTTTCATTTATAAATATTCATTTTTCTCCAATCATGTTAAATGAAAACACCATCTTAAAAAAAAAGGAACTGGTTTGGGTCATCTTAATATCTTTATAATACTAGAAAATGAATCAAACCATTTTAAAAAATCACATTGTTATGGAGCCTAACAGACCATGTATAGGAGGACAACCGATAAATACTCTTTTTTGGTGATGGTTAGGCTGGTCCCTCTTCCCCAGCAGGCGCCCAATCCTCAGCCACTTTCCTCTCTTCCAGGCACGAGCTCCCACTGACTTCAAAGGAAGCTTTAAAAATGGATTAAAGCAAAGATCATATATTGACTTCAAAAGGAGCGATGAAAACACAAGATATTTCATAGGGGAGGGGACGGGGATGGAAATTTTGTTCCTCTTACTATTTCATGCTTAATGAATACCATCAGCATTCCCTGTACATTCAGCCAAAAGTGTGTTTTCTGCCCTTTGCAACACTTTCCAATTTGATGACATCACAATAGTTGTTCACTCTAAAAAAAAAAAAAAAAATCTAATGCTTGCTCTAAATATTTCAGTATTTTTTAAAAGATTCCCAGCAAATTTATTTATTTGAGAGAAAGAGTGAGTAAGAGAGAGAGAGAAAGCATGAGCAGGAGGAGAGAGAGAGGGAGGGGGAGAAGCAGGCTCCCCGCTGAGCAGGGAGCCTGATGCGGGGCTCGATCCCAGGACCCTGGGATCATGACCTGAGCCAAAGGCAGATGCTTAACTGACAGAGTCACCAGGTGCCCCAATATTTCAGTATTATTACAGGGATGATAATGTTTTCTCCCTATATGATATGGTGGCCATGACAATACAATTTTGTCACAATACAATATTGCCGTTTTAATTGTATACCATAATGTTACTATGGAAAATGATGAGAACTATTCTTGATAGCATAATGCTTTTTTATTATACACAGCCAGATCTGATTCTTGGGTCTCTCCTCCTCTCCCAAATTGCAAATCATTTAATAGACTAAATTTAGAACTTTATATATAAGTGGCCACCAGGGCTGCTGTCTCTCTGAATGATGATTATTAATATCCTACCATCACATTAACATATGCAAATTAAAATAATTCACTCTTCATGGCATTGAAGAGACTCTGAAAATAAAAAATATACTCCAAGTAGGGTTTGCTTTCTCCATAAAAAAATCTGAGATTCATTCTGAAACAATAATTATGATTAATCAGGGTCTCTTAAACAAGTATTGTGAGCTAATAAAACTCCTACAGAGCCCTCTAAACTCACAAGGATTCTGGTGTTCTGCTCCAGAGGTAGGACAGCCAGCTAAAAAACAAACAAAACTTGAATGCAGCCGGAATTAATATGTAGGAGGAAAGTGGCCATTTCACCCAAACGCTCAGGTCTTTGCTAGGTATCTCCAGGCTCCTGTGACTGCCTGTGCTCATGACCGGCCTGTTCCCTCAGTATGACTCACCATGACTTGTAGACACATTCTCTCTCTCTCTCTCTCTCTCTCTCTCTCTTAAACACACACACACACATACACATACACACACACACTTCTATATGATTTAACCACACCTGTGTCCCTCAGTATGACTCACCATGACTTGTAGACACATTCTCTCTCTAACACACACACACACACACACACACACACACACGTATATGATTTAACCACGCCTGTGTCGCTCAGTATGACTCACCATGACTTGTAGACACATTCTTTCTCTCTCTCTCTCTCTCTCTCTCTCTCTCTAGAGCACACACACACACACACACACACACACACACACACACACACATACACTTCTATATGATTTAACCACATGTGGGAGTTGTGAGCCACATGATGCAGAAAAGAGTGTGGGAGGGAGTCAGAGAAATCTCTACTCTGGTCTCATAGGGAACACAGGGGATGACATAGCTGAATGTGCTATATAATTCAAAGGAGAGAAAGATGAGACACAACATCACATTTGATTAAAGTCCATATAAGGACTCACAAATGAAATAACAAAACCAGTGGGACTACTGCCAACAGTAAGTCAGAATGAGCAAAAGAAATAATTGTATCAAACCAGTAAGGAAGTTCAAAGGACATAGGTATACACTGATCTAGCTAAGAAATCCAAGTCTGACTTTAAATTATAAGACCAGACACTGCTCAAGAAAAGTGATATTTCCAAGATCTCATGGTATATCCCATAGGCAGTTAGGAGAGGAATAACCAAAAATGTTACCTTCCTCAGTTTACTCAACTAAACCCAAAAGCAAACAGTTAAAATAAAAACAAAAACTGAAAATACACATTCTCCTTATTCTCAAATAAAAGTTTGGTTTGAGTCTATTTGCATTCATGTTTTGTTGGAACAGATAAGTCCATATAATAGAAAACTTTCATTTAAAAAGAAACAGTACTAAGTTCCTCTGTATTTTGTACATTTTATTTATCCACAAATAGACTCTGACAGAATAATTACTGTATGAGAGGCACTGCGGTAGGTCCCACGTAAAACCTCAAAATAAAATTGTTATGGGCTCCATTCTCTCGAGCCATGGGAGGGGTGCAGGGCATGAATAATGATGTGCATTCCCACCAACAGTGTAAGAGGGTTCCCCTTCCTCCACATCCTTGACAACACCTGCTGTTTCTTGTGTTGTTGATTTTGGCCATTCTGACAGGTGTGTGATGATATTTCACTGTAGTTTTGATTTGCATTTCCCTGATGATAAGTGATGATGAGCATTTTTTCATGTGTCTGTTGGCCATCTGGATGTCTTCTTTAGAGAAATGTCTGTTCATAACTTCTGCCTATTTTTTAATTGGATTATTTTGGGGTGTCGAGTTGTGTAAGTTCTTTATATATTTTGGACACTAACCTGTTATGGGATATGTCATTTGCAAATACCTTCTCCCATTCTATAGGATGCCTTTAAGTTTTGTTGATTGTTTCCTTCATGGTGCCAAAGATTTTTATTTTGATGTAGTCTAAATAGTGTCCCTTGCCTCGTGGGACCTATCTAGAAAAAAAGTTGCTACAGTTGATATCAAAGAAGTTACGCCTGTGTTCCCTTCTTGGATTTTTATGATTTCAGTTCTCATGTTTAGATCTTTACTCCATTTTGAGTTTATTTTTGTGTATAGTGCAAGAAAATCATCCAGTTTCTCTCTTTTGCATGCAGCTATGCAGTCTTCCCAATCCCATTTGAAGAGACTGTCTTTTTCCTATTGGATATTCTTTCCTGCTTTGTCGAAGATTAACCAACCATATAATTGTGGGTTTTATTTCTGGATTTTCTATTCTATTCCATAGATCTATGTGTCTATTTTTGTGCCAATCCATACTGTTTTGATTACTATAGCTTTGTAATATAACTTGAAGTCCAGAATTGTGATGCCTCCAGCTCTGCTTTTCTTTTTCAAGATTGCTTTGGCTATTGGGGGTCTTTTGTGGTCATTTTTTTCACTTTTTATACTCTCCCAACCCTGCCTTTGCTCTCCACTCTTCCCCTCCCTATATTCAGTTGGTCAACTGATCCACTGATTCCATTTCTGGATAATCTCCTGAATTAATCGGTACCTCTCATCACTCAGGCTCTCATCACATTCTTACCATCTCTCATGGTACCACATAGATGATCAAAAAGGACAGTAAAGGGGCGCCTGGGTGGCTCAGTTGGTTAAGCAACTGCCTTCAGCTCAGGTCATGATCCTGGAGTCCCGGGATCAAGTCCCACATCGGGTTCCCTGCTCAGCAGGGAGTCTGCTTCTCCCTCTGACCCTCTTCCTTCTTGTGCTCTCTATCTCTCATTCTCTCTCTCTCTCAAATAAATAAATAAAATCTTTAAAAAAAAAAGGACAGTAAAATGTTAATAGTATAATCTGATGGTTAGTTATTCAAGCACTCATTATAGAATTATTTTGAATTTGCTATGTTTTTTTAAAATTTTTTTATTAACATATAATGTATTATTTGTTTCAGGGGTACAGGTCTGTGATTCATCAGTCTTGCACAATTCACAGCACTCACCATAGCACATACCCTCCCCAATGTCCATCACCCAGCCCCCCCATCTCCCCCACCCCCCTCCACTCCAGCAACCCTCAGTTTGTTTCCTGAGATTAAGAGTCTCTTATGGTTTGTCTCCCTCTCTGGTTTCATCTTGTTTCGTTTTCCCCCCTTCCCCTATGATCCTCTGTCTTGTTTCTCAAAATCCTCATATCAGTGAGATCATATGATACTTGTCTTTCTCTGATTGACTTATTTCGCTTAGCATAATACCCTCTAATTCTATCCACTCAACTTTGCTATATGTTTAAAAACTGTTCATAATAAAACGTTGGTGGGAGGAGAACTATGAAGTCTCCCTATCATCTAGAGGATAGCATCCAAACATCTTAGGTGGGCCCTTCACAGTCTGGCTCCAAGCAACCACACCAGCCTCTCATTCTCCCTGCAATTTGCATCCTATGTTCTAGCCAAATGGAATGAATCAGCATCTCCTAATGTCTTATATACTCTCCTGTGGCCAAGGCTTTGTCATCCTTTGTTACCTTTGTCATCCTTTTTTCTTTGTCAATGGAAGACCCTTCCTTTATTTCACTATCTGGCAAATGTGTAAGTGTTCTTAACAGCAGCATCTCCTCTGGGATGACGTCTTAGAAAAAATTAACTTACTGATATATCTATCAGTTATTGTCAAGCTGTGGTTGGTGGTCATGTATGTATTTTTCTGAAATGCACTAAAAGCTTCTTGATAGACTATGTCTCAGTCTTTATATATATGATACCCAGCATAGTCCCCAACACATTCTAGGCCCTCAAAACATGTCTCTGAATTAAACTGAATACCAGACTAAGAAGTGTGCTATTTCTTATATACAAAGTTGTCAGTTGCTGTCTCTGGCCTTTTCCTTCACTCAGTAGCGATTTCTTTGTCCTCTGTTCCATATAACAGTTATCCTCATTACCCCTCATCTCTAACCAGAGATAACTATGGTCATCAGGATGTACAGCTGCTATATTTTAATCCAAATGGGATGCACACATTTCAAGTCTATTTTCTATAATTATATAGTAATTATTTCTTCTTTAAAGACTTTTACATCAATATATAAGTGAGGGAAAGCTCACTTACAACTAGTTGATACTTGGCCTATTCCTAGAAGGGCTAACCATGACCTTACACACACACACACACACACACACACACACACACAAAATAAGTTTTGAAATGGAATTTTATGTCATAAAGAACCAGAACCATCAGACTCTGAAAGATTAAGAAGTTCCTCAGAATTTTTACTCAAGTTTGTATCTAACCTTCTCATCTTTCCCTAAAACTTGACAGGCAATGATTAGCAACACCACTTCAACCTCTTACTTCACTTCCCTTAATCATTCTGTGTTCTCATAAGAAACAGTCTCCAAACCACAAAAAAAATCTCGCTTTTGGAGTTCCTAATCCCTCCTTCCACTGTGTTCAGAAAAATTATTGTCAGTTAGTGAGTCAATGCTTAATTCCAAAACCCTGAGACTTGCCATTCATTCCCTTTACTTTGTCTCTAGCATCCAAAAACCAAAAATGTGATTTTTAACAACTGCATTTATTATAAAGAAGTTTTACTATCGTGAAAAAAGATATGACTATATCCAGGTTCACTGTGATGGCATTTCATTCGGATGACTAATATTTCTTATCTATTACAAACACTACATCTGATCCACTAAATTTGCATTGGTCCACGGTTCAGTGGACTAAAACATCCCCTCCTCTGTCTGCCAATGGTGTATGTCTTTACAAAAATCTTCAGTAGTGACTCAGAATTCCTCTACAGTCACAGAAATCCACAAAGGACCCATCAAAAGTAAAAGAAAAATGTTAACAACATTTATAAAATGGTTACAGTTTTCATTTGTATAGCAAGTGTTCCCTGGCTCTTGGCCTGTTAGCCACTCCCTTGGCATGCTAGCCTCCTCAGAACCACATGGATCCTTCTGTGTGGCAATCTGTCTGTTTATCCCCTCTTCAACAGTGGGGGTGGCAGCAATTCTATATCCCCAGGAGATAGTACAGTGCCAGGAACAAAGCAGGTACAAAAGGAAAGAAGGAAGAAAGGAAGGAAGAAGAGGTAGGGGTTATAGCTTTTTTTACTGCTTATCATGTCTTTTAGGTCACAGAAAACAAGATCAGCATTTATTTTTAGGAATTCAGTAGTTAATTTCCATGTTTCTGAAGTTCCCTTGCTATCGTTTAATATATAATCTTCGACTTCTCAATATTACTGTTTAAACTAGCAAATAGCTCCCCTCAAAAGAAATCAACCAGAGTGAGTTTAAATAAGATGATTTGTTGACTCAGTTTTGCACCTTCAGGAGTTGACTGAAACTCAAACCAGGAGTCATCATGAGTCACTCCTTCCTTACACTTTCCTTCCTTACACAAGGAAAGAGGATGCTATCATGGAACATCACAGAATAGAAGACATGAAGAATGAGGCAAATCCCCTCCAGTACTAAAACAAACTTGCCCAAGTATCTTCATGCCAGTAAACCCAGAAAATACAAACCCCAAACATATCCCTAACCACTTACTCATCTGTTTATAGTTTGAGAGCCTTTATAAGAGTAATATATTTAAGATATAAATATATTTAGCTTTAAGAGATTATCTTCCCTTTCCCCCATCATTTAACAGTGAAGTAAAAGATTTATTTTATGCAAGTTACTCAGTCCTTCTTCCATTTCACCGGCATTAATAGAGCCACTGGTTTCCTCCCTGATCAATCAGTAAGTTATTTATGGCTAAGCCTCCAGACTGTGCAATTAGAGACACTGCAGAACTCTGCTAATGTCATGCATCAGGAACAATTCTACTCTGCAGGAAATCAAACTCAGTCATTATTTGGGTTCACTTCTGGTAATTACACAATTAAACAGCACTTTGCATATCTAGCATGTTCAGCAACGATTTTTATAAGCATTCCTCATAAGAACCTGGAACAACACCATCAGATCAACAGCATCATCTTTATAAGACAAAAAATGATGGTGGCCAGGGCCCAAGAAAGTCTTCCCCTTCCATGTGGAGGCAATGCCCCTCCTCTGAGGGCAAGCACCAAGTTGTTTCTCCAACAGCAGTTTCTGGTTTGTGCTGATTTGTCCACAGTCTTTCAGTCTTTTACTAGGTCCCCTCTTGATGGATAGCAGATATTTCAGAATCTCTGACCCTGTCCTGAATATTGAATATGCCATGTATCATATGTTCTGTGGCCAAAGTAGAACAAAACATACTGGCTTAAAAATAATGGTCATGCAATGGCCTGATGGTAAGCCGCTCTAGGGGGTTATGATTTAAGGGGAACTTACTTAACGAAAAAGAAAAAAAAAAAAAAACAGTGAAAACAACAAAGAATTGTTATTTATATTCGGAGTAAGTCAATGCTTAAAATGGATTGTTCTCTCCTTTACTTATGCAAGAAAAGATTCTTTAATTCAAAATTCAATACACATATTGTGCAGGTGATGGTTAATTTTATGTGTCAACTTGACTGAGCTAAGAGATGCCCAGAGAGAGCTGGTAAAACATTATTCTGGGTGTGGCTGTCAGGGTATCTATGGAAGATATCAGCATCTGAATTAGACCGAACAACAAAAAAAAGATTGCCCTTGCCAATACAGGTGGGCATCAGCCAATTTGCTGAGGGCCTGAATAGAACAAAAAGGTGGAGGAAGGGCAGATTCACGCTCTACCTGAGCTGGAATATCCATCTTCTCCTGCCCTCAAACATCAGTGCTGCTGCTTCGGGACATTTTAACTCAGACTGGCACCTATACCCTCAGCGCCCCGATTCTCAGGCCTTCAAACTTGCACTGAATTATACCATCAGCTTTCCTGGTTCTCCAGCTTGGAGACAGCAGATTGTGTGAGTTTTCAGCTTCTATAACTGTGTGAGCCAATTCCTATAAGAAATTTCTCTCTCTCTCTCTCTCTTTCTAAATATGCATATTTTTATTTACACATATCCACATTTTTATTTACACATATCCAGTTCTTTTTCTCTGGAAAACCCTAACATAGTACAATAACCATAAGCCAACACTTGAAAGGAAAGGAAACAACAATCTCAGGATCAAGATGACATTTATTATGAAGAAGTCTTATCCGACAAACGTCCCCCCACTTTTTTGTTTTTACATGTGTTTACTGGACAAGCAGTTCAGAAAAATTTAATAGATGTATACACTTATTTAGATTCCATCAAGAATTTTGACTAAGTTGGTCATCATGTGGATGAGGTAATAGGACAATAGGCAATCAGTAACAGATCTAATGACTTTGTCTAACAATTCCTGGCTTCTGGGTCCTTATCAGTCTGGAAGAAGGTTTTTGGCACCATACTGCATTCACTGTCCCTTGCCTGTTTGGACAACAGATCTGTC